>NC_039483.1:16948908-17265772 GCF_003590095.1 Trichoplusia ni
TGTGATTGGACATAAATAACGGATAATTGACTCGAGATGGACGTGGACGATTTAATTCAATTAAATTGTAATGTAGTTTCAATTATAATGTGTTCTATCATCAGTCTTTCGTGAGCTGTTTTTGCTTTACGTGTGAGAAATGATTTATGGAACGCAATACTTAAGTTTTTTTTGGGAGTGACAATATTGCATCTTCTGCTATACTTATCTTGTAGTTAGTTCGATAATGTTTCAGATTTGAGATGATTGATGATATAAATAATTGTACTTTGACTGAATCACAAATGAAAACCTACCTACATGTTTTTTTGAAAATGAATAAATCCAGTATCTTTTCTTCGTACCACAAAGATTCACACACGTTAACAACGTTAATAAGCATGAAACGTGTCTAATCAAAATACGCATTAACCTCGCCAAAATAAAAGCTACAATTTGTTCTAGCTAATTGAGCATCGAAATTTCTATCATTATCTACAAATAAAAGTCGAGAACAATAGCAAAAAGCCCACAAACCGCATTTTGTTTATTTCGTTGACCTGCATTGTAGTGGCCTTGATACTGCATCATTATATTACTATCAATCACATGCAAGAGTTGATTATGATTGATGTCTGTAAATATGATTTAAAACTACATGTGCATTAATGTGCATAGTACACAACTTTTTTACATTCAAAACTAGTCCTTAAAGCTTTAGAATAAGATCCACTACAGTCGCACCGCATTGACATCATCACACAAACGTCTTTTTATTTACATTTTAATGGTTGAATGAAAACCATTCGAGATTGAACTATCGCTGTGTACGCGGACACTTCAGTCGAAACAAATGTTGTGAGCAACACGCATCAACGCAGATCATCAAATTTTGGCATCAGATAATGATGACTCACTAGAATTAAGATGGAATCGCTTTCCAAAGGAAAGGTGTCGAGAGATCGTTGCAATTATCAGGCGTTCGGTACGATGCGAGGCAATTATGATCTTTTTGCCGTGGACCCGTTATCTTGGCTTAGATGCGCGGCAAAAACGCAACTGGCGCAGTGTGGAGTCTTTCGTCGCCGTGGGCGCACGCTACCGCCTCGCGAACTCACTGTAACACTATGTCACCCCGGGCTCTGTTCGTACTCGTCGCTATAGCCTGCGCCACACAGGCAGCGGCCCGGCCGGTCAAGAAAACCCTCAACTTCAACATGTTTGTGCTACGGCCGAAAGAAGGAGCGAGCGACAGATTCCTGCTGTCTACAGACGGAGTATCCAGGTTTGGGCCAATACTGGAGATGTTCGTCCAGCGCTTCCAAGGTTTGATGTCAGTGAAGCTGCCGCAGGAGCAGGCTAACGGCGCCTCAACCGGCATGTCTTCAAGAGTGGTGCCTATGGGGAACAACGCTGAGAATGAAGTTGACGGAATGCAAGAACCAAAAATGCCTGGTATCGTGGTGCGGCCCTCACGTACTAAGCCAGGTACTTACGAAGTTGAAATAGACATGGTGGTTGACGACGGCCAGCCCGATGACAAGCCGAAGTAAGAAGACCAAGTTTTAGTGGTTTCGACCAAAAAAGCGTAAAAACCGTTTCCATGGAACAGTAAATAGGTACGACAATATTGTAAAGCGTTCTACTTACAGTTACATAAATAATATTTTCTTAATAATATTAGTGATGTAGCGTGTTGTTAATGTTTTTCTACGAGTAATCGATTTGTTGATTGTCAAAACATCGCCACTTCTGTATATTTGGTTCGGTAGTATTAGTTTTGTGATATAAGTTCTGCATTTATTAATTTAATATAGTCGTTAAGTAAAAGTCGTAATATTATTTATTGTGTTTATTCTTGCCATATCATTAAGGTTTAGATATCGTAATAAATTATTTTACTAAATTATACTTATCTTTCGACTCTCCTTTTCAGCTAGTCGAGTCTGGCCTAGCTATGAAATTTTTATAGTTTATTATTACTTTTCACGTACTTTTTTTTTCTTGTATATATTATTTTACTTTTATTAGATTGCTTTACAGGCTGGATGCATTTTCCCATTAAATTTAAAGTTCTCATTGCCAGATGTAGATTGATTTAGTGCTTAATTTAAATGTCAGTGATGTGTGTACTATGATAGCTTGGTAATTCTGTCAAAATCTTGCTGGACATCGGCAATTAAACTGAAAAAAGGTTTCATTTCTTGTTGACCATGCAGAATAATTACACAATTTGTTAACTTTTTACAAATCACTAAAAACCATTGCCATGTTTAAGGTTACCCTTATGTTAACACTTGAAATAAACTTGTGTATTTGCAGTCTTAATAGGCAGAAGAAAATAAGTTTTAGAAACAACACCCATCAAAATCACCGTACCAACGACTGTTTTTACAGAAAATAAAATCCTTAATAATTTTAGCTACCTTGCTATTGAGATACAGCCTGATGATAGCTGTAAAGACAGACGGCGGTGACTTATTAACATTCCTCGTTTTTATTGGGCCATAGATCAGCTGATAGTAATTTTGTATTCAAGGACCAAACTTTGCTCTTGGTTTTTCCAGAAAGGAAAAACTTATTATTCAAACACGTTATTGAGATATGATTGATTGATGATTTTGATGATTAGAGTTTTATTTAAACACACTTACTATGGGAGCATGGAAATCGAAAAATTTACATTTGAAACTTGTATCAAATATACACAACCTAACAAACAATAAAGCTTATAAACTCACAAGCCCTGTAACAGTTAGCAATAAATAACAAAACAGCATCGCTGCGGTTACAGATAAGCAACGCAATAACCGCAATGCTTTAACGGGAGGAGCAGTTACAAAGAAAACCAAATAACTCGGGAACCGTGGTTACGAAGGAGGTTATGTATTACATTGTTAAAGAGGTCTGTATCAAGTTCTGTCATCTAAACTAATATATAAAGCTGAAGAGTTTGTTTGTTTAAACGCGCTAATCTCAGGAACTGGTTCAAATTGAAAAAATATTTTTGTATTGAATAGACTATTCAATATTCATCAAGGAAGGTTTTAGGCTATATACCATCACCCTGCGACTAAAAGGAGCGAAGATACAATGGAAAATGTGGAAAACACAGGGCAGGTATAAATCATTACTACTACTGATATCGCGGACGAAGTTGCGGGCAACAGCTAGTAGCATAAATAGGTTATGACATCGTCACTAGAGTCTAGTGGTTAGAGGCCCTGACTGCTATACCGAAGGTTGTGGGTTCGATTCCCATCCCATAATTGAGTGTCTAAGTGTCATTAATCTGATTAGTTTAAGACTAGATAGACTTGTGTGAAGTTTGAAATATTATTATGAGTAATGTGGTAAAAAGGGTTTTGAGAATAGAAAAATAATAATAATAAAATCTGAAATCAAAACAAAAGAAAACTCTCATCATGAGCATTAGATTCCGTTTTTTTACATTTCGGTATTTAAAGCTTCAGTTTCATGATTATAGTTTTTATAAGAATGACGGGATTTATGTTCCCGTGGGATCATTTTTAATGTAAACGGTAAATAATAACGCAGACCATTCACAGCTAACAAATTACTTTTTGACTAGTCAGAAAAGCCCTTATAAATATTTTCTTTATATACTAGATTATAGCTCCAGCAATATCTCAAACCTCATATAGAGTTAAAGGCCCAAACCAATAAAATTTAATATCTAAGTATTACACAACGTCATCCCGGATATCAAGAGCTAATATCGCAGTTTCCAGTGCCGGCCAGTAATTACTCGGAGTAAGTACGATGGAAAAGGAAGGGCCACATTATGATAATATCGAGATAAGCTAATGCTTCACGTATTAACGGTACTTGAGGTTACTTAACATCGGTCAAGTGAAGGCCTGTAGGAAATAGTTTTAATGAAATTATATTGAAAGTATAGAGGAGATATTTCGAATGTGATTTTTCTTTTTAGTGATTATGACGAAAGGAATATTTACAATTTTAATATTTCATATTAATGCAGTAAGCTTATTGCAGGCGAAAGCCTGCGAGTGAGGTGGAGCAAATTCCATCTTTATCTCGCCATATATTTTTTTAAGAATTGATTCTTGTGAATAAATGTTCGCCGCTTCGTCGTAATTAAAATGAAGCCAGATTACCGTTTATTTCTTTAGAAAAGTATTTATATTTGGATACAAAAGCTTACTTATTTTTATTGTACCTTCAGAATACGCACTTTTATCTTTAACTCAATTCCTATAACCAGTGCCACTTACAGTGATGCAAAGATTCTAACTATTCTTTCTTGCAAGCTTTTAGCGTACCTAAAGACAATATAGTAACAATGTTTTATGTGCCCAAAAACACCAAACTTTCGATTTCGATTTTCATTTTAAGGAACTCGAAAGTAAGTAGGAATAAAGGAAGTCAAATCAAAAGTTTTTATTTAAAGTATGCTGTTTATCAGACACTTAAAAAAATCCAAAATCCAGTCATAGAAGAGCAAAGAAACAATCAACTAAAAATATCTATTTAGCTAACCAACACACTATACAGTATTTGGTCCCTCTCGTTAAAACAACATTTGCATTGCACCAGTAACGTATAATCGCTTATGTAATACCAGGAATAATACACGAACAGTAAGAAGCAACTGCACATAACGGACTCTAGGTATCTGAGAATACGCACCCGACGCTGCACGCACGCATCATGCATTATAATTTCTTGCATAGCAAACGTCAAGTCTTGGACAATTTATGAAGAGATATGTGAACTTTTTGGTTTGTCTTGTACATACCGAGAAATAGTTACAGACAAGTAGAAATCCGATATCAATATTTTTTTTGACAACGAAATTGATTTTTGTTTGCTATGCCACTTAGTTTTTCATATCTTGCATTGAACTCTATAACTAACTCTTGCTTATCTTATGTTTCTAGCTTCCAGCTACCCGAGAAGTAAATTTCCATTGAAAATCAATTAAGTCTGTGCACATTAGAAATCATACCACTCCACTGTAATCTACCCGTTTATATCTCTTCCGATGCCTCATATAAAATATTAATAAAAAATGCACACTTAGCAGAATGGAGAGTCACTACGCTAGATGCACTGTGAGCGACTTGTCGCGAGTTCAATCCCCGCACAGGACCAAAATTTGAGGGATTCTGAAATACTTGTTTAGAGTCGGGAATTATTTATGCCTGGGACTTGAATGTTTGAGAAATCACCACACAAAAAATCCTTTTGATCCTTCACGAAAAAACTCGCTATAGACTCTACCAAGCATCGTACACAAAATGCGTATGTACTAATTGAAAAGCTCCCAATCAATAATCGCATTACAAATAATGATAGAAACGCTTTATACGGACGTATCATTAGGCTCAATAAACTTGCATCAGAGACTCAACTCATTACTGTCTACCTTTATTTGTTCGGCAACATGATCATCATGGAACCCGTTCCTGAGCCTACAATTAGTTACCAGATCATTATCGAGTTACTAGCGCCATCTAGTTTAGTAGAATTAAACTTGTGTAATAATTTCGTAAGAGGATGTTTTTTCTTTATAGGTTAAAATATGAGCATTACATGAAGAAGTTATGTATTTGATTGTTTGTTGCAATTAAACTAAGGGCATTCAAGTGTTTTTCTTTTTTTATATTTCGTTGGTAGTCAAATGAAATTGCTCGTTGATTACCTTCAAGTACGCCAACAAAATATCCACTTTTCAACTAGCCATAATACTGTACTATAAACGAAAAAATCTTCGCCTAATATACCTCTAGTTCTACCTCTAACTCTTCATAATCTGCATAATCGAAAACTATGTTGGAGTCACTTGTATTCAGCATCATTTACAGTATGGAGCAACTCCCTACCTGATCAGAAGATTTGAGCATTGATCACCACTAACTCGCTGGGTGTTGGGTATTCCATGTCCCATTATTTGGATCCATGCTTGATGTTTGAGGATGTTTTCCTTCACCGATCTCGTAAAGAAAGTACAAGCTCAAACCATTTTCTATCTCAAAGATACAGCTTTTGTAGAGGAAGTTATGAAGAGGGCAACAAACTAAAATCCGATCAGGCATAAGAAGTTTTGCATAGCACCTATTCAAAAATTACCATTCTTCACTAATTACAAATTACCATAATTATTCCGTTTGAAAATTATAGTCAATTATACTATTTGTCACTTGTATAACTGTTTTCTTAAGTTGTAATGAAATGTAACGGTACTACAATGATTACATACACATTTGTAATTAGTACCTATTAATTTCAAAACTAAGTACTCATAATATACTTAATGTAATAAATGTTAATGCTCATGTGATTGTATGAAATCCTATTAAGAACAGTAGTGATGGTCTGTTGGAAGATAGAAACATCCATAAGAGAATATGTTGTAAGTATTTGAAATATTGCTAAAGATAAGGAATCGATTAAAATGTATACGGAGTGTTGCAAAAATACTTGGTTATTATATTAGATATCTCTTTATTTTTTTCACTATTTAAATGTAATATTTCACTAATTCACGAGATATTTTCCTTCACCTTTTGCAAACACACTTGTATGCCTAAAGTATTAGTGGGATCCCGCATCCGAACCAAAATACACACATTAACCATAGTATATTTTATATTGTCTCTTAATCGACATGTTGAAACTTTTCTTGTAGTTCAAAATATTTTATTCGAATCGTTATCCTACAAGTTTTTTTTTATCTAGGCCACTCTGTCTTTGCTGTGCAAAGGAAATCCAAAAATCCTTCCACGATTCTCTGTTCTGAGATACATGGAACCAGCCCGTCTCGCCTCAATCAACAATTTCATATCATAACTTGACAACCGTAACAACTACTTAATATCCAAATCAGGGTGCTATCCATCTTAATTTTTAGCAACTAAGTACCAGTGTCAGAGAAGATCAGGTCGTCAGAGGGGAGACGTCTTCTAAATCAAATCTCCTTAACGACGGGCAAAGACGTACAAATCACACCTGAACGTGCCTTCTGAATACTGAGGAACTAGTTTCGACGATAAATGGTAACCCATTCACGGACCAACAGTGCTGAGTGATGAATAACTCTTGCGTTACTAGGCACGAGCGTCTCTATAACATAATATCCTCATTCAAATGTTTTTGAATTTAAATTTAAATAAGGATAAATATTATTATGTCTAACTGCTGCTTAGTCGGAAGACACCATTGTCTGGCTCAAAACAAAAAGAAAAAATTATACAATGACTCCTAGTAGATACTCGCGGAATTTATTTAACCCTTTCTTTCCCCAAGTCGGGTCTACACGTCCAAAAGTTGTTACACTTAAATCGAATTGCAAACTTCTTTATTGATTTGGAGTGCGATTACTATTCTTACCGTAGTTCGTAATTCTTTTATATAACTTTCACGTAGATCGCATGTTTTTCAACTTGACAGCTGCGTAAAGTAAGACTTCTTATCGGTTCCTGGATTATTTTGTCTGAAGTAACGGGAATCTGATCGGATAAAATTTGCACAGTGAATTTAAATTTGTGGTAACCATTTTTATGCAGTGATTGCGACAAAAATTTATACATCATCGAGAAGACTACTAGAGGTTTTACTGGCATTAAAGGACTCTACAATTAAATAAATCGTGTTAGTAAAATTAACCTGCTTACTAGTGAAAATGAGAAGGGAAAGGGTTCATTCTACTGGAACGAAAACAAAATGATAATTGGTATTATAATTATTAACGCACCTTTTATAACAATGAACCCCAAAAAAGAAAGCAATGGCCGCAAGGTCAGGGCTTACAGTCAGTAGGTCGCTGTCACAGAATGAATAATAACAGCCGGCAGAACGCACAAACATACATACACATCCTTACCGCAAGACAAACGGACGTTACCGCACTTCCTTGTCTAATAATTAAAAAGAAAAATTTGAAATAAAATTTCGAATTTCTTGTGCTGTGGGGCTTAGAAATAGTGCATTCATCCTGTATCAAATCGATAAGGAATCACGCGTGACATAGATATTTGAAGAAAACTTGATAACAGACATTCAACCTCTTAGTCTTCTGACCAAGAAGACTACTGAGAACATCGGAGATAAGTAAACAAATCATATAGAAAACGATATTGTGACGTCATGAAGAACTGTGTGAAGATGAGTTACAAGGTGGTAGTAGTGTTGTACTTACAAATCGCTGCGATGTTTAGTGCTCCAGTACAGCTGCAAGTCATGCCAATGCAGTACGGGATGCAGCCTCAACTGCCTTTCCTGAAGAACATGGTGCCAAATATGCAAGCTCCTTCTGCGTAAGTACTCTCTTGGAAAATTCAAATGAAAGTTTCTTTTGTGAACAATTTTAAGAAAACGAACTATGTTAATTTGAAACTATTGAATTTCAAACAAATAATGCAATAATCGCTAAGCTGTTGGGCGCAACTTCGTCTACGTTGACATGAAGATACTATTTTTTTAATCGAAGTTGTAGTTTTAGGGGACTCGCATCTTCTCACTCGCATTTTTGTAACATATTTAATTACTTTGCGCTTAACAATAATAGCGTGATTATATATAGGTATCACATAGCCTTTTTCATTAAATAGACAGTCTAAAGTCGTTTTTTTTATCGATCCTGAGATAAAGGCGTTCAAACTAACCAACAGACGCTTCAGCTTTATAATACATATAAGTATATTACAAAGCTAAAGAAGAGTTTTGTTCATGTATAGATTAAAATAAATACTCTGTTCGGTCGTAAGTCTTGCAATAAATTCACTTTTGTAGTCTTCAAAGATACCTGGGGTTAGAGCTAAAAACTAATATTTGTTGTTGTACTGTTAGTCTATTTTTTCAATGAAACTGTACTAACAAGTCGAGAGGCGCGGTTTCTTAGATTACACACAAACACATTCCACAATTTGTCACACTATAAGGCCTACGTTAAGAATGTTTAAGCAGGAAAAAATGTACCCAAAAAATTCCATCTCATTACCCCCTTTAAAAATGTTGTTTGTCTAATTATGTTCATGCTAAAGTACGGTACGAATAGTTAGTCAACCATTTAAAACAATTTTTATTATAAGTTCATTTATAAAAAAAATAAGGAGCACTAAAAGAGAATGTCATCTAGTTTTTCAATTTCGAGAAGGTGAAGCTTCAATTTATATAAAAACTTTGTCTTGTTTGCCTAAAGTACGGTAATATTAATAGGAGTTACTTCTGTACAAGAGCAAGATGTGAACATGAATCGATGAATGGAGAGATGATAATAATAACAGCTTTAATTAATTTAATGTCCAAGTTTGCAGCAAATATCTAAATAATTAAACTCGTAAGAGGTAGTTATCCGGCCATGTGATCTATTCTTCTACTCTTAGTATTAAAATTAAAGCATTAAGAATAACAATATCCTTACTATCTTTCAGATATCCACAACAGCCATTAATGTTCCTTCTGCCAAACGCCGCACCCAAATCAGATGCAGACACCAGATATGTAAACCTAAACGAACCAGAGAATAACAGTCTCAAAATAAACGCTGGCCATATAGATGAAGGCAAAGACGCCGTAGTCATTGATGCTATTCCAAAAGCTACGGAAGCTGAAACACGAAATGCAGTCGTATACCTTCCGGATGAAGGTAGATTTTCGATCGGCCAAATTATTTCGTACATTCCTTTTTTACCTATTGAAGTGAATGTACCTGATACCATATCCTGGATTACTAGCATTCTGACTGGAGGATGGTTCAGGCCTCAAAACCCACCAGCTGGTGTTGGTAATGTCAAGCGGCTCTCTAATGCTCCCGTACCTGTCATAGTGGTACCGTACCCAGCACCAATGCCACAGGTTTGATTCAATGGAACGATTGGAGTGAGGAAGACTGATTGTAAATTATTGTTATGTAAGTTTATCAAGAGGTAGCTAGCTGGTTTTATTGGTATCGTGTTGTCAATAAATGTAGTATTTATTTCAGTGATTTGTTTTCTTTACGATACTATGGTAATAGAAAGATTATTAGAAATATTATTAAATTTTTTCTTAGTTGGCTTGACCAATAAGTGTCATAATTAATTAACTAATATTGAATATCGTTTACTCGTCTAAACTGCTAGCACGAAATTAAGAGGTATAGGGATGTAGAAAAAGAATTCATGTATGCAAAATGGTTTATTATTAAGAAATAATCATTACAAATTGCTGTTTTACTGAGGCCTTACATAATTAAACATATAATTAAACATTACATATTTTACATTAAACCTAAGACGTTATGGTAACAAATCTTAACTTTAAAAAGGCTGAGTTCAAGAGTATAACCAGAGGTGACAGAATTGGTATTAATTGATTTAATTTTATAAAAATATGGTTACACTTTCAAACTGCAACCAAGCTGCTAGAATTTTCATTAATCCAAAGTAGTTATAAAAATATTTGAACAAACAAAACTACAAATCATTAATATTACTTTCAAAACTAAACCTACTTCGGACTAAAAGGCGGTGCAATAAACTCGCTCCTAAAATGGCAACACTTACAATACAAGCCGATAATCTAACGACAAAACATATAGTGCACCCGTAATTATGTCACGGGTGTCATACAAACTGCCTCATTAGACTATCAGCAAGCTAAGGGGCAATAAAACTAATATCTTGATGGCCGATTTTGGTTTCAACCCATTGAACTATTAATAGGCGAAACACATAGAAAGACTAGAAAGTTTTGTACCAGTTACGATCTAAAATGGTCTGCACTTTTACTGGTAAAGTGAATAAAAACGAAATTGATGCTCATTGCACTCGAAATTCTAAACCAAAATGTTGAGTTGTGGTTTAGGTCTCATCAAAACTTTCTGGCCGTAACACACTTTTGGACAAAACATTAGTATCAAAATAAAGTTTTGTTCAGAAGTGTCAGTTGGGTATTGCTTATTGGCCGTTAACGCCAACGGTGTCGTGATCAACTGGGTAGCCGTCAGCATTCAGGTCCTTCTTGGGGACGATGATGGAGACCGGGTAGGTGAAGCTGTAGAAGAATCCGTGAGGGGGACCCTGGAAACAAGATATTCAAGAATAATGACAAATATCATAAATTTTTTGAACTATTCTTCAGTCGTTGGTTAACTTAAGACCCCTTAAGATAAATAGGGCACTTCTTATCTAAAGTATGAAGTCTTAACGTAGGGTCACTGTGCAACAACATCCAGCACTTCGAAAGTCGGTACCTTTAAAGTGCCGCAAGATGACAAAAAACTTGTACTGAGATTATTTTCCGAGAATAAGCTTTAAAAAGAAATACAACAACACTTACGGTTGGTTCCGGCTCTTCATATTTGCCTTCCTCAGTTTCCTGCTGACCGTACTGTTTCTGTTGACCGTACTGCTGCTGCTGCTGCTGTTGACCATATTGTGGCTGTTGCTGCTGCTGACCATACTGCTGTTGTTGACCGAACTGTTGTTGCTGGCCGTACTGTTGGCCTCCCTGGTTGTAGGCACCGTTTTGAGCTTGCGCGTAAGCGAGGTTCTTGCCTTCACGAGGCTGTTCCGCAGATACTACGACACCGTTCAATTCAGAAGCCTGGGCTTCGTAGGGCTGGTATTGGCTGGAAAAAGAAAATAGTTCGTAAATATTGATGTCATTGAGCTATACTAATTAATTTGCGAATATGTGTACCGTTATTTGACCAATGAAGATGCAGAAAATATATTGCGACGAATTCAGAAAATACTTAGGACTGCTTAATAAATTCACATCCATACACACATTCAACAAGTTTAATAAATTCTTAAATGATGTTTAGAGGATATGGCAGTAATAGCCAATTAAAAACTGATTTCACTGTGACAGAGCATACAAATAGTTACGATTGTTACGAATAGCAAATTTTCAATTTATGAAAATGACACTTCAAGTAATTCCATAAATGTTATTGATCTAATTCGGTCCGAATGGGAACTAAGATCACAATAAGTCTTACTTGTAGTTATTGTTGTAGTTTCCTGCCGGTGGTGGAACGGTAGGGGCTTTGGAGTTGGCTTCAGCTGCCTCTTTCCATGCCTTCTCGAAAGCAAGACGAGCTTCCCTAAGGGCGGGAGTCTCTTCAGCGGGCTTCAGCTCAACCTTGGGGATGTTGTCTTCTTGGTGGAAGCCTTCGCTGTCAGCCCAGTAACGGACCTTGAAACAATTAATTTGATAAGCTACCAGGAGTTGTTTGCAACGAGACTAATGAAAATGGCAAAAATAAAGGGCAAAACCAAATCGATTTTGAAAATTACCAACTGCCTAAGAAACTCATACGAATTTTGTTTGGCTAGTCCATGTTCATATGAATGAAGCCTAAAAATAACAACGCTAAAGAAAAAAACAAGCATTGGAAATGCCATCCGATACCAATATTTGGGTGTTATATTTCAAGGTGCTAACTAGTGCTATTTCGTGTCAGACATAATATTTGTTTTATCTAGATGCAAATATGATGATTTTAGACGATGCGTATATTTCTAGACTTGTCAAATATTGACTACCGCACAATTTGGGCATAACGAGAAAATTAATCAGCTCTAAATATAAGTACTACACTTCTAATATGGTTGGTCGTGAACGCTGAAATAATATTATCGTCCTTGCTCTATGCTAAAAAGATTATAATGGAAACTGCACAAGTCAACGTCAGTGATGATTTTAGAAATAAAAATATCGATAAGTCATTTCGTGTTTTTTATAACAAGGATCTTAATAAACCTGATACTAACAAACCTGATAAAAAAAATATTGGCTCTATCCGGTAAGATAGGTATAAAGATATTTTTTATCAAATTCACTTTTTATAAGAATAATACCTTAATAAGATCGTTGCTGCTTCCAGCCTTGTAGACGTAGGATCCAGACACAACACCGGAGCCTTCACGGTTTTCAACCTTCGAAGATTCGGGGGTTTCGTATCCATAGGCGTATTGACCTAGACCGTCCTGGCCGTGGTACTGGGCGGCGTTGTAGACCTAAAAAAATAGATAATAACAGGTTATTAGAAGGAAAAATAACTTTGAATAAATCTGTTGAACTTGGTGCTACTAAAGTGAAGTCTATTTTGGATGACGATATAGATATTCAAGTCCATTTTGATCAAAGATTTGGATTATCACCACACGTTTATACAATAAACTCGCACAATTTTCTACTTTTTTAAAACTTTCTGGAACTGTTTTATACGAATATTTGTGGATTAAGGACCTACCTCTTCAACGTAGTCGTCTGTATTCTGGATCTCCTGTCCATTCTTCCAGTAGTGGCCGAGGGTTGGGCCAGCGTCAGCTGCACGAAACCTAGGGTCATCGTAACGGACCTGGAAATAAAGAAAAGTAAGATCCTGTTACTAATATGTTTCATCAACCAAACCCTGTCTTTTGCTTAGTCCTGTCAAACCCACATGACCCAAATAACTGCCTATCAGTATACAGTATCATGAGTATTAATATATTGGAAAATTCTCGTGTATATTTTGATAATTTTAATTTCGTTATAGATCTATGCCGTCAGAACCGACCGGTACTTTTTTTTTAACCAATTAATCGTTGTTTTCAACTAAAGTGCTACGCTTAAATCTGATTCTTAGTTGCTTCTTCAAGCTACATATTATTGGCCTTTAAAACGGTTCAATTTTCTTCATAATTAGGTTTAGGCTTACTAGTGGCAAGACAGCGGTGCGTCCAGACAGCGATGGTGAGGTGAAGGGCAGTGACTTGAGGTACTGCTGCGCCTCCTCAGGCGTGATGTCGTTCTTGAAGATGAAGTTGTTTTGGGGCGCGCTTGACGCGATCGCCACCTGTAAAGCAGAAAATAAATGATTAGTTTCATGTTTTTTGGTGCAATTTATTTAGAATTATAGCGAGTTTTATTTTGGTTTCGGTTGCCCTAAATTGTGAAAATAAGGGACTACCTATGAAAATTGAAGAAGGCTCTTAAATTATCTCCATGATTAAGTTTGCGTCACTTTTAGTAAATATTGAAAACGATTCCGAATCTATTTTAAAACTTCCGAATTCGGTAAACTATCTGCAAATTCATAACTAAAACCTCACTGTGAATTCCACGTGAGGAAAAACGAAAATCGTAAACTACAGAATCTACAGACCAACAATTATGTTAAGGTGGTATTATTTCATCATCATCTAATAACAATATATCTTGACCAGGATATTCAACTGTTTCAAGGCTGTTTCGAGATGATCCCAAAATAATAAGGTACTCTGACTCATCGACGGGTTTAGAGGTCAATTCATTCACAACCGGACACTCTTATGTATATTAGATGATTTGGTGTTTATTTTAAAGTTGACGTAGATATGTACATTACTGGAAAACCATCATTGAATCAAGTTTCTAATTCTCAAAACTTGGTGACGTTTTACAAATTGAACGACAGCTTTTTTGGTGATTCTTAGTAAGATCTAGTGGTGTTAATTTTCAAAAAAATATTTGTAAAAATCATCGGGGTGAAATTTTCTAAACAGAAAAAAACCCGTAAATAAAACAAGATAAAAAATCAATACTATAGTCTATTTGACACTTAGTCTATGTTATTATTAAAGCGTAGTAGTAACATGTCTTTGTTTTTTCGTAGCTAAAGCCCCTCTTAGCACGAGGTGTCACGTAAATATTTAAGCTACCGATATCTCTTCAACCTCCAAAAGAATATTATAATAAACATTCAATAATGCAAACTCTGGAAAACCCAGTAAAATATGAGCAGTATGCAGCTAACATGAATGACCAATATTATTTACATGGCCTTAACATAATTCACACTGACCGGTGCACAGTCGCATACTAAATCGTCTGTTAAGTATTATTCTATCTTGAAAAAATCTCATTTTTATCGATCAAAGAATATTTATCTGCGTTAGAAGTATTTCTATAAAATAACCTTTGAGTAAAAGTCAGATTTTCTACTAATTTATTATTATTTACTATATTAATATTGATTTTACTATTTTTTACATGAAGTATCAAATAGTTTTAATTCCCGATTTTTTTTTTATAATGAGTCTTTAAATTGAGAGAGAAACGTTAAGTTATCATCAGCATTAGTGTCGCAAACACCAATCTCATTATTATATACAAACTTTAAGGCTTTTGCTGCTGACAGTACATTAACAAGCAAAATGACGTCACACGTTATTGACACTGACGATTTAACTCGGTATGAGAAGATTCACTGGACTAATAAGACGAATAAATATCTTTGTAATTATAATAATACTATGTACGGAATATATTAGGTACTACGTCTGATTTAAACACGTGTCCATATGCATACAGGATGTTTTGTTGATAAATTTATGAATTTTTAATCATTTTAAATTAGAAAAGCTGTTTTAATTATCATTAATGGTTTTATTATGTATTTTCTTTGTATCACAGGAAATCGTAAAGTAGTATTCATTTTAATCATTTATTTATTGTTCTCCTTTGAATATTATTTATTTATCTTTAACGTAATTAGTAAAAATAATCTAATATTTGTAGTATAATATTGACCCTATTTAAAATATGATGAGTGCTCTTCCTATGCTCAGAAAGCACAACTCTTTGAATTGTGTAAGCGAGATGCAGCTATACAGTGTAGAATGCCATCTCACTTGTTCAAAGACAAGAATTCTGTAAAGCCGCATGGTACGGGAACAAGATAAACACCACTATGGCTAGTCATATTTTGTTGTGTTCTATGGATGACTCTATTTTAAAGTCCAAGTAACATATTTTTTGCATACATAATCCACTCATTATGATTTTGAATGGACTGTTTTTCTCGCATGATATTTTCAATGGGTAATAATTATTAAAATTACATTTTTTAACCGACTTCAAAAAGGAGGAGGTTCTCGATTCGACCCGTATGTTTTTTTACTTATTTACTTCAATAGTTATAATTTAAGAGTACCGATCAATAACACAAAAAGTTTATAAAGATATTAGCTAATCACATTATGCTAGTAAGATAAAAAAGTTTAATTGCATTTTGCCATTCTTAATCAACTAACCAAAATCTGGGAAACCTAAAAAACATACACGAATTGTATTATACTAAAACTCGAAGGAAGAAAAAAATAGTTCCAGTATTCAATTCTCAGAGCGCGTGATGAGAATACTCTATGATTAAAAATAAACGCGGTAGCCTTGTCACAGAATAATAAAAGTAAACGATGCATATAGAAATTAATACCTCCTCAGAGCAAGCCTTGAAACCATTATGTTAAATCTATGGCGCATTCATGCTAATATTGTTATCGTAAAATACTCAATATCTCAGTATTCTTCCGAACTTAAACTTCATTAGGAGGATAATGAAGTTTTCTTATTGCAGTTGTGAAAGCAAAACAGTGCGTAGACTGTAGAGTGACCTCTCGCTTCTACGTCTGCTATCACAAAACTGCAGTGTTACTATAAGATGTAATGATGGACCCCTATTTAATTGTTGTCTATAAAATTAATGGCGTGTTTGACCTTTGTCCAGACCAGACTATTTTGTACCAAGTTTTTATCATAATAAGTTATGACTTTACAAGGAGAGTTTTAGGGATTTGGGGAGATATAAGTAAGCTCGTATTGGAAGGACCTACGTCTTTTACAAAACTCAAAGGCATAAGACCGTATTAAAATTAGTCATATAAAAACGCAAATTAATAAAATTTAATATATTCAATTTGCCTTTACAAAATTGTTTGTTATTTTGTTAAAACAGATTTAGTTCTGACTTCATGTGTGACGCATTGTTTGTTGTTAGTTTTTTACTGATTTAAATTACTATTATTATTTATTTTTTATTCTTATAGTAAACAAGAGGTCGTTAATATACACAATAACAATTATAATTAACTTTTGTGACCTTATCATTGGTTGCAAAACAGGTGCCCGGTTCCTAAATCCCATTAATATTATAAACACGAAAGTTTTTCAGTGTATACTTCTTCTTTCTTTAGACCTTCGCACTTGGGGAAATTAGACATGGACATAGATAGGTGGATTGTGTAGAGGTTTGTCTCCCTTTGACGACTGCTGTTGCATCATACTTGTCCAAAAGGCGTGCCGCGGCTCCGATACACAAAGACCATGGGAAGAAAGAAACAAGGGTAGGTTTCAGTTAGTAAAAGTGTGACTTTCCTCGTCCGCTCCTCCCAAAGCAAGAGGATTCATTAGATGATTTATCATACGGAAAAAAATATGGTTTTAGGCTCCCTGGGCTGACTTGGAAAATTAAAAGTCCCGAGTTTTTCATGGAAAGGTAAAAAAGTGTTGCGCTTTTGTCGACTTAGAACTTTTAGTATTAAGTAGTGTGATGTTCTTCATTCTCATAGTACGTCACGAAGTTCGTATTTCACATAATTATTTTCATATTTATCAGAAAAACACCAATCAACATAATTACACCTTTGAAAAAAAAGCAATACCGTTTATAATGATGACACGAAAAAAGGTTTAAGTCCAAGTGCGAAATCACGATATTACGTGACAAGTTAAACGGTTGTATCTATAGCTTATAGGGTCTTAAACCTATATATGGGCTTGGTTTTTGATGCTTGGACTACTAAACACACAATTTTTATTATTATTTAGTCTAGTAGAGTTTGCCTATCTTCCTAACTGTTTACGACCGCTGCAGGTCTCTTTCTTTATTTCGCATCTCTGTTTCATTTTTCTTTTCTGATTGAAGCATAGAATGCGTTTGAATTTGGAAGACAGACATTTAAAGAATTAAACCTCTTTGGTGATACGCCTTTACAATACTATAAAGCTTTTAACGCAAAAACCAGTAATTGCACTAACGTAAATTCCCAAATAATGACTACGTACTTAGTTATAAATAGAAACAATTAAGTACTAATTAAAGATACTTTTTGCGTAGATCGCATAGATTGCGGTTTATGCAGATTGACGTTCACGACTGATACGATCGTGTAGGTACATGACACGCGTTGCATATCGTGCTATTTTTTCACATCAATATGATAATGTTCGAAATGACGCAGCCTTCTATTTGTTTTCTCATCCGGGAGTTAATATGAATCTATTGGGAATGTGGATGACATCTTAAGTGGTTTTTTGTACCTATATTCAAATTTACATTTACATAGATTTGCAGGATTGGACTTACACTGGTGATATGAGACCTTCTGACGATGACATAAGTCAGTAATTAGATACAGTTCTGAAGTGAGAAAACCAGTCAAAATCGAGTCAAACTCGCGACACCTAGACTAGCTGACCGCTCGGTTTTACCCACATACTTTCGGCCCCAATAGATCTTTGCCTCCCTTGATAATCGAACAATCTAACCTTAAAAACACTTTTTGAATTCGAATCAATAGTTCCTGAATTTATAGCAATAACAAAAATAACTCTCCGTCATTAAACTACTACCTATAGTTACTACAGAAACCTCCTATCATTGTAAAATGATGTAACTAAAATCATAAAAGCGTAATAAATAAAGCAGATGGTCAAGGCATAACTTGATATAACCACAAAGGTCGGATGAGGAAGTCCGATCCGTAATTAAATGTTTGCCAATGTTGCTACTACTGCAAAAACAAGAGACTACTACGCATGTTCATTAATCAAGAATTTATAGATGTTTGTGACGTGGAGGTACGTCCTGGTTTATAAAACAAGAAGAAATGGAAATAAAAATAAAAACTTGAAATGTTTTGGAGTGTCGTTTTTGAATTAATCTTTATGTTTAGCCTAAGCGCAGGCTTTAACAACCTGTGTATGAAGGATTGCAACGCTTTGCCATACACCGACACAAAAACGCGGATGACGTAGCACGGCGGTTCAGGTTTAGTCAGTAAAAGTCTGACACTACCCATTTCCTCCCCCGAGGGAGTGGGGTCCACAAGAATTCCCCCGCCTTACCAAAAAAAAAGGCTTTAACAACCTACTTCGTCAGTTCATTGAATTGCTTATGGGTAACTTAAGCAGATGAAGTTTATTAGACAGAAATGAAATCATTTCGGTATGGTTTTTCACTAATATACATACGTCTCTTAAATTTTCTTCTTTTTTGAAAACCAGGTAAAGTAGTAAAAGAAAAAATGAATTTCAGGAAAAAGGAAAGGTCTTTGCTCAGCATTTGGATCCCATACAGTCTGTATAAAAAAGTTGGCAAAGTCTACGCTCTGTCTAACTGCATAGTACTGTTAAAAAACCTTTTTTGTTGCAATTAAGTTAGTATGATTCATCTTAAGATACACGTGAGCAAAACGTGCATGCTTAATATTGTTCACATAGTAAAAACAATGATTGATTTATGATTAGTTACTTAGTGATGATCTAAGCATGTCATAGTAATTTAATATTTATTAATATCTTAGTGTAAATAATGGATACTATTAATTTCTTTACTTTGCAATCGATATCATTAATTTATTTATTCAGTTTTGGTAAAATTTATTGCTTTTGACTGTCATTAATATTATTCGCCATCACAATGTAGGATTTTCTAATTTATTTTTGGCTAAGGACATTTTTTTCTAAGTATAAATAGTTGTAGAAGATTTTTCTAAATAAACGATATTTACATAAATTGAGTCACGAATGTCACTACTGACCTTTCTGTAATTTAAATATATTTCAAATTATGCTAAATAATAATCAATATAACTAAGCTTATGTGTAGTATATTTACTATATCACGTTTTTCATGCGTGCTTATTTCTTTGAACCCAGATATAATCTTCTTCTTATCCTCTTTAGGGGAAAAATCTAAGCATATTACACAAACGATGCACACAAATTGCATCATGCATCTTCAAATATTCTTCCCAATTGCCTGGAGCGAGTCACACGTAACCCACAACAAGTTTAATTTGGGAGACGTGACGTAACTTAAGAAAGGTTATATAAAAACTACTAAATCACAGCGCGTCTGTTTGTACAGAAACTGGTTTGTAGCCGTGAACTTGGATGTAATGCAATCGAGATGTATGGCTATGAGCACAGCGGATTGAGAAGCGGGGAATTGCTTATAGGTAACTTGAACTTGTTAAGGATCAAGTATTTTTGTTCTAAATGGGTCTTGAAGAGATCTCAGGAGGGAGCTCAGTGGGACCCATTAGAGCGGAGACAAATCAAAATGCTTCAAGTTTCTTACGAAGGTCACTAGAACCAATCCCTGCACTAAGATCTCTTTAAACAGCAATTTTACTATAGATGCGACGGGGCATTACAATACGTAGCGGTGTCTCACTCCCACAACATCAATAGCTCTGCTTGAGTTCATGTTACAGGCATTGAACTCATGAATATGAATAAACATTGAGTTATTGCGCTTCGCTTATCATTTCAACATTAAAAATATGCGCCTATAAAAACAAATGAAGTTTTCCTTGTAAAAATACTTAAAGGACTTGTCCTTAAAGGATTATATTTATGGCAGTTTTGAGTGTCGTGTAAAAGATGGTTAACGCTTGAGCAGAATACGCACACGTTTCTTAAGTATACTTAACAAGGTAAGGACTTAAGTGATAAATAAAAAATCAAGTTGAGTCCAACATTATAACTCAGTAAAATAATAAACAACCCATAAAAAGAGGAAACAAATTTTTACCACATTTTATAAAAAATGCCCCACCGTTTAAGGTAAGTTGTACACTTACACTTCCAAACTCAAATTTACAGTTGTAAATTTCACTTTAATCCGATTGCTAATGAAAATTAAAACAGTCAAATTCTAGAATAAAACACTGAAGATGATATCCTAATATGTAATAGACATAAGCAAGAATTCAACGCAGTACAAAGTTACTAGGAAGATCTTATTGCGTCGCTTCTTAAACCATCACATTAGGAAGCTGTGTTATTTACGGAAAATAAACAGACCATTTGAGCAACAAGTTTTCATATTATTTTAAATTATTCTCATTTTCAATGACTGCAAGACCTTGTGTTGTATTCTATTTTGATTGGCAGACTGAAATATGAATGTCACTTGCATAATCTGCGATAATAGTCTAGGAAACAGGTAGTGTGCCTAATATTCTAGTGTCATAGGAACGGAGCTAATACACACTAATAACAAAGGACCCGTTCAAGACTGGGTGTGTTTGAGAATATGACAAGAATATTTGTAAGCCCCCGCGATATAAGGATTAACTTTCGTAGCGCAGAAATCGTTTAAAAATGAAGTATCGGCTAAATTGTCGCCAAAATTCGAGAAAATAACACCCTAAAAGCCGAGTGGTAAATGCGAACGCCAGAGTCATTGTGCGCGACGTATCGCGGGTTCGATCTCCGCGTATCAGGTATAAGATTATGTGTGATCCACAAAAGTTTTCCAAAAGAGTATTTTATTAACATGGGTTACAATAATCAAATAAGTCTTTAATTTTAATCAATTTTAAAACTACAGCAGCAGAGAACGTATTTTAGTGCTATTGATATAAATGGTATTGTTTGTGTATACCTTGATATTTCAAGAATAAAATACTAATTTTGCACAGATCTTGTCGAATATCATTTTGTTATCAAATCAGTAAAGAGGTGGTGCACAAAAAATAAGAAAAAGAATGACTAAAGAGACTCTTTGCTAATCGCGGAAGCCGTCACAACTCTACAAGATAACACTTTTTTACAAACTACATGAATAACAGTGATGTTCAGTAACAGATACTCAAATACCCATAGTATTTTTTGCATGACTAATATTTATAATTAATTTATTAATACGGATATCCCCAATATTGATTGATGTTCATATTTTATTGTGTACTCTATAATTTATTTGTGTAATGTTAAATTCGTGTTTTGCTAATGTTGTTATAATAATATTAACATAAATGACCTTTGACTTTGAAGAGGCTTTTGTCGAAGTATTAATTAGTTTGGTGGTTTTTGCACCTGTAAGTCACGAGTATTTCTACAAGCTGATAAAGGCGAAATTCCACTTGATACCTGCACGAAATACGTATTTAAATATTTACAAATATCATGTCTTATCAAGCTTCAGTTAGAAGTTCGATTCCCGTCTGAAGCTTAAATATTTTAGATAAACTATTTTATATTTAATTTAAAATTCCGCTGCACATGAACATATGTCATAAACAAGGAATAAAAATGTTGTCATTTTATAATAAACAAGTCGTAAAAAATTCGTTCTTAAATTCATAGCTACGATTTTTCCTTCATGTTTTCTTTATTAAATTACAGCGTGTGCATCTTGAAACAAACAACGCGACAAACCATAGTTTTTGTCCGGAAACTTGAACACAAAGAAACTATTTATTCGTCTTTACCAGTCAAACATCTGTTATTAGCGTTAACGAGTCTTCGACACTTGTATTTAAAACAAAACAACTTGTTTTATGTAAAAACATGTTTGACTACAATGGGTATGAGTCTTTGCCTTTAAAATTAAGGAAACGTAGATTGTTTTAGCAGTTATTTGCAAGTATTTGTTATATTTACGGCTGGAGCGGTGAGCCGCAAACCGAATGTTTTAGTGATTGGTAACAGCTATGTGCGTTTGTTTGTGAACGCATTTGAAGATATGAGAAATGGTACGGTATGGCTAAAAAGTATCTTCGAATATGAGGCCATAGAAGTCTTTGATATGCAAAGACTGATTATTCAAAAGACTGCTACAGACTGTTTTGTCTTGAGAGAGTCCAGAAGCAAACGTCGTGCGATTACTTACAAAATGTATGAAATAAAATCACGTTTTCAAGGAAATTACTTATTAAGTATAAAATTAATTGTATCAAAAGTATAGATCGATAAAATATGAGAAAAAAAAGTAGTATTTTATAGAACTTGTCGTCTATTACGACTAGTGCCAAGGTCACTTTGTTTGACCAACATTTATTTTAATTTAAAATGTTTTACTTTTATTTTATTATATAAATATGTCACGTTCTCGAATACCTAATCGACTCCGATGACAATATTTATTACCTACGTATTATTTTTATCTAAAAATTACAAATGTATTTATTAATGTTTTTAAATGGTCACTAGTTCTATTATAATTACGTTATTCCGATATTTATTTGACGAATTGTAAGTTTTCTGCTTTCGATTATTAGGTCTTTTTCTGAAAGAAGTTTTAACACGTTTCAGAACTTTTTGATCGACCCACCTAAGTGTCACATTGAACACCTATCACTAACAAAAATGTCAGAAATCCGAACAAAATTACTGTGAAATAAATCTATAGTTGCCTTATTGTTTTGAAAAAATAATTTTCAGGTACGTAGACTATTATTTTCTAGTATAAATCGGTGTAGTATCGAAGTAGAATTGTTGGATTTTATTTTTGATATATTTCCTAGAACTGCGTACTAAGGGGGCCTGGTATCACGTCTTACAGTAATATTTTTGCATTAGTGCAAATGTAACAGCACGTAAATCAAGCTATACAGGCATCTCTCTTTCACACCTAAAACTATTTTACTTTAAGACGTGGTTAAAGACTTATTCCTCGATTCAAAAATGACTAAAGCCTTTACAAATACACTATTTTGTAAAAATTCGGATACCAACTGAAGCCCAGTGTTAAAGCTACGTATTTAATAAACAAACGTAGATCCAAGTCCACTATTCACTCACGAACAACTGTCGATAATATTTCTTCAAAAGCCCTATATTTAAATATAAAATGTTCTGTATTCGACTATCTAATGATTTAATGTCATGCCACAAACAAAACTGTTTTGCCTGCAGCGTGCGTGTGCGCATCGGTGCATCGAAATGAGTATCCGGCGTGGAAGATCATGATTGTCTTAAACTAACAATTACTGAGATATTCCTATGGGCGTAGCGGTTTTAATATGCTTGTTCCTCGTCTATGGAACGTTGCTGGCGTTCTGTCTTTTAAGATATAAATACTAAAAAATGTCACACTAAAGAAAAAGTTTAATTATTGAGATTATAAAATAAATTATAAAAGTTTTACATTTGATTAAAGACAGTTTCATTAAATCAGTTGATTATTTTGTCCGCTTATTGAGCGATGCTTTAACCCTGGGTTACGGTGCTTGTAAAGACGTAAGTAAGAAACAAACTGCAACAAAAGTGGCGAAGATTTAGATATATTATGTAGGTACTTTAGAGTATATTTATTAGAACTAATTTGTAAAAGTATTGTCGCTCATTAACAGTTATATTTTATTAATGAAATAAGTAGCTCTATTATAATAGTTTAAGATATTTGTATTCTCATGAAATCATTTATTCTTTAAGTACGATGTACAGTATGTATAATTACTTTTACCTATATATCATTTTTTGAGCTAACCAGAGTTATTTCGTACATTATATGTATATAATACGTAACTACCCTGAAAAGGAATATAGGAACAAAAACAGGGGTTTAATAATGCTTTAAATCAAATTATTTCTCTTACTTATCTCGACCTTGCCAAAAATCTCATTAAAATATTTGACCGATTTGGGTTTTCCTAAATGTATGCTCCAAGGTCTTTTAGATATCACAAACGCATTCGTACAAGTTTTTCTAAAAATTCACACGTTGTCAATTTATACAAATATTTCGATATTAGCCGTGACACTGAAATTTATATTAAATATTTGCTTCATTAGCACCTTATTAAAGATGATAAAAGTACTAGTAATTTCCGGTCAGTTTTCTTGTATGAATAAGTGCTTATTATCTTCTGCTTGTTCCTTAATTTTCGAAGTTCCAAATGTACTTTCAAGAACGTCATACATTATTAAAAGGATCGAAAAATATTATTATTAGAGATAACAGTTATACAGACTTATTTCTATTATCTTTACTCTTTACTAGCCTCTTTTAGCGTCCACTTGTGGGCAATAATACTCATATATCTAATACTATTCGCACTTGACCTAATATCCACACAAAGTAAGATCATCACAAAACACTAATTAATAATAATCCTAATTGACATGGAAATTAATTTTCCTTGATCAAGAATATCACGTTACTTACCACGTGTTTTGCATATTTTTTATACTTAGTTAAGGTTCGTAAAACAATCAAATTATTCTTGGCAAGAATAATAGTAAGACATTGATCTCTCTTAATTTAAGGTGTGTTTTTCCAAGCAACGAGATATTATTTTAATTCTGTAAAAATCAGTATTAATTTATTGTTTAGTTAGAATTATTTATCAGGTATGTATGTTTCAAAATATAGATATGTAAAGAAGCAAATACGAAAATTCATTTTGCCCTGCAGACTATCCATCAGAATCCAAACCATCCAGATCACTCCCCAAATGCATACAAAAAAAAACATTCAGATCGGTCCAGCAGTTTAGGATGAGTTCAGTGACATACACTCGTACATATTTATAAAGGTTTAGAGAGGCCCCTAAATAAAGCCTAGCTCACTATTCTAGGGACCCTGTATTATTTTAATTATGTATTTTTGTCATAGGTGTGGAACATTATTTCATTCTTTAACTAAGGAAACAAATCTTAAATCTCAATATTTAATTATGTTTGTAAAGTTGATAGTTTCTTTAATCTTTTTAATCTTTAAATATAAAAATAAGTTTTACTTCAATCAAAACAACAGCGACAAGATTCACCATTCCATGCCTTGTCATTCAATATTTAATTAAATTATACTTCAAGTTCGTCCAGTGAAAACTAACCTTATGTCGTAATAACAACATAATTTATGAATTGAAGCTAATTGGAACCACATTGTAGACGGTATGGCGACGTACCGCCCACCACGAAGGTTCTATTCATTTATCATTTGACGTCGATCTGACACTTATAAACATACATAATAAATCATAATGTTTCAGCTGTAAGGCAGAATAGAGTTATTCTTATACAAACATTACAGTTAAAGATTTAATTTTTAATTACGTCCGAAACAACTACCAAAATCTTTAAAAAAAGGTTAAGATATTATTTATCGTCAAGAGCTCCATAAGATTAGATCACGATCTAAATTTACCAGTTTCGTTTATTTGAATTTTAATTATAGTAATTAAGGTGTAACATAAACAATTTTTCAAGAAAACTACCTATCCATTTTTGTATGAAAATGCCTGAAATCGCAAAACAAAATACTTTTCCAAGGTTTACTCACCACTGCAGCGACTAACACGAATCTTAGCATTTTCAACGATCACTATAACTCAGTTGTCACACAATTCAAATATACAACCGTCAGTTGCGCCTGCGCATCTCCTATATACGCCGTCGCAGCCTCCTCTGACGTCATCACGCTCCCCCCTCCAGCCAAACTCGTTCTGAAACTCATCTTCGCGACATTTGACCTTCGTTTCACATCCATCGATGTTTTTGTACGAATATCTGACGATGTCTTCACTATTTTGTTTTGTACGCAGCGATGTATGACGTGCTGAGAACTAGTCATGTTTCTTGTGTTCGTTTAGTCTTTTTTTTCGAGTTCAAATTTCGACGTGTCAGTCCAGTTAATTTGGATTCGTGTAGAGATACTAATTCTTAGATGTACATATATTAAGTTCGTATCATTGGTATGGCTTAATATAGACCGAGATAATATTTCATCAAGTTGTGGCATAAAAATGCGATATAATAACTAAAAATACAAATAAAATTACATTGAAATATGTATGCATAACAATCGCATTAGGAACTTTAAGTGCTAAAATAAATATGTAATACAAAAATTGTGTTAGATTGTCCTAACAACAAAAATGGTTGATTTCATAAGAATTATCTCAGAAGTATCAGTTTCCGATGAAAATCAATATGTTTGAATGACTCAGATGTTATTGAGCTTGCCAATAACTTACATCTCTTTTATCCCATATTGCTATAATCTCTTATTCTGTATGATAAATTCGACTTTTATATCCGCAATGGCACGTAAAAAAAAAATAACTTGAATACAGTGAAACCCTTTTTATAAGTTATAGCCATTAAATCAAAGGTTATGGCGTATTTTCAATATTATTTAATGTTTAAACATGTTAAATTTCAATCGAAGAATCATTCTAGAAAGAAAAATCTTCCAAATCGTTTTACAAAATTTCATAATAATATAATTGTTTTTTGAAGGTTCGTTCAATTAAACTCTTTTAAATGTATTGATTTTGTCAGTAAACTCAAAATAAGAGGTAATAAAAATGTCTCAAATTATAAACCCAAATAAAAATGTATGCGGACAGTTTTTGGAATTTTAACATTAATGATCAACATAAGATAATTAATAAACAATAAAAAGAAACCTGCAACAAAACTATCAAAGTTCCGCGTATGAAAATAAAGCCCTGATGTCATAATTATAATTAAAGTGCTTGCGTTTTCGTAAGATAAATCAGCCATCGAAGTGAATCACAAAATAAGGAAGAAATTATTTTACTCTGATGTTACCGAGAGCCGTGGATCTCAAACTTTACGAACCCTTTCGGCCCTTATAATTGCACATTAATTGTGAGTTAATTCCTGGTAGAATCGATTTCTGTTTCGATCGAGTTGGTACTAGCAGTCTGACCCTTGATCAATTTTTTTATTACGCTTATATAATACTGACTACTACGTCATCTTGGTTTGGACAGATAGTATCATTTTGGGACTGAACAATAAAACAGATCTAAACCATTTGCAGGCATGAGTGAAATCCTAAATGGATAAAAAATATGACTTTTAATTGGTTCCACTGACAGTTTAGTGAAGAAAAACCTTGTGATATTTTCTGAAAACTGAAATGGAAATAGAATTTCCTAACCCGCTTGATAAATACGATCGACAGGATAGTAGATAATATATAGCGTAGCACCTTTATTATAGTTCATTGGGTTAAAGATTAATGATCATTTACCTGCGCCGAAATTAGTCATTGGAATATGTCTAATTTGGACAGAAAACACACCGGTTCCATCCTTGCCCTTGCTAGAGCCGTATGATCGCTGACACATGGCACGCACTGCTCTTCTTCGTACCAATACTTGTAAATTAAGGTCTAGATACCCTACTCTTATAGTTACACTACTGCAGTTATAGATGAGAGGACGCGATGTACTAAAGTGGAGGCATGTTTCTTAAGGAGTTTAATTATAGGTCATATTCAGTAGATGTAACTGCTCTATTATTTTTTAAACCTAGGAATTCGAAAACTTTGAGATCCGATATCCGGGTAGGTGTAAAATGGTTTCGTGTTAAACTGTCGGCGACATCTTTTTATTAAGAATGCAGTTTCGCATCGTCTGGTGTTAATAATAATGAATGGGGATTTCATGCATAGTTAACTTTAAGTTCTGCGATAAATAATGTGCATATATATTAAATAATATGGAGATTTCTATTGCATTTTTTAATTTAAAAAACGATAGTTTTGTCAATTTACGTTAACGTCCCTATAAAAAAGATCAAAGCTGGAAAACACCCAATTGTTGTAGTAATTTTAACCCTTGCATATTTTATGCTTTTTCAAAATTTTTTGGATGGTTTTTCCTTAACTGGGTTGAGTTTAAGTTAGGACGACTGTTGAAAATTGCCCCGTAAGAAGCTCTTATTTCAGTAAGTTTTTATACACAAAACGTATCAATTTCTTTTTCCCTCAAATTGTGTTCAGCTGACTTCTGTCTTTTTCTAGATTTATCTGAATTTATGACACCTTTAGTGAAGAACCCATGTGACCTAGAACTTGAAACGGAGTACATTGACACTTCAACTTTAAGGTGATACAATAGGTACACATCTTGAGGTTACAAAAAGGAAAAACAAATGCCTAACTATTATTTTGTTTTTCAAGTCTTTGCTATTTTTAATAACACCTATAACAAGGGCCTTAACCTATTACACTCACGTAGGTTGATACTTGTGCTATTTTTAATTTGCTCTAAACGGTCCTTCTTTTATTTTGTAATGTTTACAAGGGATTTATTCGTTTTCAAAACGATTTTTTTAGGGTTATAAGTTTTTGTTCCTTTTATTTACTTCTTTATAAAGGTAAGCCAGTTTACGTTTGGGTGTACAAAAAGGAGTTTTTGAAATAAGCTTTTTGCCAGTGCGAATGAGATTCAAAAGGAGTTATAGCTTTAATTAAATTTTATGCAGGTTTATTTTGACGGAAACTTAAAAAGAATTTTAGAAATTTGTTTTGGAAATCATTTGTCATGTACATCCCCGTAATCGAAGATGTTGAGGTATCTTCATTCATCGATTTAAATTCACCTTAACTTCAACCTAATGTCAATATTTACATAAATAAAATAAACATAAATAAAGGACCAATTTAAATATCGAGAGGTTTCGAATGGTCTCTCGTATTAGTATAATGTTCCGATCAAATTGCCTAAACCGTTTTATTTTCTTGTTTCTTAAATATCTTCTTCTAATATATAAAATTCCCGTGTCACGATGTTAGTTACCGTACTCCTCCGAAACGGTTCGACCGATTCTTATGAATTTTTGTATAAAATGGTCCGAGAATAGGACAACATCTATTTTTCATACCCCTAAGTGACAAGTGTTGCCCACACAATGTAACATTAAAAAATACATACAACTAGAAAAAGAAATCGGCAAAACAACGTTTGCTGGGTCAGCTAGTAGTGTTATAAAAAATGGACATGATGCTATTGTTATAAAAATATAAATAATTATTATGAGACCTTAATTTGATAACTTTATGATCATTACTTGGTTTTATTTATTTATAATGACGAATTTACCTACAGGCTTTAAAGGAGTATTTGTTTGTACATTATGGTCATAGATGCCGTCACAAAATTGACACGAGTCCATCTTAGGTAAAGTCAGTTCAATTTATTTTTCTAATTTTTAACTGAATTGGCATCCTTAATTAAGAAGAGCCACAAAAAGAAACGCCAATGTTGAACCGAATTTATTTTATTTCACAATTCAAAATAAATGACTGCAACGTAAAAAATATATATTATAGGTCACATAACCAAACATATTACTATTCTATGGAACTAAGGGTCAATGTCCTGCCTATTGTTCAATATGGCACCCTGCGGCTAAAATACATCTTCATGAAATATGATCTATCTTAGAATCTAATATTGTTTAGTCACAAAAACATTAATCGTGAATATTGTGTCGTGGTCAAAGGATTTACGACGTAAGGTTGGCCTCTACTTCTCACCCGCCTCAAACTTTCCTCATCTTTTCTTATAAATAATGATAATGCTAAATTATTGTTGACGGGCCTGTTGGTCTAGTGGTTAGTGACCCTGACTGCTGTACCAGGGGTCGTGGGTTCGATTCCCGCCCAGGACAAAAGTTGTGTGATGAGCATGATCATTTGTTCCGGTGTCTGGGTGTAATTTATCTATAATATGTATGTATTTAGAAATATATAAGTAAGTTTATCAGTTGTCTGGTTACCATAACACAAGCTCTGCTTAGCTTGGGATCAGATAACCGTGTGTGAGTTGTCCCAGGATATATTATATTATATTATATTTATACTTAAAACATTTGAAATAAATTACCTAATACGAGTTCAAATTCGATTGTCTTTTGTATTCATTTTTTAAAAGACTTCCGCAGTAAGGAACTTGATTCCTTGTGTCGCGAGGTGATTTACAAACATACAAATCACATGCGCAATGACACCCAGACTCAGAACAAGTAGCTCAATGCTTGTCCTACGCGGGGATCGAACCCGCGACACGACGCGCACAGTGGGTTTGGCTTGGTGAGTTCAACCACTCGGCTATCCGTGCTATTAAGAATAAAGAAGAGCTTAAGAAACATTGAAAAAGTGACTAAGCAGCTATTTTTGCAGTGATTGATGTGACAACCCTATTCTATCACCTATAGTTATTACATCGGATGGTAGCTCAGCTTCTGCTAAAGTTCAAGGTTGTCACGTTCAAATCTAATCTACTAAACTAAATAACAATAGTGTGAAATAGGATCATGTTTGTAATCCCCTATGGATTGGTCATGTATGGATAAGGATGTCTCGAAATAACAAACAACATCATATTTTTTTAAATTACGCATGCTTGATCATCTTCAAGGGTACATCGCACTTGACTCAAATATCGGCTCGCCTCAAAATATTGGTACGGGGTATTGGGAGTTAGGTTGCACTTTACTAAGTACGTTTAACAGTTCAAGAGTCCATATGATGTGTTGTGTGTGTGGCTAACGTCACACGCGACTAACTTCAAAACCTTTATGTCGCTACAAGGAGAAACCACGGAAGTCCGCAGGTGTAGCAAAAAAAGAAAGTATAGAGGAATCGTGCTGGTTCGTCTGCAAACCCAAGGAGAGCAGATTATACCGGCCTTTAATACCTCTCAGCTGGAAAATATAGTCTTTCGGTGACCGTATTTTGACTGGAATATTCTGGACCAGAATACTCAGTTGTCAATTTCATTTCTGATGGTTTTTTGTGTACCTCTTCGGTTAGTTAGTTAATAACGTTTAGTCTCCAAAGATTCAAACAATAATCGGATAAATGCGGGTTGGACTCGCGACATGGTTTCGTACAAATAAGCTCAGAAAGAACTCTCCCTCGTCTATTCCGTCTGTTGATGATTATCTTGTCCTGGAGCTAAAAGCACCTCTCAACCTTTGCTGTTTTACACTAATAGTCCATCCTTATTTTAATTAAAAACTAATGAACTCATCCAATTTATTATTATACATACGCTCTAATCCATTAACCCAAACTTTAAAAAACTGAGGCAGCCCAAAGAGAACAAAAGTTCGCGTAGTAAATTAAGTAAGTCATCAATCAATATTAACAATTCCTATAGATTTTTCTCATAACCTATTCTACGTATAATCGTGACCGGCATACTGGATTCGTACGCCAATTATATGGGCGCCGGCGATCGCCAAAGTTCAGGGTCGATGCGTACGCGCAGCGAATGTGCGGCGGAAGCCGTGCGCATAAATTAGAAAGATTAATATGGTTTGGTGACAGTTTTTTTGATGACGTACCTGTTGACTATGTTTAACTCTAGTTTTTTCTTTTCTTCGGCTGGGAAAGAGAGAGGGTCGTCTGAAAACAGTATGTAAGCAACAAAATATCCTTAGAAGTAACAATGCTTAGAGGGTTGCTACCCCAAAGAATATCAACAGAACCCTATTAATGAGTCACAGTTGTCTTTCCATCTCACGTCTATCATTTATCTGACTCTCCGTCTCCCATCCGTTCGTCACCGGGCGGTCCTGTGTACCTCAGGAACCGTCCTAACTAGACAGTTTAATTTCTATTGCCGCTGTAGTAATAAATACTAGAAATAACAAACAAGTTAAAGCACTGTCAGAAATTCGTGAGGTGACAAATAATTAAGTTAATTTTAAATTCATTTATATAGTGACAAGTATTCAATTCCGAAAATCACAAAATTATCATAAGTAGATGATACTTACCTACTTAATATTATAATAATTGATTATTCAAATAATTTTCCTAGAACCTTACGTTATTATTAGTCTATTAAAGCGTCAGGAAACCGAAATTAGATCATGACGCGACATAATTTAGTCAGTTTAAAATGACTCATTAACCTGATAGGTAAGCAGATAAGTATTCATATATTTTGGAAGTTGTGATACTACGTACCGGGGTATTTACTTAAAACCTCAACATTAACATTTCCTATGGGATTTCACAAGAACAGCTACTTCCTTAAGGCTGTCAGATCATCACCATCTCTTAAAGCAAGCTGTGAGAGAGAGAGACGCCGCTCTACGCTGTGTATTGTGCTATCTCGCTTACACAACTGTGATTTCACTTAATGACGTGATGTTAGGCCCCGAGGCCCCAATTCTGCTATCTACAATACTGATGAAAGAATTGAAATCAGATTAAATTGGCACTATTCGTATTATTTTAAACATTTTTCCAACACAATAATTGGAAATTCAGTACGGGTCGGAAAACTCACACTCAATTCAATTGGAATAATACGAATAGTGGAAATTCAATTCAATTTCCATTTATTGGTATTGTAGATAGCCGAATTGGGGCCCAGCTCAATTTCGCGGAAAACCTGTGGTTTTTTGAACCGTCATAGTGATGTATCGTGACATTTGTTTGAGGTCAAATTATGTGAATAGGTTGGATACGTGAAAATAGGTATCGTATTAAAATTATACGGCATAAAACGCACCTGTGATTTTTATAACTGTCGAATTTAAATAAAAACAATATTGTAGTAGATTTGAAGGCAATAAAATAAAGGTTGTTGTCAAGTTACCGGAATTTTAATGGCTTTCTTTGCAAATTTTGAATAACCTTACCTATTTCATCCATGTAAATTTCAACAACGTAGGTGCTTGAAATTACCAAGTCACAGATACAAAAACACAATGAAACAACTTTACGACCTACATACTTTTTTTTAAATATTTAGATTATTTTGTAAACCCACGATTCCTTCATCCTTATGATTAGTCTGGTGAACAGCTAGTTGTAGCGTTTAGAAGCAAACTGCCAGATTTTCATAAAATGGCAATAAAGTATGCTCTGCTTCTCTGCTCAGATAGACAGAACGCTAAGATATAATAATGTATCCTATAGCCTTCGTCAATAATTGAGGTATCTACCACAGAAATATTTTTTTTTATCGGGGCTAGTATTCCTCGAGATTAGCACGTTCCAACAATCAATTAAACTCTTCAGCTTTTTAATATTAATAAAAATATAATTCAGTTATATATATTCGCATTCATAGGGATAATAATTCACTAACGAACCCGGAACTCTGATATATTCTAAACGCTAGATGCCAGTATAAATCATGTAATTGTCTTGCATATATTATAAGTGACACTTGTATTATTGGACGTTAACTATGCACGGTCATTTAAACCTTCCATTTACCTGTAAAATTAATTCACAATATTTTGAGCCGTCGACGCGTAGATTGTTCTTTTTCTTTGTGCAAATTGCTGTGGAACGAGAATACAGAATTTAATTGACAGGTTTAAAACAGGCGTGACTGGGCTTTTTTAACGTTGTATTGTTGTTCCGGGATCATCTTTCCATAGCTTGTTGACTTTCTTATAATGAAGTGTAGGAATACTTTTCCTATATAGTTATATTTTTATCATCCCCCTGCCGAGTAGGAACTTATCCTCCTTGCTATATAAATAAGTAGGTACTCGTAACGTGTAGCATTACCATATTAATTATCGAACGAAACGAGCAAAAGCCTTTGCAGAGCGAAGCGACAATGTATTAGAAAATAAAGTGAATTGGCACATTGTTTCTCATCACATTGCTCACTGAGGCATACCGCAACTGCTGGGAAGCGAAATGCCGCATCTTTTTTATTCGTGGTAGACCCCCTATTTTTTAAAATAAATTAAGTGATCTCTGTGATCTCTCGTGTATTCTCCTTATGCGGAGGAAGCGGGTAGACTCAGACTTACTGACTAAACCTGAACCGCTGTGCAACGTTTCCCGCGATATTTCGGTGCGGTCGTATAAATTCTTTATATCTGCCTTGCATCATTTGCCACCGTCCTAGCTTTTACATACCTCCTTGCTACAGTATTTTATTGTTTTTTACCAGGGTACCCTATTCATCAAAATGGGTGCCGCACAATCAGTACGAGCGACGCACTTCCAGCGACCGAAGGCAACCTCCACGGAGCCAGAGGATGACGTCGAGGATCATCACATTAACATATCAAATAAAATGGTATTCCATTGAATCTTAATGCGAAAACAATAAAGTTCAATTTGGGTTAACTCTTTCAAACGGATGGAATAGCAACTGAGCATTAAGTGCGGATGATCTAATCACAATTATGTCTACCTAATTATTCATTATCAAAGTCCGTCTCCTTAATATCATTTCTTTGTACCGAAGTGTCACGACATTTTGTTCTCTCTCTCTCTCTGTCCCTCCCATAAATTATCTTGTTCTCTTTTTACGCAGGTGGAGAGATTAGTAGAAGATGCAACTCTGGCAGGTGGCGCGGCCGCAGCGATCACTCAGCCAACACCTCGCGGAGACTTCAGGGACAAGATTTATATAGAGAAACTCAAATGCATGGATGAAAGTCATTCAGAGAGATGCGGGTAACCTACTGTACCTATACACTGATCAAGGGAAATGTGGGATTGTGGGAGTTTGTCGGGTGTCCCCGTGATCTCACGTGTTTGCACCAGAGTGCTTAGGGAAGGGTAAAGCAATCCAATGGTTTTAGCACTTTTAGCTTATAAGAGTCCTACCTGACCCTTTTAAAGAAAGTTTATGAGGATGGATTTTTACCCTGGGAACGTCCACTGTAATTTTCTCCTGGTAAAAAAGGGTTCTAGCAATTATGTTTTATCTCTTTGATATTTAATGACAATAAATGAGCTGATATCAGTCATTCTCACTTATACATATATGTACGTTATAAAGGCTAGCTTTCAACCAATTCCAAAGAGTAAAAAATTATACATAATATCTTATATCGAGGATCTTTTACAGGATAACAGTAGACGATCTGAACGCGATAGCGAACCGCATCGAGATGCGGACCTCCAACATGGTGAGCGTCGAGCCGATATGTGCCGACTGCAAGCAGGACGTCATCGACTGCTATAACAATACTCAGCTACCGTCAGACATTATCAAGTGCTGGGATACTGTTGGTAAGCTGATATGATCTATGACTTGTTAGTTAAATACTATAATTCCCTGCACGATACAGAACTAGTAAATCACAATGTGTACAACCCGTAGGAAAAAAAACGATTTGCTTTCATTGATAGAACTGTACCTACTTAAGGTTCTTTTTTATGTCATAAGGCCTTGATCCTGAAGATCCTTGCTGCTGAGATCTGTTCTCAGTTCAATCTATTAAGATTTTGAAATTGAACAATGGATCGGACAAGTCAATAGTAACTATGTAGGTACCATTAAAATAGTAAAAGCGAGCTTTTTCACGGTAACACTTAGGTACTACAGTTGCTTTTGCTAAGTAGTAAGCGCTGATAATTATAATTACCCACACGGCACCTAATTAACAATATAAATTTGTCGATTATATTCCAGGAGCCTTTAGAAAATGTGTACAAGACGCGGCCACAGTGCGACTGCGTGCGCGGACGCAACGCGAGGCACGCGAGCGAGCCCGCAGGACGAGACATGTCGCACACGCGCGGGAACACGCGCTACGGGACATCTCACACTGATGGCGTCACACAAGTACCTTTACTAAGGCTTACCTGGAATATGCTCTGAAAGAATTGTACCTGTTTCTTTTGAACTTGTCTCGAAATCCGTATTACAATAATAAATCATATATCCTCTTTATTAAAGTCGATTTTTGACCGTCGTGTTGATGTTTTGTTAATCGAGACCTTAGTGCTTTATATAGCCGATAATTCCCACCCGACCACGACAGAACAAATAGGCAGACAAGATATTATGGCATGATTTTATCTTGCGCATTGAACTTTGAACCTTATAAGCAAAAAAATGCGTACTATTTTGTGCCAATTATAAAAATAGGTTTATTAGTTTGAAAAGAGACCCGTTAAATTAGCAATAATCAAATTCTATGCGTCATACAACCGGTATTGCCAAATAGCTAATTGAAGTGTTTACGACTCAATCAAATTTGATAATTGTTATTTGCTTTACTTATTTAACATTAATGCACTTTTACTGCAACATTCTAATCTATATCTATACTTTATACTAATATATAAAGCTACAAAGCTGAAGAGTTTGTTTGTGTTTGTGTGCTGTAGACCATTTAATCGAGGAAGTTTTTAGGCTATATAACATCACGCTGCAACTAATAGGAGCGTAGATACAATGGAAAATGTGGCAAAAACGGGGAAAAATATTAATCTGCGAGGGCTTTCGTTCAAAAATTCCTAACTTATCATCAGAAGCATCTTCTAACCATGCGGACGAAGTCGCGGGCAACAGCTAGTTTCTAATAAAATCATTACCGTTCTGTCTCACTCCTAATGCAACAATAGATATCTTTAACTTTATTTCTGTCCACGTAAGATTGAAATTGACTCGGCAAATTGCTTTTCTGATCATTGCTGATTTGATTTTGTAATTTTTTTCTGGTATATCGCAAATATTTAAAAAAATAGACAAAACAGAATAGAACAGACATCAAATAGCTACATTTTCCCTGAGCCTGAAGTAATTAAATACTTACAGTCGTAAATAAATATTATTATACTATTTTTAATATTATTTATTAATATACTTATTTAAAAGGTTACATTTACAAGTTTGAATTTGTTTTGAAATTGGATTTAATGTTTACAATAATGGGAATACATTTTCGAGACAACTCACTTGCAGGACTCTTAATTTTTTTTTAATTACTATAAATTGTCCAACATTTTCACTTAACTTAATAAAAACTTTATGACCCTAAAGCTTCTAATTAAAGGAGACTTTCTTCTTGACATCATCAACGGCAGCCTTAGGGCGGACTTGTACGGTGAGCTTGTTGCCGCCGCTGACAGGCACATCATCGCTAGTGAGCGCGTCGCGCGGGCTGTGCGGGCTGCGGCTGGCGGGGCCCGCGCGCGCGTGCTGCTGCGCGGCCAGCTTGCGGCGCAGCTCGCGCACCTGCGCGGCGCTGGCCAGCTGCGCCGCGCCGCGGGACAACACCTCCGCTCTCAGCTGCTCGCACTCCGATCTGAGATACCATACCAAAATAAAAGCTCATATAAAATGTCTTTTGAGATTTGGTGATTTAACGATACAATAGTTTTGTGCGAAAGCCAGTCCTTTGTACACTATAAACCTTCACCATGTCAACTATTATAAAATTGACAACTACAATATGCTAAATAGATATTGTATTTTCATATTTTGTAGAAACATACATCTGATATTTACCAATAAGAAGCTTCTTAAGTACCATAATAAAAAAGTATTAAAAAATTAAACACCACATTGCCATTTAAAAATAGAAACAAGCATAGACATAGAAACTAGCGTAACTCAAGTCAAAAAAACAATTTACTCACTTCAAATGGTCCAACACGCCAGGCAACCAACCATTAGCGGTAGGCTCACACAGTTTGCCGAACCACCGCGACAACTCTCGCCTCTGCTTCTCACAAGCGCCCTCCAGCTGCGTAATGCGCTCTTCATAGCCCTCTGTAAATATTTATTACAGGAATATTAGTTACTAGCTGTTGCCCGATACTTCGTGTGGTTAGAAGATATAAGTTATGATTTATGTGTGCCCTGTTTTTTCCACATTTTCCATTGTACCTTCGCTCCTATTAGTCGCAGCGTAATGGTTTATAGCCTAAAAGAATTTTTCAATTTGAACCAGTGGTTCCTGAGTTTGTTTCAAACAAAAGCTGAAGAGTTTGTGTCAAACAAACTCTTCAGCTTTATATATTAGTATAGATTAGTATAGATATGAACAAATAAAGATGAAAGTAAATGCTAACAACTGCTTGTAGCAACTTTCAATATTCATAAACAGAAAATTAAAAAGCATTGAGCATATTATGTTATCATAAATCATGAAACCATGAGTGGTTTTCCATAGTGAAAAATATACACACTTTTACAGCGTAAAGTAGTACTGTATGTAACAATTATATATCATCAATGACTGTTGCTCTTAAATATTAGACAAAATAGTTAATTAGCCAAATAGTGATTTTATAATTACTGCATTAAGGTATAAATAAGGTTGTGCGTCACATTAAAAGCTAATATAGCATCTTACCAATAAGTTCCCTATCATAATGTGCAGCAGCGCCTGCCTGCTGCTCCCACACAGTCTGCTTCTCATGAAGTAAGGCATCAACTTCCGCTTGCTTGTTAGCCACCTCCCTCCGTAACTAAAGAGAGAATTAATGAGGTTGAAGTGAAACATTTTAATGAAGTTTTCACAAGTAAAAGCTTAAAACTATGGGAAGTTGTTTGGTTGACATTATTTGGAATTGATAAGTTTAGAGATATAATATTTACCCTAGAATTTGTCTGTTTCATTTGAATGAGATTCTTTGCCATTTCTTGTCTCTTGTCTTCTACTTCTGCAAATATTGAATTTCCCTTGGCAGCTGAAAAACAACAATAGTATTACATCATTAACCACAAGCAATCAGCTCCGATAGTAAATGATCAATTTTGTCTTTTATAGCCTATGCAGTCTCACTGCTGGGCAGTGTGTTTTAAGTTTGTGAGAGAAATGGTTATAATATTCAATTAATTGACTGTTGATAGCTAATTATATAAATACCATGTGGCTGTAGGTCTTGTGAGTCAGTGCACTGATGCAGCAGTGCCCTAGCTTCAGCCAGCTCAGCGTGTGCCGTCGCCTCCCTCTCATTCGCCGCCCGCAGTTCGTCCCTCCTCAACTCAGCGGCTTCACGCATCTCGCCAATCTCCCTCACCAACTCCTCAGCCTTCAAGCGCCATGACGCGATCTCCATCTTCGCTTCTTCAAGCGCCGCCTTGACTGCCGCAGCATCAGATAAAGCAACTCTTGCTGCATTTCGCGCCTCCTCAAGCTCCGCTGAGTTATCACGCTCTGGACTCTCCCGTACTTTTAAAGACTGTTCCTCTTTCAAATTCCGAATTTGAGTCTCGTATTTCTTAATCTCTACAACGTGTCGTTCTGTAAGTTCAGTGCGTTCTTCTCGCAGTTGTGAGATTTCTTCTTGAAGCGATGTTATCCGTAAATTTAATTCGTTTTTCCGACGTGCCTCGTCAGCCTGATAACTTTCAAGTTCGGCATTTAAATGCCTCTGTACGTCTAAAGCTGTCTGATAACTTCGTCTTGCGTCGTGTAATTCTTGTTTTGTCGCTTCGTAACTGCTAGAAACATTGTCGAACTGTTTCTTTAGCAAATAGTATCGTTCACTTAATTCGCCGTTGGTTAGTTCCTCGGCTTCAGTACAATTTGTCTTGTTGCTGATTGTAGAGTAATTCATTTTAAAGGCACATTAATATATTTTTATTAACTTGCAGAATTAATAGAGGTTTCTTAGTAATCTAAATACACAAAAGTCCACTTTCTTTACAAACAAAACGAACTTTTGAATTCAAATGAATTAACATATGACATGTCGTCCTAAAAGTATAGTTCGTTTTCATGTTTTTTGTTTGTAATTATAAAATTCATTTAAGACATCATTTAAAAATGATAACAACATTTAAATAGAATAAATTAATCATAAAAAGTATTATTTTATCTTTATTTGATATAATGTAAAAATAATGCACAACCCAGACAGTGTCTTTAAATTTCCAAACGAACGCATGTTTTGTCATCAATTCTTTTGACATTCAAACAGCAGAAATTTGACAGTTCTACATTTATTTGGGGCGGATAGTGTTGAATAACAAAGTTTTACCAGAAAAATAAGGAAAAACAACGTATTGTGAAAATAGAAAAAATATAATGTCATCTCCTCCTCCTACTAAACCCCCTCGGGGGGTAAAACAAGGAAAAGAGACCGTAAGTTAAAACAGTTTCAGTATTAATCATGTTTCAGAACTACAAAGTAAGGATTTTTTGCCTTTTTACAATAATTGATCATACCTTGACGTGTTTAATAAATTTATTGCTATTGTAGATAGTATTTTGTTCGTAATATATATAGTTTTGTAATGAATTCGTTTATATTTTTAAGTAAAAAACACTATCTGTGCTACTTCTTGTCGATTCGGCTATCGTGTTCAGAGATAATTTCTGCGGCGCGTCACATTCATCCCACCACCGCTAATTAATTTAAATTTATAAGCAAAAAAATTTTATATGTGGCTTTTCGTCATGACGTGTATCTCTCTAATGTTTTTCCTAGCTGGTCTATTTAATCCAAACCAGAACCCTGACTACTCTGCTTTTGTTTCCTGTTGTATACTTAAATTCCAATCTTTTTTCAGAGTGGTTTGCTCATGTCAGTAATCCGTACCCTCTCCGCAAGTGAGACTAATGAACAGCGGGAGAAAGAGAGAGCAAAACTAGAGAAAGAGTACAAGAAAAGTGATGCAAGACTTGATGAGTTGGTGGCTGCACATGCTCAGGAGATTATGGAAGTTATGCAGGTGATTATTGTATTGTATGCAATAAACATTTTGATTTTGATTTTGCTTTTATTCAATTTGTTTAGGTACTCTTAGGTGTTTCTGATGAAATTAATTAAGTAATTTAAAGTAATAGTCTAACATAATATATAACTAAGTGTTTGTATTTGTAGACCAGAATTTTATTTGTTATACAGCTTGAATGTATACTTAATTAATACCAAACATAAGAAGTTACTTGTTATTCCTACTCCATAAGAATAAGGTTTTGGAATAATAGCTTTCAATAGCTTTAGAACACACCCATTGTGACCTCATTGTAATGAAGACAAATGAAAAATTTGCCTTGTATGACTAATTTCTAAATTGTGTCATACTAAATAGGAAAGGTGTCACTCCTGTTGAATACAATTACAATACTCAACTGAAACCAAATACTTATTTCAACAAAGAGGTTTTTAAAGCTCTTTAAACTACTTAAGGAATAATGGATTTATTTATGGAATATTCCAACATGTACCAACATTTACTCCAGAAATTCAGCAGTGTAGTATCAGCTCTGTCAGTGTGGGGCCAGCACTGTGACGCGGTGGTCGCACGGCTGGGCGCGTGTCGCGGTCTGCTACGGCTGCGACGCGACGACTTAAGGAGGCTGTGGGCTGATGCCCGCACACATCATTATGCTTTACAGATGTTGACTGACATGTGAGTATATTGTATATTTCACATAGCAGTTTTTAAATTAGTAGCAGGCTTTGTTTGCTCAAGCAGTCAAAAATTATTCTTGATCAATAAGAACCAATAAAATTAAAAATAATAGTGAAATGCAACATTCCCGTTATTAGGTCACTTTGTTTCTTACTTCTTATTGTTTTTTTTTTTATATCAATGCCGAAGTTCTTTTTGTGGGCAACGTTAATAAAATCGTGTCTAAGAATTGCTTTGTTCAGTCCACCACAGAACCTGCTTGTTTTTCAACATTAAATCTTTATTGAGGAGCTGTTCACTGTTGAAGCTTATTCTGTTGTGGTATGGTTAGCGAGCGCGTGGTGGTGTCGGAGCGCTCGACGCGCGAGTCGCTGAGCGCGGGGCGCGTGCTGGGCGCGGCGCACACGCTGAGCGCGGCGCTCGACACCGCCAACACCACGCTCTCACACGTCACCGCGCTCAACGCCACCCGCCAACACCTGCAGGTACACACGAGTGGAATCCTCAATATGTCTTTAAAGAAAAAATGTTCGATTCCAAAATGGACATTCTGGTTGATATAAATGGATTTTATAAACGTCATCTTTCACAATTTCAGTTCATTTTCAATTTTATTTTACTTAATATAACATGGGTTTGTGACACTGCACAGGTCAAAAGTAATTCTCATAGTAATGCTCTAATGATGTTCTCAATACCCTGCTTGCAGTGTTTTAAATAGGAACCCTATAGACCAATTATCTTGGCATTATGTGCCCTATAGCTATCCTTTAAAGTTTTAAATATGCTCTCAAAAAACTGAAATGGTATTTGAGTATTCATCTAAGTTGAAGAATATCTATATTTCTTGCAGTTAAAGAAACGTGAACTGGTAGACGTGATAGTTCGTCGTCTAAGCGAAGCGGTGTATCGCGACGAACGCGCGCCTCTTACTCGACGCGTTTCGGCTCGGAGGCGAACTGCCCTCTTACTTGCTGGTAAATTGTCTACTTCAACTAATTTCAAAAAGAATTAGGTTATCGTCGATTCGCGTGTATTTTTGGTTGGTGGTGTAGGATTGTACGTTTTTTTAAGGTAATTATTTACATCAAATCTGACGTTTTGAAATCATCTGAAAAATAAAACAACACCACTTAATTTTACATTACTCACCATATATATACTCTGATAAAGCTTGACAAAAATTTAAGGTTATTTAGACAAATCCCAAACACACATAAAAAAACCAATGATCATACTTTTTCCTTAAACTTACATAATCTTCTAGAACTGACTAAGAGTGAGGAAGTCACGGACGCGTATCTGCAAGAAGTGACTCCTGAATTCGAAGCTTCGCTCTCGGAAGAAGATAAAACCTTCGAGACCACCGTCATGATATCTCTGGAGGCTCTCGGAGTGTTGGAACAGCTGAAAGAAGCAACTGAGGTAAGTTACTTAGAAAACTGTAGTGACTGGCCGAGTTCTAGGTTGAAAAGATCCAGAAAGTAGAGTATAAAGAACGTTTACGATGAATTCCCTCTCCCATGTAATTCATATTAAACTATTTTAGGCACTAAACGCTACAGATGTTGTCTTTTCAAATACGAAAATCTTGGGGTTTCCCCAAGATCCAAATTGATAAAGAAATTTTTATCTTCTGTTTGAGTAAATTATAATTGAATTGAACGCGCCGTGCAAAAATTGTGGTAACATTAATAAAGTTTACATTCTCCAAAAACGAGGTGTGCTGACAGTTTGATTACTCTTACATGCGACTTTGTCTAGTTGCCTAAGCAATAAAGAAAGCGATCCTAAAGAGTGGATTAAAACATAAATCGTGCAACTTTGAAAATAAAAAACATCTTTATCTTTCCCAGAAATTCAGGGTCCAAATTCAACACGAACTATTGGAAGTGATCGATTCCGTGTCCCGTCGTATCATCGAAGAGGGAGAGGTCGAAGCGGACGCCGAGTGCGAGGAGGATGGTGAGATACCGGACAGCGAGGGTGTGACAGAGTCGGGACGACCGCTCGCTAGGCTGGTTACAAGTCTCGGTGAAGAGTTTAGGGCATGTGCTTCTAGGAATAAAAGGTAATTGTGAAGGCAAAAATGTTTGTGTTCAGAGAAAATTGAGTCATATGATTAAAACTATATGACTTAATTTGCGATGAAAAGTGTTTTTATTTATGTTTTTCTCGCTCTTATTTAGATTACTGCAACTTTGGAGAGCGACTTTGCAAAAGTATCGCCTGCCAGATTCCTGCTTGCACACTGAACAGCATTACTGGAGTGCAGTTCAACAAGTGGTAAGCTAAGACCGTCTAATCATATGAAAATTACTTTAATATTCTATAGTTTCGCCAACATTAGTGTATAGAAATTTTGGACCGTATACAACGTGTACTCTTCTCCAAGTAAAGGCGTATAGGATTCGATAAGTTTTTCCGAGACAAGTAATGGCACTTAGTAGCCTATCCCCCCCAGCTGCAGCTGCTGCTGACGGAGTACCTGGAGATCGAGAGCGTGACGCTGGCGGCGGCGCGCGCGGGCGGGGCGGCGCCCGACGCGCCCGACCTGCGCCTCGCCGACTACTTCGCCAGGAAGAGGCCGCAGCGCCGCAGGAACAAGCTGTTCAAACTGGCCGGTAATACTCGTGGCCGGATTTAATAATGTTATATTATGTAGAAAAAAAATATTTACATTTAACTTTATCTATATTAACAATTTTTTTATTTAGATTGGAAGATGTAACTTTATCGACAGTAAGTTTAAATCTTGCGTTCTCAGTTTAATATTGCATCATACTCAATCCTTATAAATGAAATGTATTTTGCCCAAAGTAGTCCATACCATAGGAAAAGCAAATCAGGAAGCTTGCTAGGTACTCTGTGAGCGATTTGTTGTAGATTCGAGTCCCTCGTAGAGTTTTGTTACGAATGACAAACCCAACCAAGGATTAATATCTAAGTATGGGAGACGTCTTTTTTCGTTATTGACTCAATATAATAACTGTGAATAGGTCCCCCTGCCCCGTCCCCGTCGCTGGCCCGGCGGCAGGCCTACCCGCTGGTGTGCCGGCCCGACCCCGCACACCTGCACGCGGTCCTACCCGCCCTGCACCCGCTCTGCGCGCACATCGAGCCTGTCACCGGGTACGTAACCTACTGTATAAGCAGTCTGGGTACTGTTATATCCTAAATTACACGCGCAGGAATATAAAATTAAACCGATGACACCGCGGGTTTACACGTGTCATCGTGTATAGTTTCAATAAGTCTATGTCAGCATTTACTCGCCGCTCGTAATTTTTCCATAAAGATTAAGCAGTGTGGATTTGAACGCCGTCGCGGAACATATTTTATAATTGTAAACTCTTTAATTAATTAAAAGTATTTCAGAGTAATTTCTATATCCTTTTTTTAAAAAGTCATCCTGAACCCACCCCGTAACAGTGGTGTCAGAAGTGGGATACTAACAATCGTTGGCTAGTATCCTATTAAAACTACGGAGTGCGTGTTAATATTACAAACTCTTACAAACTCTTACAAACTCCTACAAGCTCTTACAAACTCTTAAGAACTATTACGAATTCATACCAGCTCTTATCAGTGTGTGTGTGCATTAATAACTTTGAAATCCAACGTTAAAACGACGACGAGGTTATACTCCGTCCAATATCGTCGTCTACCGATACCGCCTGCTGCCAAACACGTGGTGCCACGTGTTCTCTGCGCGTGTCTGCACAACGTGGCGGAGCCAGCTCGTATTACTTACCTGACGGTGTAGTCGCGCCTTGCTGCTGCCATCCTGCCTATTCAAACACTCACCTGAAGAACTTACCTGCTGGTGTTCCGGATCGCTGCCGTACAAGCTTCCCGGTGTGGGTCGTCTTGCTGTTGCTGCTTGCTGCCTGCTGCCTGCAAGTGCGACCTACCTTCTCTCCGCCAGAAGTCGGCGATGTCCACACTCCTTCTCGCGGTGCTGCTGTGAGTCGAATATTTTATCACTTTATTGCAAGTTCCTGTCCATATTCCTGTCCTAGGTCTAACTGAGAACCTATTATAATTTTTAGAGGATTCAAATTTAAATAAAAATGAGTAAATCCGAAATTTCCCTTAGCGAACAATATCCAATCAAAATTCTATGCGATTTTATTGACACATATAAGGGAGATCGTGAAACCTTGCCTGCATTTTTAACGAACTGCCAAAATGCACTAGGTCTAGCGTCCGAGAGTCAGAAAAAGCTCATTCTCAAATATATCCTTTCCAAATTGAGAGGCAAGGCTCAGATAGCTTGCTCAAACAAGGTCTTCGAGGACTTTGAATCTTTACAGTCGTTCCTTCGCCAAAATTTCGGCGAAAGGAAACATTACAACCATTTGTTTTTCGAGTTGCAATCATGTAGGCAACAAGAGAACGAATCGGTATCACAATTTGCTCTGCGCCTAGAAACCTGCCTCACCGACATGCAGTCCGAGATACACAACTCTGAGACTCTTAAAAAAGACTTATCAGGTAGAATTGCAATGACGGAAGACCTAGCTCTACATACTTTCACCTTTGGTTTACATTCTAGTTTACGCAATATGGTGAGAAGCAGAAATCCTAAAACATTAAATGATGCAATTAATATTGCTATTGAGGAAGAGAAAATTTACAACTTCACTCTCAAGGTCTCCCCAAAAACTATAAAAAATTGTACATTCTGTAATAGGACAGGGCACTTGGAAAGTCAATGCATAAAAAAGAAACGCTCTTTGTCTCAGCCTTCAACTTCGTTTACTGCCAAAACCCAAACCTTTTCAGATTCTCGAACTCAAAGTAAACCAAGTCAGGCGAAAGATGTAGTTTGCGCATATTGTAATAAGACCGGACATCATATTTCCCAGTGTTACAATCGCCAATATAACAATTCTAGGAAGAACAATCCTCCGGTTCAGCACAATATCATAACGTCGTCGCCTGATCAAGTTGATTCGTGGGAAGAAATTGAACAACATGACGATTTAAACTAAAGAGTCGGGTATCGTTTGCGTGCCACATTGCGCCCGACCATATTTCAGGCACAACAAAATCTCACGTTCCTCACATTTCAAACTCACGACGTCATTCCAATTTCTTCAAACACGAATCCAAAAATAATTTGACCATGCGACCGGGTAACCAGCCCCAAACTGAAGGTCAATCTAAAATTTATTTGACCATGCGACAGGGTAACCAGTCCCAAACTGAAGGTCAACTTCAAAATCATTTGACCATGCGACCGGGTAACCAGCCCCAAACTGAAGGTCAATCTAAAATTTATTTGACCATGCGACAGGGTAACCAGTCCCAAACTGAAGGTCAACTTCAAAATCATTTGACCATGCGACCGGGTAACCAGCCCCAAACTGAAGGTCAATCTAAAACTTATTTGGCCATGCGACAGGGTAACCAGTCCCAAACTGAAGGTCAACCTCAAAATAATTTGATCATGCGACCGGGTAACCAGCCCCAAACCGAAGGTCAACATCAAAATAATTTGACCATGCGACCGGGTAACCGGCCCCAAACTGAAGGTCTATCTAATATCTCTCTGGCCATGCGACAGGGTAATCAGCCCCAAACCGAAGGTCAGTCGTACTTGGCTAATCGACAGGGTAAGCAGCCCCAAACTGACAGCCTTTCCAAATTTTCGTCAGCCATACAACAGGGCAAACAGTCCCGAAATGAAGGCTATTGTATCTCACATAAATCCGGACATGTTTCGACTAAAACCTCTGTCCCATTAAATTCTAATAAGCTTCAAAATCCGGTACTCCGGGAGTCCATTACTCCAATTTACGAAATAAAAACGTCTAAAATCTCTCTGCCTCATATACTCCTTAACACTAAATATTCACAGAAACCTCTATGTTTCCTTATTGACACGGGAGCTAGCGTTAGTATTGTTAAACTTCGACAATTCACTTCTATGCCTATCTTATCTAATGATAAAATCAAACTTAAAGGTCTCAGTGAAGATGACTCACACTGTGAGACCTTAGGGTCATTTACGATGGATCTTGAATACATATTTTCGTCGCAATCTAAGCTTTCCTTTAGCTATGTTTTCCACGCTCTTAGTGATAAAGTGAGGCTTAATTACGACGGTATTTTAGGTAATGATTTTTTACAAAAACTTGAATGCGATATTAAGTACTCCCAAAATTCATTGCTCATACAAGGTCATCTTATACCATTAAATTTTAGTAATCCTATCTATGTAATCCCGCCTCGTTCTGAGGCCATAGTTGAATGTCCTGTCTCAAATTCTTTAATCGAGTTAAACACAATGAAGGAAGCTCTAGTTCTCGATCATATGTATGCCGAAGGAGTTTATGTAGCAAACTGTATTGTGTCGGTAAAACCAAACAATCGTGTAAACGTTTCGATACTCAATACTACTGAATCTCAAGTAATATTTAAAAATTATCATATCCATTTAATTCCTTTCGAGAGCGTGACAACACCTTCCCAGTCGGTTAATGGTGACAATGTCCAAATCACTCATCATATAGATGATATGCCCTCAGATAGATCACAACGCGTGCTCGATCTTATTCGAACAGAACATTTAAACCCTGAGGAAACAAAACGGCTCTTAGAGTGTTGTTCAAACTATACAGATATCTTTTATCTTGAGGGCGAGCCTCTAACTTGCACTAACGCTATTGAACATTCTATTAATACTGGAGATGCTGCCCCTATACATGCAAAATCATACCGTTTTCCCGAATGCCACAAAGGGGAGGTCGAGAGCCAAATAAAGAAAATGCTCGACCAAAATATTATTCGTCCTTCAAAATCACCGTGGAGTGCCCCTATCTGGGTAGTGCCCAAAAAAATAGACTCATCGGGAAAACAGAAATGGAGGATAGTCATCGATTACAGGAAACTGAACGATGTGACTGTCACCGAAATATATCCCATACCTTTAATTACCGATATTCTTGACCAATTAGGCCACTCAAAATACTTTAGCACACTCGACCTTATAAGTGGCTTTCATCAAATAAAGCTTGACCCAAAAGACGCGTCCAAAACTGGTTTCACAGTGGTAGGAAACGAAATCTCCGGCCACTATGAATTTACCAGAATGCCATTCGGTCTAAAAAATGCTCCTGCGACATTTCAAAAACTCATGAACACCGTCTTATCGGGTCTTCAAGGTCTTCACTGTTACATATATTTAGATGACTGCATTATATACAGCGAAAACCTTCAATCCCATATAGAAAAGCTTAATTTAGTCTTTGACAGATTTCGTCAGTTTAATCTTAAATTGCAACCTGCGAAATGCGAATTCTTAAGACGGGAAGTTGCATATCTCGGTCACATGATTACGGATCAAGGTGTCTATCCTAACCCAGACAAAACCAAGGCCGTAACTCAGTTCCCGACTCCTAAATGTCCAAAGGACATTAAATCGTTCTTAGGTTTAGTAGGATATTATAGGCGTTTCATTGAAAATTTTTCAAAGATAACTAAACCTTTAACCTCCCTTTTAAAAAAGGACGCCGTGTTTAATTGGTCGGGCGATCAGGAGAACGCATTTAATATCTTGAAACAAAAACTAACGACAGCTCCACTCCTACAGTATCCCAATTTTAGTCAACCTTTTATTTTGACAACTGACGCGTCTAATTACGCGGTAGGCGCCATATTATCACAAGGTGAGATAGGCAAAGACAAGCCTATCGCATACGCGTCTCGAACGCTTAACAAAGCCGAAGGTAATTACTCCACTACCGAAAAGGAACTTTTGGCTATTCTCTTCGGTGTAAAAACCTTCAGGCCCTATCTATTCGGTTACCGATTTAAAATCGTTACCGATCACAAACCTTTGGTTTGGTTATTTAACGTCAAAGACCCCGGACCTAGATTGATTCGTTGGCGTCTAAAATTAGAGGAATATGACTACGAGATAGTTCACAAACAGGGTAAATTAAATTGTAACGCTGATGCTTTGTCACGCTTCCCATTAATAAACTATAACAATATAATAAATCGCCCCGTATGCGCTATCGACGACAATACGTCGCCCTACAATTGTCCTTCGCCGTCTACATCGGACACTTACGAGAAGTATCTAAAAACCATAAGACAGTCAACGTTTTCTTTTGATACTGTAATTCAAGAGCACAAGGAGTCTTTACTCAAGGCCAAATGTAAATTAATAACTTATCCTACGGCAATCGACCTAGACGATTCGGTACCGTATTGCAAAGAAATCATAGACTTATCTACAAGTCAACCTAATATTCGTGACATAGAACGCGAACTCTATACCCTGTATAGCACCTCAAACGATAGTCATTTGTTTACACATTTATTCGTGCGGTTGCATCACTATGATGAAATGTCATACAAAGATATATTTAAATTATTAGTTGAATATCGGGATATGATACAATTTTGGTATAGAGAGGAGAAGGAATTCGCTATATCAGATTTCTCCGACCCATATACAAAACTTTCATATACAAAGATCTATAATATTATAGCTTACGTTTTTCACAATAGCGGCATTAAAGTTAATATTTATAAAAATTCTATTTTGTTTCCTACACCTGATGAGGTTAAACAAATACTTCGCGACAATCATGATTTACCGTCTGCCGGTCATCCCGGCATCACACGAATGTTAGAAAGAATTAAATCTATGTATTGGTGGAAAAACATGCGCCAGGACATTGAAGATTACGTCAAAAATTGCAAGTCTTGTCAGATAAATAAACCGCTACGCCAAACTAATCGTGCCCCAATGATTATAACTTCTACAGCAACGAAGCCACTCGAGAAATTATTTTTAGACATTGTCGGCCCTCTGCCGGAAACTTACGAATTCAAATATAAATTCATTCTCACCATTCAGGATGACTTGACGAAATATTCGCAAGCCTATCCGTTACAAACGTGCTCAGCAGACGAGACTGCTAAGAAATTAGTTCATTTCATTTCGCACCTCGGAATCCCTAGAATGATCGTCACCGATCAAGGTACAAATTTTAGTTCCGAGGTAATAAAGCAGCTCAGTAAATTATTCGGTATCAAACACATTCTTATTGCGCCTTATCACCCGCAATCAAATGGTGCACTAGAGCGGAGCCATTCGACACTTAAAGAATATCTGAGGCCTTTTGTCAACGAAAATGCACATACATGGGACCTGTACTTAAACACGGCCATGTTCTCTTACAATTCGAATGTCCACTCTACCACTAACTACTCACCGTTTGAATTACTTCTGGGTTTTAAGCCATATATTCCTAAATCCATAGACACCTTAGAAAATAATACCTACACAGATTATGTTAGAGTATTAAATCATAGGTTGTATTACAGTAGACAAAAAGCGCTACAAAATATACAAGACTCTAAAGAGAGGTCTAAACGTCATTATGATTCGCACGCTAAGCCTATCACATACAATGTCGGGGACTTAGTGTATCTCAAATGTCACCACAAACAAAATAAAGCCTTGTCCCCAATTTGGAAGGGTCCATATAAAATCATTAAAATCAACGGGAATCATACCGTGACTCTTCTCATAAATCGTAAGCATGTACGTCATCATTACGACGAAATAAAGTTAGCTCTAGACGATACAATAACTTAATCCTATTTCAGGCACCTTGTTGCGGCGTGCACATGTCATCAAGTCGTCACGCCAATAATAAGTGGTTCCGGTTTATACTTTGATAAAATGATCGACGTCAAATTTACCAACGATGACTGGAACATAGTCACGTACTTAGACATTAAGAAAATACAATCGCATTTAGATATAGTCGAATCTCTATTCGTTAGGATTAGTTCTTATTGTGAGAATAATAGTTCATCTAAGGTTCAAATAGATTGTTTAAACGCGCTATCAGCGTTGCGAAGCCAGCATGAAAACAACATAAAAAAATATTCGTCGGTTTCATATATCCTTAGTAATCAGATGGTAAATAATAAGCGGTCTAAACGAGGCTTAATCAATGCCGGCGGATCTATTTTGAAAACCCTTTTCGGCATCTTAGACTCGGACGACGCTATCAAATTCTCGGAAGCTATAGACCAAGTACAATCGGACGAAAACCAATTACTTCATTTAATGAGAGATAATATCCACGTTATCAAATCGACTATAACGACGTTTAATAGCTCTATGTCTAAGTTAAACGAAAACGAAAGTCGACTCAATAAAAACATCGAATTAATTGACCATGCTTTCCAAATATTATCAAACTCAAATGACAAACTAGAAATTAAATCTAACATAAATGTTTATCTTAATGCTGTCGAAGGTATCATCATCTCATTGTCATTTGATATCGAGGATATTAATAACGCGATTTTATTTAGTAAAATGAATATTTTGCATCCCACTGTACTTAGTCCTTATCAGCTCTATAGCGAACTTGAACAGAATGTGAATAATATGCCAAGGTATTATGAACTCCCTGTGTCTCCCTTATCTTTACAAAATATTCACGACCTTATCGATGTTTCGCAACTGGCATCTTATATCCATAATTACAAGATAATTGTTATCATTAAAATCCCGCTCGTACTACCTCAGACCTATAACTTATACCATGTCATACCAATGCCTATTCCCTATGATATTACGCAACCTAATACCTTTGCCCTTATCTCTCCTAGTCGGCCTTACCTTGCAATAACTGTTGATCATATGTTTTACTCGCCGCTGCAAGACATAAACAAGTGCAAAGTGATAAGTTTTATATTTGTAAGTTAGATAGTGTATACTCGAGTGTCGCCAATCCAATATGCGAGTCAATCCTGATCACCGAAATAGTTCATAAGATCCCTAGTTCTTGTGAAATTAAACTGTTAAAAGGGTCTATCGAATTATTCCATAAGATCAATAATAATAGATGGATATACGTTCTATCTGAACCAGGTAAATGTCATGTATCTTGTGAAAACGATGGTAGAAGTTTTGACGAAACGATATTCGGTACAGGAATATTATCCTTAACAAAAACCTGCAAAGCTTTTTATAAGATGTTACAGTTTGTGCCGTCTTCAAATGTTTTCTTAAATGTAAGCACACGAATTGTCTCTAACTTTAATCTTGTTAAAGACGACTGCTGTGAAAAGAATAGGGTCAACAGTTCATTTTCGCATCTTCCATATTTAAAATTAAATAACATTAATAACTTAGATTCCTTGCTACAAGCTAGTACGCACCTGGACTCCTTCGAACAAGAATTAAATAAGATCGAAAATCCTAATCACTTTCAAAAGTATGGAGTTCATTATATGTCACTGAGTTATATGTTTTTCATTATATTCTGCTTATATTTACTTTACAAAGCTAGGAAATTTATCTGTCCTAAACCTCCTTGTTGTATACAAATATTCAATCAATGTAATAACACAAAGAAAGTTAGTCGCGGTTATCCTCAACAAAGTATTGAATTATCTGAGTTTGAGGAACCTGCCGATCCTGACTTGTCGCTTTCAAGGCCAACTACATTAAAGCGAAATATTTTAGTAACAAAACAAAACTAGCCTTGTACTTTATATATTGTAATTAGTCATTAAGATTTTAAAAATTAAATACTTATTATCATTGTCTATGTTTTGTCTAGACCTACATTTGTTTATTGTTATGTTAAGTTTAAGATAATATAACTAACTGGTATCTAATAACATTGTGATTCTTAAACGACGTTCAAATCCTTTGCAAACGTAGATTAAAATCGAATCTAATCTTAAATTTCACATCTCTTTCACCAGATGCTCCATTTTATTCGGGGGGCTGTTATATCCTAAATTACACGCGCAGGAATATAAAATTAAACCGATGACACCGCGGGTTTACACGTGTCATCGTGTATAGTTTCAATAAGTCTATGTCAGCATTTACTCGCCGCTCGTAATTTTTCCATAAAGATTAAGCAGTGTGGATTTGAACGCCGTCGCGGAACATATTTTATAATTGTAAACTCTTTAATTAATTAAAAGTATTTCAGAGTAATTTCTATATCCTTTTTTTAAAAAGTCATCCTGAACCCACCCCGTAACAGTACGAACAAACAATATTCATTGCTAGCTGTGCCCCTTGGTTTCCCTGGTTAAACCCGCGATTAAACGGAGAAATCAATGATAACAATACCTACAGGCAAAAATGCATATTTACGGAGAAAATGTCTATACTTCACTTATTTTTAACCAAGTAATGAAAATGTCTAGGAATAAATATTGGAATTAATAAATATAACAAATACCCAATTTTTTTATCAGATCAAAATGAATGAAATTTTTTGTGTCGTCCGTGTGTGCAGCGGCGGCGAGTGTTCCCTGCGCGCCTTCATCACGGACTACGTGCGCTCGGGCGAGTGCGAGCGCCTGGCCGCCGCCGCGCGCGCCGCCATCGACCTCGTCATGCGCGGGCCCGGCGTCTGGCGCGAGCGGGGCAGCCCGCCCGCCGCCTGCGGGAAGGGGTGCGTGTTGTGTACGAAACATAATTGTGTGTGTGTGAAGGGGCGACACTGCTGATGGATTCAATTTATCATTACTTCAATGTTTCGCTACTTAAGAATTCACGAATATCTAAAATATTTTATTTGCTAAAATTTACCAACAGCAACGGCTTTCGCTTATATCGAACAAATGAAACCTTGTTTTCGCAATTGAAAACTGTGTCGGTGAAAAGAAGAAATACAAACACCAAATTATCGAATAAGTTCAAATTTTGAATGGAATAATTTCAATTTGACAGCATAGACAGCCGACTGATTGTGATCTCTATACCAAATCCATTGTGTTATCCACGAATGCTTATCTTGAGTTTGGGTGTAATATATATGTGATTTAAACATAGAAATCTAAATAATAAGGTAATAGAAATGGCAATAAGGTAATAGAAATGGCATACACCGCGGCGATCTATCGAAACGCATGTCGCCGGTGGGCGGGGCTACAACACATTCACAGCAAATAACTACGCAATCATGCACACATTAGCATCTAGAAGACCAAGCAAACAACACTAGGCCGTACATCTATTACAATAAGGTTGACTTTGTCGTTGTATGAATTCACTAACTCACACAGTCATTGCATTTTTTTGCATTAGTTGTAGTGATTACATAAACTACACTAGGGATTGACTACGAGTCCGAAATATAATGAAAGACGAAATTATGAGTGACAATGTTTTTTATTGTATTCTATGGATTACATTATAATATGTACTTACAAAAAAAAAATATTCGCTAATTGTCTGTTGACAAAAAAAATATTATTATAATATACCTACTTTGGTAGGTAGGTTTGGTATACACGGTGATTTTTAGTCGTCTTACAAAAGCAGCCCAGTTCATGTATCCAATGACTAGTAAACGTTCATAATAAAATAATAGGTATTTATGAGATTTGTATAAATTTAAATGCAAGTTTTATTCAATGCTAATGCTATAACGCAAGGCGTACTTTTCGAAACATTCAGTTGCGAGCGCGGTCCGAGCCGTAACAATGGAGAGGGGCGCGGGCGGCGGCGGGCGGCAAGTTATCATGCATGCAACTAATTTCATAGTGTATATTCGGCCTAAGTTGTAGGGTACCAATTTCGTTTACCCGTGGTAGACATCCACTTCTCTTTTGTATTTATTTGCATCCTGTGGGAATCTGAAAAATCTGAAAAATCTGAAATAAAAATATATTCAATAATATGTTCACAAAAACAAACGATTATTAAAATTGTTTCTTTTTGTATACAATGTGCATTTTGGATTATTTGTACGCACTTAACCACATCACTATTTGCGACAGTTTTGTGCGGCCGTACCACTACAAATACGATCGCATTGATAAATATTATTTTTCGTTATACATTTCTCTTTTTACAACGGTGCATTTCCGTAAGTCTCTTACTGCAGAGGCAATGATTAGTAAAGAATGCAATTGTTGCAGGATGTTGCGATATTCACAGTGGCGTAACTATACCGTTTGAGGCCCGTGGCAAATTCGCCGGATGGGGCCCTCCCTTCTTTCTCTCCTCCCCCAATATAAAGAAGCTAAACAAATGATATAGTATTTTTTTATTTTACGATAAATTACTATGTGAAGTGGGTATGAACGATATAATTATAAAAAAAAAACATAATAATTAAGAGCGAATTAAACGAAATAACAATTTTTGTCTTAGTATCAAACAATTATTAAAATTCCTTTTTTCTGGCTTTTTGTTCAGCAAAAGTACTTATGACATCATCAAAGTTTAAACTTCGGGCCATGGAATGTTCGATGGATAAAATAGCTAAGCCGCTTAACCTTTCCTGTCCCATAGAATTTCTTAAATAAGTTTTTATCAATTTCAATTTCGAAAATGATCGCTCGGCACTAGCCGTAGTTACAGGGATGGTTATAAATAGCAGAAATGCAGTGCACACTTCAGGAAAGCTTGAAGAAATGAAATGGTTTTTTATGATCAATAAGTCGGCGAGTTTTTTTTTTTAATAAATAAATGCGGACAGCATCACATACATTGTTATGAACCCAAAGTAAGTTGCCAAAGCACTTGTGTTATGGAATTCAGATACAACGAAGGTACCACAAACACCCAGACCCGAGACAATGTAGAAATGTGATTTTTACATTGACCCGACCGGGGATCGAACCCGGGACCTCAGCGCTAGCGACATCTTGAAACCGGTGCGTACGCCACTCGACCACGGAGGTCGTCAAAGTTCTGTTATAGAAGATGACGTTTCTATTTCGTGTCGAAAAGCGGATCTAAAACTGAGAATTCCTTAGCAAACGAGACCGATATATATGTCTTTGTTACATAGATTGATAAATAATAAAGCTTTTTCTAATAAATCGTTATCATTTAATTTCGCAAAGTGGCAGGTTGCAAAATATTATCCATTTAGAGCATTTTTATCGCATATTGCAATAATATTTTTTTTTATATTAAATGAGGCTAGAAAAACTTTTTTTTAGTACTCTATGTCTAGACAAAATGAAAAACAATTTGAAACAAAATATATATTTTTGATAAAGCAGTTCTCTATGTCTCTGACCAAATTGAAAAACAAAAGAAACATGTGTGTGTGAAATGCATGGTAGTGTGTACTGTAATATACTATATAAGCATTAGTAATGAAAAACGTTAGTGTTCTGCACTTCTCCTACACATAAACTATAAGTGTGCCAGATTTTATGCTCCTGCGTCCGCGCATTTTTCGTAAAAAGGAGTCCAAAGCTTTGGACGTATTAATATACAGAGTAGGATCCTTCTGTGTTCGCGGCCCTCTCTGACCAGGGGGCCCCTTTTGGCTCGGGGCCCGTGGCATTTTGCCGTTTTGCCACCCTATTTTTACACCACTGGACATTCATATGGTTTACAATGAAGGTTATGTTTTAAAATTTAATTTTGCAACGACATCAATATTACTGATAAAATGTTATATATTTATTAATGTTATTACACGATGCAGATGAATTTCCAGCCTGAGAAACGCCGCAAAACACTATTTTTAGTGGTTCTTGCTGTGACAACTTTCCGCGAGCGACTGAGCGTAAGTTCGCGCGCTGGTGTCGTCCGAGACACCAGTGTGGCGACAAGGTGACGCGGCGTTGGCACTTCTATTACCTTATTATTTAGATTTCTATGGATTTGAATATTTGTAAAACGCCTGCGACACAGGGATTGAATTGATTAATGCGGGAATAGTTTTTAAAAGAAAACTGTATAAAGCAGGTCGGGCCCCCGGCATCGCGTGATCTTCTCGTGCTGCGGCGGCGGCTGGCGCGGCGTGTGCGTAGCGGCCCGCGCGGCGCGGCGCTGCGGGGCCTGCGGGGGCGCGGACGCGCTACGCGCTACGAGCGCCGCGCTCGCTACGCTGGCTACGCACTGCCGCGCCGCGCACAACAGGCTCACGCCCAGCACGCCGCAAGGTATGCTACACGTGGAATAATAGAATTTGTAATTTGATACCAATTTATCATGACCCATCATCATCATCGACCTAGCCTCTTCTTAACTATGTGAAGGTCGGCTGCCAATCTAACCCCGATCCCGCTTTGGTGCCATCTTAGGTCCTGTTTAGTGTTGTGTTGCTTATCAGACTTTCTAGCTTTCTAACTGTAACAACCGAAAAAGATTTATGAATAATATCCAGGAGCCACAATTTAAGTCAAAACTCAAGTACGCCAAAACAATCACATTTACCACAAATAGACTCACTGCGGACTCACTACAAGTTCACAAAGTTATGATTTCTTCGAAGGTCCACCTAGAGCTCAGAGGTGGCTGTCTGATGACGACATAGTGCGTTTCCTGCAGTCCTTGCCCAACTGGACAGCTGCTACTCAACCAGATGCTAAAATCAGTGCTGACGTAAGTATCAGTTCTCGTATTCGCGAGTCCCACTCGCACTTGAGTAGATTTTTCATTTATACTGATTAAAGGCCTCCTCCAAGTGGTTCAAACTAGAGATGCGCCGAATAGTGGTTTTACCGAATAACCGAATGCCGAATACTATTCGGTTTAAAGTTTACCGAACCGAATATTCGGCCGAACTATTCGGTTAATTTTTTTTTGCCTTACTCGCTGCCCGCAAGATTAGACATTTTAAAAAATGTTATTTTTTAAGTGTTAACTGTTTAGTTTCAGAAATAAATATTACTAGCTTTTCGCCCGCGGCTTCGCCCGTGTCGAGGACGGTTATATCACGTTTCCAAGAGAACTCTTCAAAAGTCCGGGATAAAAACTATCCTATGTTCTTTCTCAAGGTCAACTCTATCTCTGTACCAAATTTCAATAAAATCAGTTCAGTGGTTTAGACGTGAAAGCGTAACAGACAGACAGACAGAGTTACTTTCGCATTTATAATATTAGTAGGGATTATTATCTTGCCCTATGGTTGAAATATTTTTTTTAAATAAATATTGACTAGAAAGTTGTAAGTAAAATGTTGTTGTTTAAGAAAGAAACATGTTGATTTTTGGTTAAAAATTAACACTGAGTTAAAGTTTATTTGCTTTTATTTTATTATCTTAATTCAACATTTTTTTCATAGTATTCCGTAGACTTAAAATAGAATAAGTTATATCTTTTAGTTCTACATCGGGTAATGTGGCGGAGAAAAAAAGAACCGAATATATTCGGCACCAAACCGAATAATTCGGCCGAATACAAATAGTGAAAAAATTGCCGAATACGCCGAATACCGAATACCGAATAGTTATTCGGCGCATCTCTAGTTCAAACTTATTGATGTGTGATAATGGGCAAGACGACAATTTTTGAAAATGTGTTTAAAAATATTCTTAAGCATCTACTTTTACTAAAAAATATAATATTTCTGTAATTTAAAAACTAATTATTGAAAAAAAAAAATTTTAATGAAACGTTCATTTATTCGCGCCAAAACGCAGTCACCGGCGTTGATATCGCCGTGACGTCAACCCTCAGCAAACTTGTAAACATTAGAGATCAGAATGTATAGAACTTGACAGTTACAGTGACAGTATTTACTGAGGGCTGACGTAACACACTTCGATAGGCGTTTAAAAAAGCATGGCGGATGGCAGTATTTTGCAATTTTATTTTCTAAAATAAAATAGTAATCTCGTCTTAAATTTTAAAATGGAGATTTTTTCCACATTACATACACAATATTTTATCAGTTACACACAATATTTTAATGATTCCGTCTTACTGTCGTCTTGCCCATTGTGAATATTTTCTTGCACTAGGACTTGAAACAAGCATACGAGAGGGAAGCGGAGATCCTAGGATCCAGTTTGGGCGATGGCGCCGTCACTCGTAAGGAAATCGTATCAGATATCAATGCACTGGCCGATCTGGCTGTGTTATGTGAAACTATGGTAAGTACTTATTTTGAACTTGGCTTTCAGCGTACGGTTCTATTCTTACCAAGCGTATCGGAATGATAATATCTTATTCTTTCGTATAACTAATTTAATCAGGTTTTATTTTTGTCATTGAATTTCGACTTCTAACACTCTTATACGAATTAAACATTTGACAATGACACATGACCAAAAAAAATTGTCTCCCCGTAGAAGTGTACTGTCATATACTTATTAATGATTTTATTAAAAAACGCCATATGGGTGTAGGTTTTATTTACTTCTGAGTGACAATTACAATGCTCACAAAAAAAAACCATTTTGTCTTCATGCATATTTTGACAGCCAACAACTACAATACACAATATCCCTCTAGTGTCATACAAAAGCATTAAATTAAAACACACGTTTTTACCCAGGACTGGTTGAGTGCCAACATCAGGGGTCTCCCATCGATGCTGGGCGGTCCGGGCGGGTTCAGCAAGCTGCCCGACAAGTTCCTGAACGACATCTCCTCGGCCGCCATGATCTTTGACGAGATATCGCATAAGTGCCTGCTGTTCTTACATTTGGAGGTTAGCCGAGTTGTTTGATAGTACGATTATTTTGTGAACTGTATTAACACAATAGATCGGACAGAGTGGAAGAATCTAAGGGAGGCCTATGCCCTGCAGTGGGAAAGTAATGGCTGAAAAAAAATATTAACACAGCTCCGACGCATAGATTAGATCTCTAAAAAATTATTTGACTGTTTATTGCTGGGGACACTAGTGGCTAACGTCAATGCCCATTGGCGCAGTATTGAGGTTTTGCCACTTGAGCTATCGCCTCAAGTGATACGGCAATGATACCGCGTGTTACCTAAGGTTAACGTTGTTATACCACCTATGTGGCCCCAGAAGTCTAGAGATCTCCTAAGGCATGATAATGGTACTCATTGGGCACCTATCCCCGAGGCACCCAGTTACAGTCATATTTTTTCCTACAGTACAATAATATCTATCAGCAGAAGAAAAAAATCGATGTAAAATACTAGTTGGGAAAAGGAAAAGCTAAAGTTAATATTCCTCTGTACAGATGCGCATCGAATGCTTCCACTACCTGGGGCAGGAGGAGGTCCCCGCGGCGGAGGCGGGGGCGCGGGGGGCGAGGCGGGGGGCGCGGGGGGCGCGGCGCAGCTGGCCCACGCGCTGCTCGCTTTCCACGAACACGCGCACAACGTCATGGCGCCGCACAGGCTCGCGGTACGCAACACATTATATCATACTTATGTGCCACTTTTAAAATTATATCATCAATTGTTCACCGTGCTAAACGAATATCTGTATCGGTCTTTATAGTATATATATCTTTTAAGTAGCGTATAAGTAAATTTTGTATAACGTACAATGGGGTTGATGTATCCATGTGTCATGTGGATAAAAATCTCTTCAATGTTAATAAAGATTTAAAAAAATGTTCACCAATAATCGTCGAACTAGATTTCGAGATAACGCAGTGTTTGGGTTGCTTATGACACTTAGTGTTCGTGTCCGTTTGTGGTAAAAAATACGTCGTCTACGTAAATCGAATCGGCATCAATATTTCACCCATACTTCTTTCATGTTACTCAAAGATGCTCAGATGGTTCGATTTTTTAAAAGAGGTACTAGTCAAAATTGTATAAGGTCATAGGTAAGACATTAAAGACATGCTCATGTGTTGCAGTACATAATGAACGGCGTGGGCGAGATGATGTCGGCGGGCGTGGTGTGGCGCTGGCAGAGCGGGGCGGGCGGGGCGGGCGGGGCGGGCGCGCCGGCCGAGCCGCGCCTGGCCGCGCTGCGCCACTGCCTGGCCGCGCTGGCGCTGCCGCACCGCGGCCTGCACCGCGCGCACCTCTACCTGCATCTGCTCACCTGCACGCCACAGGTCCGCCCACTCTCACCTATACCATATGTACACATATACATACATATATATACAATACATATAGTCCTCCTTATCGTATTCGATAACGGCGACCCTTGGCAATGCACTTGCCTTGGCTCCACCGAGTTTTGATCAAAACACACGGTTGCAAGTGGTGCAGTAAAGTTGACCCGCAGAATTGAAAATATAGGTGTAGGTACTTCACATATAAAGACATATATTTTATTATGAAAGTCGTGACACAAAACGTTTTTAACATGATTATGTCGACGAAAAAACATTTTTAAATGTTAAATGTATATCAGTTCAGATTATTTGCAACTTCATGTGATCTTGCAACATCAGATGTCGGTAAAAAGTTTTCTTATGAGTGTTTTTTTAAACGAATTTTGCATTATGATATTTAGACATTATGCACAAGAAGTTCCTCATACATTCAAGTCACATGCACAAAGAAACCTAGACTCAGAACAAGCATTCAGGGATCACACAAATGCTTCTCCTAGTCCTACACGGAGATCGAACATAAGACACACATCAAATATTTTTCGTCAGTCTCGAAATTGTCTCACTAACTATGACATAAAATGAGTTTTTTTTAGTAAAATGCCTAATTTCCATCCTTACATTTTTGCAGGAAATAATAACATCAGTCCGGGAAAAAGGCGCTCAGTTCACCGAACTAGAGTATCTAAACGCGTTCAAGGTGATTGAAACCCGACGCGGTATACCTCCGGCCGAAATGAAAGTCCACCTGAAACAACTCTCCGCTGCGTTAGGACATGTTGGAGTTACTGTGTAAAAGAAGAAAGAGGTTTTAAGACATGAGTTTTGTTAACAACATGATATAATTTAAATTAAAAAAGCTATTCGGGCATTGGCCGTTTAGAGAGTAAAAGATTATGATAAAAACTATAATGTTGCTTACTTATTATTAGTCACAATGAAAAATGTTTATTTATTCACGGTATTATTTAATCATTTTAGATATTTAAACTTATAATTAAAATTACGTATGTATAGATTTATTATGCTTTCCGTGCCTTAGCAATGTTACAAATGAAATTTATAAGCGGTCAGTACCAGTTGTTCAATCGATTACAAAAGAAGATAATATGTGCGCTGTGTAATTATTACTTAGGTATTTTGCGAAAAAAGAAAAGTAAAAAGTAACTCAAGACTACTTGCAAATTTAATGAAATTAAACCATGTTTCTTTCTAAGGATCGAGTATAGCAATACTCGCTATAGCTTAATTGTAAGTGCAATTTATATTATTTGCAATAAACATTTTGTAACCAACTGTGAAGTTATTTTTGTCTAAGTACTACTAGTAAAACGCGAGTAAAAACAAATATAATACAACAATACCTATATTATAATAACAATACCGAATACTAAATCAAATGCGCCATTGAAATAAATCAGCCGCTTTCTTATTATTTTATTGTATGTTTTCATAGAAGGAACTGCACAATTCTTTAAGTAGGTACCTGAACAAATGAAGAGTTCAACCCTTCATAGTTTGCATCCATTTCATATCTAATGGCTTTAACTTTTTTAAGTTTCATATTAGTGGCAGTTTTCCAATAATGTAAATGGTTAATTTCGAAACTAGGGTAGCGTAAATCAAGTTTTTAACAAAGTTGCCTGTGTCAAAAAACAAATAAATATCTGACATCACTGAATGACAGCCAATGTCAGAATGTAAAATACAAACAATATGGCGGGAATAATTTTATAACTTCCATCGGGAGCTGTTCTGTTTTTTTTTTGCGGAAAAGTTAAAATATTCTAAAGAGATATACAAAAAAAATTACATAAACCATGGCAGACACAGATTTAGCAGACCTGAGAAAACAATGCATTACAAGTTTGTATTTATGTACTGACAATGTATCAAAATATTTAGATAGTGAAAAGGAAGCGGAATTTGATAAACTTAAGAAATGTGTTCAACAATATTGTACTTTAGAAGCTCAGCAGGATGTTACCATCGAAGCAATGGAGAAAGCTAAGGTAAATACAAGTATTTTAAGGTTATGTTTTAGTTGGCGTCTTTCTGAGCTATAGTCTGTTTACTTTCGTAAAGTATACGTGACAAACAACCGATATTATCCTCTCCTTTTAAATTACAGAATCATAAGAATTTTTCTACCAGATATTAGAATAATAATATTGAAGGTACCTACCTGGTCTCGCAATTTTACGATTACCTTCTTGATTTCAGCGTGAGACTGACACATCTAACGTGGACACACTAGAGGAGAGATTTCAATCACATTTAAGTACTTTAGTAGGCAAACGCTTGAGGGTTGACAAGCATCCTTACATGATTGAGTTCACCAAGAGATTTGAGAAGGGCCTGGAAGCTGCCAAACGTAAGTTACAATAACAATATCTTAACTTTACATCACATTTGTAAACTTAACATCACTAGAATGAAGATTGAGACAGATTTTGTTTTATTTACAGATAACTTGGATGAGTCTGAGTTAGCAATAACAGAGTCACAGGATCAGTATGTAAGTATATATTTAATTGTTTGCCACAATTATGAATTCAAAACAAAGCTAATTGATGTAGAAGTACTGTGAGATTTTCATATTTGATCAAAATCATCTTGCAAAGTAAAATAGACCGAGTAAACATTTTCTATCAATACTCAGTGTTCTGATTGATGTATTTTATATCTCTTTCATTTTCAGTTGGATCCAATAACAAAGAGACCTATAGCGGATCCTGTGAAGAATACAGTATGTGGACATGTCTATGAAAGGGAATCAATCATGAATTTGATTAAAACTAAAAGTAGAACCAAGTGTCCAGGTAAGACCATTTAATATTTATTTAGAACTATTTTTCTTAACCTCCTTTGTTATGATGGATTTTGTTATTTGATTTTGAATAATAAAATTTTGCAGGTATAAAATATAAACACTAAAATTGTATATTTCTTCTACTTACCATTTCAATACTATCGTCTTTTTAAGCTCCATATATTATTTTTCCTATGTCTTTAACAAGGTATAATAAGTATGTATTTCTTTAACATCAAAATTGATATTTTCTCTATTGTAGTTGCTGGCTGTGGCAATAGAGCTCCAGTTGTGGCCAATCAGTTAGTGTCAGATGAAGAGCTTATGTTCCGAATGACTATCACAAAGCACTCAACCATGATACAAGAGAGGACTATCACAAACCTGGATGATACTACTGGATAATTAGCTATTTAAAATATAAGTCTGATATGCAACATAAAATTAATGTTATAGGTATAGTATAGATGAGCCAGTTTAGATCTGGAAATAAAACGAGTAGCCCAAGATCAATGAGTTTGTTGCATTTATAAATTTTTAAATGACGGCGCCTATTTCTAGTTCTTTGTAAGTTGTAAATGTGATCACATCAATTCCTGGCAAGCATGGCAATTTCTGGAAATGAACAAATATATACCATTTTTTGACCTGGATTCTATGCTTGGAGAAATTACCGTCATAAAATGCTGTTAACTTGACTAGTTATTTATTTAGGTTCTTTTTTTCGCATATTATGATTGTTTTTTTTTGCAAGACACTGATCTATACATTAAGATGAAAAAACCTAATATTTGTGTAAATAATAATAAAAAATATATAATACAATATGTACTATTTATTTTTAACCTTTAAGGTCATAGCTCATTAGAGCCACGTGGCTTCCCGTAGTACCTATGGTCACTGGTTGATGCGACTTTTAAGTGTCCACACTCAGACCACTTGCCAACAACGAGTGAACGCCCTGCGACGCCTGGTGGTCTGACAGTTCTAATGGGCTGAGACCTTAAGCTGCTGGTGCTCAAGTGCGCATTGGGGTGGCTGGACTGACAGCCTCCCTAGGCTATACTACTCACAATGGATCTTTCTTATAACTAAAGGAACAAATTGTAATTAAATAACACATACATGTAGAATATAATGTATTTTAGCGAAAATCTATTAATATCTATAACAATGCATTTTGTTATTCACTATGTTTATCATCAAGACAAAACCACTAAATACAACAATTACCGAAACAATAAATACTTAAGTTCTGATTAAAATGTTAGTAAATAAAGAAATCCATACTACCAAAGTACAAAATACAATAATTGATTCATAAAAACTTATTTTACCTTTGACACATGCAGAAGAATTAAAAAACTAAACGAGACGAAAATCTCGATGATAACATACTGATAACAATCATTAATAATATTGGTCCATAAAACTATATCAATAAAAGTGCATCAACAAGATTAATGTTTAACACTAATAAACTATCAAGCTCAATATGCTAAGATTTAAAATCGACCAGAAATTTAAATCAACATGTTCCATGAATAGGCATTTAGGCCTTGGTTTCAAATTCCTTCGAAAACAGCAACAAAAGCTGCAGCAAACACTAGATGGTGCGGTTGTTGGAGCTACAGGGCCTTTGTTTTGACTGTGCCAACATTGTAATACTGCGAATATGGGATTTTGAGTTGATAGTCTACCAAAAATCTGTGATACCAACCGTAATGAGCGATGGCATCGCTTTATTTATCATCGCAAATTTTTGATCTACCTTGCAAATAGTGGCAAGTCTGGTTAATATGACTAACTTGGACATTTGAGGATAAATGTGTATGCCTACACTCAATTTAAAGGTACACATTTGCCAGTTCAACAATACCTACTTTGCAAGACGGTATTAATTGAAAAAAAAAAAAGTATTGCAATAAGATTTTTTAAGAATTTTCTGGCCGAACTAAGTAGGTACAATCAATTACCGAACTACTTCATATCACACTGAATATGGCGTGTGTTTCAGTAGAAAACTTAGAAATCAACACTTTTATATAAAATTAAGGTATTTGTTGTATTCCTATTACAAACAACCCATTGCTCACAGTCGCAAGGTAATAAAATAGGCCTCAACCGACAGAGGCTTGAAAAGTTAAAGCGGTTATGTCCTAGTCTATGGCAGTTATGGCGTAGCCCATAAAAACTGAAGTAGTGTTGCCAGATAAGGTAAAGTATTCGTTTTAATAATAAGTACATTTTTGTATACATATACATATTTGTAAAATGGTGATACATAGATCTTTTCAAATTCATACCACAAAAAAAAAATATTACAGCTTATCTCTAAAAACATGATTTGACAATAATTGAACTATTTAGAAAATTGACCTAAAAATTAAGTTAATTAAAATCTAATCATTTACTAAAAATATTAATCTTAAATTAAGATAATGTCGATATTAACAAATAATACAAAAATGTATAGGTATACATATCAATATTAGCACAGTATATAAAGGTAACAAAACTATTTAATATGAAATAGAAATCCTAAAAAATAATGACAAAAAAGATCTCTATCTGGCTATAAAACAGACGTTTTACATAGAATTGACAAAAATACAAAATGAAAACTAATACATTAGTGAACACACACATTTAGCGTAGTACTAAACATTCTAAGGTATCTAATTGTACACTTTCACAAGTCAAGCGTCAATTCAAACTATTCAATAAGTGCACTATCGGATTATCAAAAATCTTATAATAATAGTGAATAGGTTTTAAGGTAACATGCCTCTAGCGCTTTTTAGGGGACAGATTTTATCATTTTCTTTATTAAATAATTTGAATTTCTCAAATGTATGATAAAGTGTGTCTTAAGTGAAATAACAGCAGGTAGCTATTGACAAATGAATTTGACTAGTGTTAAGTAGTGTTACATAATGAGCTGGCGGCCTACCACCCTCTTCAAAAGTTTTACTTTGCGAAAATAAGACGGCACTCTACTCAGTAGAATGGCGTCCTTGTCTAGCAACTAAAACTTTGTTACTTTACAAAGTGATTGTAGGCCCACCAAAGCTCACAGAGTCGAATAGCTTTTATAAAAGCCAATTTTTCTGGCGCCTAAGTTACAAAATGATTAAGTAGCTGGTAATAACAGATAGGGAAAATCGATTTTGTTTGAGAAGAAATAATATTATTGTATATTTTCGTACAAAAACTTTTATTAAATAAAACAATAATTCTAAAAAGTGATTTAAATTCATGACTCGTGATTAAAAGGAATCATTTTGCGTCATAGGAACAATTTTTAAACATCTAGAGACATGCCCTCGCTAATTTCTATAATGTATATTAAGCAATACTTGCAGACTAAATATTTAAAATTGAAATATTTTTATATAATATACAGTATAATTCACTATGTGAAACTACATTGTACTTTGAGTATTTCATCAGTATTGCTATGTTTTGTATGTGATTAGTTTAATACAACCGTAAATTTCGACTTGGTCAGAAAGCAGTAAGCGTTTAAGTGTTGGTAGTATTGTGAATCCTGTTACATGTTACGGCCTCCAGTTGGGCATAACTCGTTTTAGTTTATTGTTAACTTTAATGTTTCTCTCGCGGAACTTTTACAAGCATTCAAATAATCTGAAATCCGATCAGAAGGTCACCCAGAAGAACAAAAATTTTGGACCACAAAAATGGTTATAAGGAAACTAGACGCGCGGTAGCGTATCAAGCCAAGTTCAAGTATTTATATTTAGTTGTTTTCTTTGAATATATTTTAGCTTAATAACTTTCCAACCAAGTCTACAAGCAAGCTATCATAGATTAAATCAATAACATTGACAGTATAAAAAGGCAGAGTTCAAAAGTTTGGAATGTAAAAATTCGAGGAAATCGCAAAAATAATTGTTTTATATAAGAAAATACGCTTAAACGTTACACAGTAATGTTTAAATGCACAAAAATCTAGCGTTTACCGAAATAGAGAGTTAAAACTATGACTAGAGAGAGATAAAAAAGCTTAAAGTATTTAAAATTACTAACTATTTAGGTGATGCCTTTACTTGTAATAGTTGACTTGATTTTTAGAATGTTCATTTCATCTATTACTCAATATTATCAGCCAGCTATTTCTATATCTATAGGATGACTATCTGACCTCAACAAACCCATGTAAATGGATAATTCAGTATCTCACAGTGATTGGTTATTAACCAAATACCTGGTCAATATTAATATTCATGGGTAACACTTAAGCCAAGCTCTATAAATATTTCATTTCTAGTAATAAGTAACGTCAACTTATTAAAAACATCACCTAAATTAATCAAGAATATTATTAAAATAAAACTAGCGTCAATAACAATTTTTAACTTAAATATAATTTTATCATGATTATCACACATGCAATATACTAAGAATTGATTAAATAATTGCTCAAAAATTATAAAGTCTCCAAACGACGACCTTTTTTTATAAGGCTGCGGTCAAAGTATAGATTGTCCTTCGTAATTAATGTTTTTGCTTTACCCTTATAATTTTGGCCAAATGGAGCCTTTTTGACGAAACCATGTAACTAAATATACTTTTAGCTATTATTTTTTTGCAGGTACATTTTCTGCTACTGAATTTGTTGAACACATGTTTGACCGCAGACCCTTACTTGTAAATAAATTTCAAATAATAATTGATAAGAATTGTTGAAAAATATATGTAAGGATTGCTAAACAATTCGAGCCAGTTCCCCATACATCTCAAAACATTTTTCATGTTATTACTTTGCCTAATGGTTTTAATTGAAAAAAAAAAAAAAAAACAAAAAAGGAACTGGTAAATAATTGGAATAATTAAAAATAATTTCAATTATTAATCACCATTTCCGTTTTGCGATATTGCAGACATTATCCCACCGATACAAGCCTTCAAGTCGTCACTCAGATCGTTTCTAGATTCAGAAAACTTCTTCAAACTTTCATGAACCTTTGCTTCCTTGTAATCAAACGCAACCTTATTGTGTTTAGATGTTATATCCAAAAATGCGAGTAAATTCTCAGCTACCTCGACTGGCATTTTGGCACAATTGGTGTCTATTAATATTGTTACGTGCTTACCGATTTCCGACTTTATTAACTGGGCGATAAAGTTCTTTTCGTAGTCGAAGTCGGTTTGGGCGTCGGGCGATAGTTTCTTGAGCGATTCTATTGCGAGTAGGGTAAGGGCGAGGATAGCTTCATTCTGCATGAGAGCGTGAGACGCGACCAGCATGTTCACTAGACTTGATATGCAGCCGTCAACCTAAAACGATATCGTAATTTGATTATTGTAAAGCATGGGGAAAGGTGAAAGTGTCCAGATTTGGAGGACGATTGAGGTGGAGGGAATACAGAGGGTGGTGTATGGGGGAAAGTGTAGGAGTCCTTAATGTGGATATCTTTTGCAGTAGTATCCGCACGAGTGTACTGCCTGCGCCTGACAGGCAGTAGCTGATTACTGTAAAAACACCATGGCGACCAAGGAAGGTGAGGAACGCGTGAGGAAATCATCAAGCGATATCCTAGCGCGCCGCAGGCATCCCAGGCGGCAACAACGAAACGACCTACGGTCATCGTAAGGTCGGGCTTGCGGTTGGCGGCGGGAAGTGGCGGGGAGGGCACCCCCTCCCCGTCACTTCACTTGCTCTCGTCACTCGTGTCACTTGATCAGCTAGCAGGCCAAGAAGGAGACGGGCGCATCGTCCTGCGCACCCGTTCTTATGAAGAGTGAGGCGAGGGCTTTTTACACCTATCCCTTGGGAAGGAGTCCAAAGAACTAGAGCTAGCCAGAGTCACGCGGAGTATGCGCAAGCGACCCAGTGACTGTGGCTTTAACAGTAGAAGGGGCCCGGGGTGTTTATAGTCGGTGGGATTCCTACATATAAAAGTTAATGACTTCAACCCACGTCGAGGGCACGGCGTGGGTTGAAGTCATTAGCTTTTCACTCAAGAAAAAACAGTACCTGCACGAGCTGCCCCCAGTGCGGCTGGTCCCGCAGCTGGCGCGCGGCCCAGGCCAGCAGGCGCGGCGCCTCGCCCGCCGCGCCCGCGAACTGCGGCGCGTGCCCCCAGCGCGCCGCCGCCGCCAGCGCCGCCGCGTGCTGCGCCAGCTGCCGCGCCACGCTCTCTGCGGGACCGGCGCCCAGGGGTTAGGGACGCCGAGTGTTACATATCTACGGAGCTATCCTACACGCACTCACAATCATCTCTCGGGCCTATACTGCTATTTTAACTGTCATTTAAATGGATATGGCATAGTTGAAAAGTCACAAAATTAATGTGATCAAAGTACGATGGGCATTCGATAATTGCAATTGCAATCATTCATCAATTGTAAATAGTGGAATGAACATGATCGTAGGGTGTTTTATATCGGTGCAAAACTTGTATTCAGTAAGTCGTTCTTTCATTGTAAGATAAAATTATCACCCTTCACGGGACTAAAAAAAAACTAAAGTACTACACATAAGATTGTATCACACGAGAGAATTGACTAAATTAGAATCTTTTGCAGTCTAAACTCTTCAGTTTTACAAGAACAAGAAATACCAAAAAATGGTTTCTTTTTTCATTCATACCTTGACCATCCACCAGCATCCGAATCGCTGCTAACAATTTATAAGCGACGTGATGGTCTTCAACCCTTGGCAATGCATTCAACAATATCGGGGCAGCCCTACCCTGGGCCGCCGCCATTCTCTTATTAGCCACTGGGACCGTCAAGTTGCGAAGAGCCGAAAGCACCGCGTGTTGGATTTTAGTCACTGTCACTGAGTCAATAAGGTGCATCGCATCTGGTTCCTTTTGCATTTTAACGGCGAAACTGTGGTAGATCTCGAATATGTCTGGAAGAGTTAATAAAGTGGTTGCTTAGAATAATGTTTAATGTCACATACTTAAAAAAAAAAACATAATCATGAAATATAATTTGTATAGATGTCAGTTGTCTTACCAAGTAGCTTATCAAAGATCTTGTCTTGCATCATCTGAATGCAGTAATCATCTTGCCTGGCAAAGTTCCCTATTGCCAGTACTGCGGTGGTCAATAGATGGTAATTGGGAGAGTTCAACCACTTCACCATGGTCACATACACCTCCCCAACACCATTGTTATACAGGATGTGCATTGCTTCATCTGAGACAAGGACAGAGGTATTTGTTCAATTCAATGCAATAGATTATTTACTGTGGATCATAGGTTTATAGTAGTTTCTACCAATACAGATCTTAAATAATTAAACAGATCTGAGAACTGTTATGTCAAAAAAATAATTTATACTTAATACATCAAGAAATGTATTTGAGTATGTTGGTAATTTGGAATATTTAATTTAATTGCCTAACAGGAAAAAATCATATAATATTATATTAAAATGAATAAAATATATAGTGAATTATTTATTTTGTTTTGTGTAGGAATAATTACTAGATCCTAGATGACTCACATTCTTAAAAAGCAATATCAAATAGTGATATAACTCATAAAGAATCTTGACTCATCCTTGTGTATATCAAAGTAGGTATGAATCAAATGCAGCCAGGTTTACCACCAACTTACCCCCAGTTAGGATCATGATGACCAGATCACAGGCCTGTTTCATGATGGCTTCCACTTCAGTGTCATCTGCATTCAGCTCTCCAGAGTTGTATCTATTAACCAACTGTTCTAAACGAGAACAGACAAGTTGGACCCCTCCTTCATTGGCTAACAAGGTCTTTACTGTATCTGTAAATGAAAAAGGTTTTATGTTTAAAAGTTACTTGAACTTTATTTTTGAATTATTGAGTATTGAGAGTTTTGAAGTATAGAGAACATTGAGTAAACATCCATGATGATTGATTGTAGCATGAGCTTATATAGGTTTTCTACTCTATTACACAAAAGAGTTTTCTAACCGGGAGTTCAAACAGTAGCTGAGTTTAATGCATCAGCTTTGCTATATTAATACAAATTGGAAAGAAGTTTGTCTTGCTATTTATTAATCTTATGCTATCATGGCTGAACCAACATTACATATTAAGAAGTGTGCTACAGTATGCCATTAGCTGACTGAGTAAGCAAACAAAATTAGTCCTGGGTTTTCATTGACTTACCATGTTCAGCCTGTGCATGTAAATGATCTAGACACAACTCTGATATCTCAACATTAGATGTATCTTTGAGCACCTTCAAAACAGTTTTATTGACAGTATCATTATATAGAAACTCAGGTGTATTATCATTTATAACACTCAATATTAATAGACAAGTTGATACGGTCTCATCATCAAAATCTTCTTTCTTGAGTTCCATAGACAATATAGTTTGAATCACATCTATTAAACCTCCTTGGACAATTGCATCTGAGAACTCTGACCCTCCTATAGCAAAGTTTAGCAGAGACTTGCTTGTGAGTAATTGAATCTCATTCAACTTCATGTTTATGCTTCTCTGGAGAAGTTTTATGAGGACTGGGACCCCTTCTAGTTTGATAATGGTTTGTCTAGCTGTGTCACAATCACAACACAAGTTGCCGAGAGCTCTGCAGCATTGTTTAACCAGCTCAACATTATCAGAAGTAGTATCCTTCTTTAATATGTTTAGAATGGGGCTAATTATGTCCTCATTAGCATAAGTCTCCCGTTTTTCTTCACATTTTACAAGCTCAGAGATAGCTTGTATGCTCAGCAATACTATATCAATATCACTGCTATTTACTAAAGATTTTATGCAGGAAGAAACGTCATATTCGTAATCTTTCCCGGTTTTGATAATATCGTTCAGTTTTGCTTTTAATTCGTTGATGTTGGTAATGTTTTGAATGACCAAAGTCTCGAATGAAGTAGATTTCTTTGCAGAAGAGCCTAAAATTGTAAAATGAATTAATAACAATTAAGTGTTACACTGTACGTACAAAAGCCGATAAGTTATGCGATCTCTTACCGTCCATTGTGAAGGTTCAATGAAAGTTTAGTGGAGGAGATCAAACGTAGCAGAGAGTTAACTTTATTGAATTACTGTCTTTTTATTATACATAATTTAATTTATTGAAATAATACAGAAAAACACAAAGCAAGTACTTAGAGGTTGACAGAACAATCTAATCAATCGAAAACTGTCAACGTCAGTTGCGTTATGTTATTGCAAAGTTTAACAAAGCCGTTTATTTATACATTTTGAACCTTTCGTTGAAGTTCCTTGCTTAGAATATGTCTAAGCTCAAAAAATACGTATCCTCAATATATTTATTTCTTTATTATATATTTATTCTTCATACAAAAGAAAAAGAAAATAAAGCAAAGAGTTTGATTTGGAAGTATTTTTTAATTTTCCAACTACGGTACCGTTAACAGAATAGTTATTAGAAACCATAATTTAAAGCAGTCACGGAAGCAAATAAATCCCGCATTTGGGTTGATGAATGTTCAACTAATAAAAGGCAGGTATCTTGCGTTTGCCTTTTTAAACCGAAATAATTTTAATAATCAGGTTTTATAATTTAGATAATGAAATAATGAGGCAATAATTTTGAATATTTACACGAGACCTGTCTTTTTTTATTTCTAATTAGAAAAGTCACGCTCGTGTGAAGAAAATGAATAAAAGTTAATAATGCATTTGAAATTAGGCTATAAAACCATTAACTATTGTGCGGCCTTGGCGAAAAAATTATATAACTGCCATATGGTGGAGTAATGTAGGAAAATCTATAAAAAACTCGTAAAATACCACAGGGCGTATTGGTCGTATAAAATACCACAGACGCACAATAATTTACAATGAGTTCATGTTTTCACCATAAATAAATCAAGCCTCATTTTTCATACACCGTTAGAAAGAGTTGTTTATTATGAGATTAACGGCGGATTTATTCATCGCGTTGTGCTGTGTGATGCCTCTAGTTAGTTCAAAGTATGCATATCCTAACAAAAAACCGATACAAAGAACCGGAGCTAAGAAACCAATGTAAGTTTACTCTTGTTTTTTATGACTAGATGGCTTGTAAGGATCGACTTATTAAAAATTTACGTTATAAATACTTTTTTCAACAACTGACTGCGAAGCCTAATTAATTTTAATTTCGGATATCCATAGGATACAGGTAGAACCTTCGTTCATCAATACTTTTCTTCACAGCCTTAGAACGAATGTTTTTGATCCCGACCGGGTGGCCTTCCCTCAGCCTTTACCTACGCCACCTGATCGGTTTATATTTTCACCTTACAAGTCGATATACCAAGGCCTACGGTACGAGAATGATACAAGAGTCTTCCGAAAGCGGTTTGAACACGATGCGATGATAGCTGGGCAGCAGGTGGTCTGTCAAGGAATATTCGATTGCATAGTAAGTGTTTAAATTTGTTCGTTCTTTTCGTATCCGCTCCTGCCAAAGAAAGAGCAAAGGCGCTTGCTGCACTTTCTGCACCTAAAATACAATTTATTGAGAGCCTAGTTAATTGAATAAATTAAAGTCGGATGTTATTTTACTATTTTAAGCAATTACCAAGTAAGCTATCCAATATCTAATTATTTTACTCCTATAAAATTCAAGCATAAGGTGCTAAATGACTTGCCGATTATTCTTTATCTGCTGAAAATCTTTGAGCTGTAGTTATACTTACAATCTAGTTTTAATCTGAATTACACTTCAAGCAAATTAAGACACCTCTATTTACCATTAGATCTCACACATAGCAATAGAGTCTACAGAAGCAATTCCCGTGCTGCTGAGAGGGGGCGCCGGCTACAGGCACTTTACGGCAGTTATCAAAGCGAAGCCAAGTCGCGAACTAAAGGGCCAAGTCAGAGTCTACTGTAGAAGCAACTACGAACCAGCAGAAACAGACGTGGGACGGAGTGGGGCAGCGACCAAAAGAAGGTTCTATTTCGGAGACAAGTTACAAGATGAGAATTGGGATGACGACGACAATATTTAGCATGAATTCTCCGTAGGTAAAATCGCCGTTTAATGGTTTAATTGAAATTTACGTAAGCAACTTCATCCGGCTAGCCTTTACCTTGGGCCACGGAAAAGAAACATGTTGGGCAAAGTCAGAAAGCATTAAGGGTCACGGGTTATGTAATATTTATTAGATTATCTAATATAATATATTTTATTATCTAATATAATATATCTATAATGTAATATTTATCTATATTTTCAAATTTAATCTAATTGCCTTTCATTCAACGGCCATGGTAAATAGCAGAATTGGGGACGCTGTCATTATGGAAGCCAGATGCACTTTGAAGATGCAACTTAATAGGCGAAACGAAATCTTACTTCCATCATGGCTTTAAGAGTTTGTTGTAAAGATGCTTAAACAGTTATCTGAGAAGAGGAGCGAACAAAAGAAACTTCAATCAGTTTCAGGTCCATCGTATTAGTGCCAATTTATTATAAAATCGCTATAATTGAAAACTACTGAATTGTCTAAGTCTCGAATTTTGACCGCGAAAACAGGTTGTCATGGTCAAAATTCGATAAACATTTAGGGATTTGTCTATGGCTTGTATATCTCTCTCTAAGTAGTTTTTAAGAAAATAAAATGTTTGTTTTAACACATTTTTTGTCAAACTATAATGTTTTTTATTTAATTTCTCATTTATTTACGAAAATGTCAATCAAATACCTACTCTATGATTTTTATTTTCCTTAACTATACCTATTAAATTATATCCGGCGGAGTTTAAACAGCGCTGTGATACTACCATTTTCTTTTTCTACTCTTATTGATGTTTGCAACATTGGCCTGGACAAGAGAAAAACCAGGGTCAATCAACCATCTATAAATGTAAAATTGCTAACTCTCTGACAGCAATAGCAGACGAAGGTTTAAATTCTTATGTTTCAAAGCTGGATGGTGGCAAGGACTCACAGACTAAGGAATATATTGGGATGGTTGGCAGGTGGAATTAGACTCAAAAAAGAAAAGGCAGCATCTAAGCGGTATAAATTACCTAATAACTCAAAGAAAATGTCTCAGATGGTTCGAACATGTGAAATGGGAAAGTAAGCTCCACGTCGCTGTGTCGTCAGGCTTGAACTGGATCTGCCTGAAGAAACGAAAAGAAAAGACCGCCCTTTTTTTTACTCGGGGAAATCCTCATGGACTTTCTCCGCGTTGAGACCATAGGATCGCCTATGCAAACTACCGCTATCCCAAGCAGGGTCGCTCCTTACTGGAACCGCAACTTTTAATAGGAGTAAGTCTTAATTAGGCACGCAGAAGCACCACACGCCGCCTTTCAGTAAGTAAAGACCGCCCTGCGCTAACCTCTTAGGTTCGCGGTGAAAATACAAAGAGGATCCCACCCATTTGCCTGGGAAAACAACCCAAGATATATTAACAGAAAAACGAGAGAAAGAGGACGGCCTGTGGTCTATTATACTATTTATCTCTCAGCAACCTAGACGTAACAGTGTTATCAAAAAATGTTTATTGTTTAATAACATTTTACGCAATATTATGTAAACTATTGGGTTAACATAATATTTTATCAGCGTCAGTTCATTCACACGTCTGATATTTTATGACGTTTATAAGTTGCATTTTTTTTAACGTCTTTTATAGTTTTATGTAACATATTTTTATTTGAAGGTTAATGTTGTAACCAACCACTTTCAAAAAAAATTCGGAAATTTGGTACATTATTTACTTGGTTAATTTACAGAGAATCATTCAAATAGGTAGGTATTCTATTGTCATAAGAATAATGAGTGTTAAAAATAGTCTCAAAACAAAAAAACAATAGTACCTAGATGTTTTTCAAGATGCCAACGTTGATTTTTGGTGTAAAAAAATCGACAAATGATGCCAAAACACACATAAATACTCCGGAATTACTTTAAATGTCTTTCGCTTCTTCCTCGCTAATTTGTTTTCTAATTCTCGTCAGTGCTCATTTGATGAGGAGGATAAGTTCGAAACAGGCTCCGTGCTTGAGGTTCCGTAAAATTATAAGAAAACTAAGAAGAATTTTCAATGAAATAAGCGTATAAGATTGACTAAACAATCCAGCTTCTGTGCGGTTTAAATGTTGTCTCTCTCATAATCATAATGGGATTCCCTATATTTTACCATGTTCCATTTGAATTTTTCGCTCCCCTTAAATGAGATTTAAAGAATGGAAAAGTATTTCTGTAAAAAAAATGACTATGATTCCCTTGCCCTTATCAAAATTATTCTATTTGGGGTCGGCGCAACATGTCTATCTGATGTCATCTCACAAGAAACACTCTTTGAAGCGTCTTTTACACAATCCATCCAACGTTTCTTTGGTCGTTCTTTTCCCCTATATACATCCACATCCATGCTCAACGCTTCCTTACCAATCAGAATTTTTGAAGACTATCTGAGGAACCCTACTCTAAGAGTGATAAAGTTGTAGCTAATGGGAATTGGCGTCGCATGTCACGTATGTAGACGAGAATAGACATTTATATAAAACTAGGTGTCGCCGACGCCGCTTTGCCAATAATTGGGGTAAGGCTTAAGACATTTATGCTAAACGTTCTGAGAAGTATTACGAGTCTCCAATTAATTAGTTTGTCGTGTTTAGTAATAGATATCGAATGTTTTTATTTGTATTATCTTGTAAAGGCAATTTTGGGTGGGAACTTTAGCTATGCATTGCGAATATACGAAGAGTAAATGCTGTCCTCTCGAAAGAAGTCTTGGATCAGTATTGATACTTTTTTAGACAAGTGTTACCATAATATAAACAGCTTTCTTTTTGTTGAAAACAATCTAATTTCTAGTTACGATGTTTGAAGATGCTCTTTAATTTCAGAGCCAACCGTTCGGTGAGTTAATATCTACCAACAGCTACCGACAGCGAAGGTAATTAATAGATACCCAATCACTTCAAGCATATCTGACACACCGCTGTACTATTCAAACAATTTTATCTTTACTAACTTATACTCAAAACATTATAAACATATTACATTTCATCCTTTAACACCCAAATTGAAGAAAAAATATTTTGCTGAATGACTGATGATGTATTTTGCTAATTTTGTTATTTTATCTGCAGCATAACACTGTTATGTCACTGTTATGTTTTAAGTGATAATTTATGTTTTCGTTTAAAACCTAAAAAGTGGAGCTGGAAAAATTAATCAGAGGGGTATACTCAAGTAGTAACTAACTATAGGCTGACATAATAATACCTATGTTTTTCTACGTCTGCACTGGAATGTCAAAGTATTCTGAAAGGACTAGAAATAAATGAAAAATTTGAAGTACCACAATTGTACGCCTATTTATATTGTATTTATTCGTATCATCGATGTTAATAAGCCTGCGGTATATATTACTTATTGGTCGCGTTGGGCGACGCGTCCAAGTGGCTTGGAGTAAACAATTAATAGTATTTGGTTCCCGCGGGCTCGAAGCGGTTTTAACTAACGTGCCTCACATACAGCGGGATTCATTTCTGTTAATTTTGTTAAAGACAGACTTAATAAAAATACTGATATTTTTGGTAGAGATATTTTATTAGACTAGATTTAATTCAAGAAGAATCGGAAAGATATTAATCTTGTGCAGCGTGACAATAGAAAGATTTTGTACAATTTCGTAATGAAAGGGTAAAAACAGAACCAATTTCCGGACATGGTTTAAAAATAAATCTCCCGCGTCGTGTCAGACCGTTTGTCACCAGGCTGTATCTTACGAACCATGATAGCTAGACAGTAGACCAATAGTGTATTTCGGTTGATTAATCCCTGAAATTATTTGTCAAATGTTTTAATCTAATTTCGCCTCTTTGTAAATCGGTTATATTTTACTGGAATTATAGTAAGCTACACCCACTGCCTACCCAACACGATACACTTAACTGAGTCCCTGTAAGGTTTATCCAGTCTAAAAAGTGACAAAAACCACAGCCTGTGTATAAGAATGACTCCCGTAGTTATTAAGAAGGCGCACAACTATCAGACACAATGTCAGTCGGTTAGTGCACCACCCGCGAGTGTTTTGTTATTTTTTATCAAAATTATTATTTATTTATTATTATTTTAGTTTTGTATTGTTGTGAAAGTGAGGAATAATGTATCTGTGTGGGATTTCTGACTTCTTTCGGAGACGACGCCCGAATATTGAGAGGGTGAGTTTTAAAGGTCTTTTTTGGTTTTAATGTGAAACAAAACTTTAATTTTTATGGTGTTGCTCTGTTCTATTTTATTATTGATTGGTTTGTCATGACGTCTTTTTTGTACCACTCAAAAAGTATTTTTTAAACGATGTATTTTTGCCGAGATTTTGGTGTGGGTACCTAGGTATGAAAAAATAATCTGAATTTAAAGAAATGCTTAAGTAAAATTCGTGCACCTTAGTGTTTCTAATTTGAAAATACATTCAAAGCAAAGTTATTAAAAAGTACCTTTAATTTGAAGGTAATATAAGTTTTCTTCTTAAATGTCAAAATTGTAGGGTAGTCGACATCAACATCTTTGAAGTGTTTACCAACCAAATAGTTTGTATCACAAATGTGATGCTCTTCCCTATTACAATTTAAGGAATGTGACCTTTGTCTTACCTTTTATCATAGTTCTTACAGAGGTGAAATTGTATCAAGGTGATTAAGTTAATGCACTCTTGATTAACTGTAATCTTAATATGCTGTTTTGATTACTCATTTGTTATGACATTATTAACTAATAATACATAATCTTGCCTCATTTGTTAATGTTGACAATAATACAGTCTAATAACATCCAACACTACTTATGGCTGTTCAGCTTTATTATTAGGGTGTCAATGAAGAACATGGAGCTAAAACAAATACCTAGACTTTTAACAAGTACTAGCTGTTTCCCGCGACTTTGTCTGCGTCGTTAGAAGATATAAGTTATGATATATCTGCCCTGTTTTTTTTTACTTTTTCTTTTGTATCGCAGCGTGATGGTTTATAGGCTAAAACCTTCCTCAATGAATGGTCTATTCAACACAAAGATTTTTCAATTTGAACCAGTAGTTCCTGAGATTAGTGCGTTCAAACAAACAAACTCTTCAGCTTTATATACTAGTATTAGTATAGAGTATAGATAATCGATTCAAGGAAAATCTCAAAATAGTTGTTTTGAACCTACAAATATAGATGATACTGCAATGTCTACTAAGCTGAAAGCGATGGTTTTTGTTGATTTACTATTACAAAACCTTAGAAGTGTTATTCCAGTACGAGTTTTGAAAAATAAAACCAGATTTATGACAATTTGACACCAAATAGTTGATCAAAGCGTTTAAATAACTAAGTTACATAACTATGTAGTATGAAGATGATTGATAGTCCATTGATGAATGAATACAAGGTCATTTTTTTAGTAGGACTTGTATCATTTGTTGATTCAGTGGCTCATTCTAAACTAGAGCAAAATATTTAGATGAGAAATGATAATCTTAAAATAAAAACAAATGGCCACGTTCTTACTGACAGATTTACTTACTTGTACCGTTTTTGTATTGAGATTAGACCTAATTGACCTCACATAAATATCTGAAAATATTTTGAGCTTTACTGTAGTGCACTTTTACAGAGTAGCTACATTACAGCCAATATAGTAATAATGGCTGTTGCCCTCGGGCCCACCCGCTACGAATCGAAAATGATCCCATGGGAAAATGAGATCGGTATAAAACTATCCTATATGTTAATTATGGTTATAAAGTACATAGTTTCGTCAAAATCCGTTCAGTGGTTTTTGCGTGAAAGCAGAACAAAAATCCATACATCCATACTTACAAATTTTCGCGTTCATAATATTTGTAGGATTATTTATGGGAAAGTATGATTCATCATTCGTCAGGTCTACAAAAAATCTTGTTAAATGCTTCTCGTAAAAAAAAAAACTTATGGACGTACGTATTCTTCCCAATCTTCCTTTCTAAGATATTCTTAGGTCCTTTGATATCAGAAGCCGATCCTCGGTGAATTGTCATTTTACATGTCCGGAAACAGAACAGTATTGTTAGTTGGTCTGAAACCAGTCTGTATAAAATGGGGATGGGATGGGAACGTTTGTCACTACCCCTGTACATCATTCTCAACACAAAGGATGTATCCAGTGGTTCAATCAGACATAAGAGTATAAGATGGCGACGAGGATAATCCCGAATGAGGTAGCGAAATGACGCCATAGATTGGACCCCTGCTTTTGCCCCGCAGTGGGACAGTAATATCAAGAAATAAACCAGGGACTGAAAGGGGGTTACGGTATAAGGTTACGCTACCGGTATAAAATAAGTGTACCTTAAAAAAATAAAAGTAAGGGTATACCGCTATTTAACCTTTATGCGATATCGGTACCGAAAAATATAGCGTTGACAGTTGCGGGACGTGGGCGAGGGGTGCGAGGCACCGAAAAGGGTGGTCAAGGCCAAGGCACGACCGTGCGCACCGGCAACAATCCTGTTTTCTTCGTCTTTCCGTCTCTTTCATACTTTTATTTAGTAACGGCTAGGTACTGCTAGCGAAATATACCTTTTTATATTGGTACCCAAAAATTAAGGTACCGAAATAAAATTAGGTATCCAAATATAGCGGTAACTATTTTTTTTACGGTATGACGTCATACCGTTATTTAAACATACCGTAATTTTCGGGTTATTCAGTCCCTGAAATAAACTACCACTATTTCGCATTTTGGTTAAACTCATTCGTTGTGTATATCTCTATCACTTTATCCATTCGCTGCAATTAGCATTCAGAGTTACTTCGTTTGTCATGTTTCATAACATAAGTTAACATAACGTTCGCAGAAATTTGGCTAGGTTTGCAAAGAACTACCGGCACTTTCTCTCTTACTAACAAATCTCAAACACGTACGGCTGAACCGAACGCTTGAGACTATTCAAAAATTTTGCATGAAAATCTTTAGCGCTTATAAAAAGCTTGTCCTCCAATACTATCGGGAATGTGCACCAAGCCATTATAGTCGTGTAACGAAACCATAGCGCGATTCAGGAGTGAGGTAACAACGCCATCTATTAGCCGCGTATGGAAAGCAGTGCCGGGATTGGGGCGTCAGGTGCGTCTTTTTCATTTTGGTGCCAGCAAATAAACATGAAATAGAAATTTAAGAAGATTTTTAATGTTGAATTTTTAGAATTTCGTTCTTTTTTTATTATTTAGTGGGTTTACTCCCTGATTAACCTGTATCGTAGATACTCACACGACTCTCTTTGTCTGCCCCAATCCTTAGAGTTTTATGATCCGCTTTAATGCAAGTGTTAGTCTATAGCCGTCTGCAATCTATCAATAAACTTAGTTTCATTGTAAACAAATGAAGTTTATCGGTAATTTGATTTATTGCTCTGAATATAATTAAAATTTTAGGTCAACCTGTTTGGTTAAATGTTTCAGGTGTCTTGTAGATCCCACTGCTTTAAACAAAAGGGTGGTCCACACATACCTTTGTATGTCCGACATGGGAATATTAATGGTGATCTTGCTTTCTAGTTTTACTATTGTGCATTTGGGTACAACTCAAACTCAACTTACTTAGCTGTCTAAGTTGCGTGTGTTACTTCCCTCACCCCTGTAGAATTATTCATTCGCTTACACGTCTTTCTATTTTTAATATGACTTTCATTCCTCCTCATTATTAACCGTAATTATAATTTGCGGACCAGGAAAAAAATTTTTTCCATAATAAATACGGCAACTTTTTTATTAAATAATTTATTAATTAAATTATTACTAAGGTATTTAATCCTTGTGTCGCGGGGTATCACAAATATTCAAATCACATGCACAAAGACGCCTAGCTACTCAGGGCAAGCATTCGTGGATCACACCGCAGGATCACACAAATGATTTTTGCCCTGTGTAAGTTTAGCATGGTGAACTCGGCTATCCGTGCAGTCAGTAACATTCGGACTTGCCCTTAAATTTCTATTAGGGAAATTTCGGAACATCTCCAGCACCTAGATGTAAGCTAAAAAAGAAGTTCTTAGCAAACCATTTTTACTTTTTATAATTAACAACCTGTCCTAGGTTACCCTAAGGGTACTTTACGGGTTTCTATCACCTCTGGCTGGAATATTGTGGACCTGAATGAAGATAGTACTTTTGACTTTTACTTACATCGTCGATCGCACATGGAAAGAAGCTGACAATAGAAAACTTTTCAGTTTAAAAACCAGTCATCTCTGCCGTGAGAATTACTATCCACACATTCCTAGATTAAAATCTAATAACGTTTACGTGTATTTTTATCTATGAATCATAATTATAACAGCGTATCCGTTAGTTAAACATACCGTTTACCACACAGCCGTGGTTACAACAAATCAGGAAAATCAACCGTATTTTCTTGAAATAAGAGTGATAAGCATTGTGAATAATTTGCTTGTAATGTCTGTTTGACTTTACCTACATCAATAACTTGGACATTGACATTGATGGGTTCCAATGCTCTCTGAATTTATTTATAATCTTTACTTGTACAAATATTAGTTTAGAAATAGTCGTGGCAATTGGATTTGTATCATCTTGCTGGTGATTCTGAAAGAAATACTGTTTAGCTAGGGTTGCTTCATGCGAGTAAAGCTGCTTTAAGTTCAGAAAAGATAATTGGATGAACACAAAGTATTGTTTATTCTATTCACTTTCAGTAATCATATCACAGTATTAAAATCTATGTATGTTTGAATTTACTATTGAATCTTGAAGTTCTATGTCAAGATCTTTATTGCTTTGCCTTAAGTGTCCCACTGCAGGATAATACAACCCTTAAATTCTTCTGTGCAGTCTGTGGCTTTTTAGTGTTTCGTATCAAAAGGGAAAAACGAAACTCAATTATTTGGACTTCTATGTATACCTGTCCGTCCAACTGTGAGGCCAAGTCGTATCTTATGAACCATAATAGCTAGATAGTTGACATTTTCACAGATGATGTATTTTTATTGCTGCTATACCAACAAAATTAAAACTTACAACAATAAAAATAAAATACACTTTGAGCAACGGTTGGTACAGTTATAAATGACATAGAAGCCGATGTTTTTTTGCAAATTTGCTTTTCCTCAGTCTATTTGTACGAACCCTCAGAATCATCATTCCGACTTACACGTAGCCAGTTTTCATAAATAAATAAAGTATAAGATTTGAGAAACAAGAGCACATACAAGTGCTCATGTTGGTGCATTTCTAAAAGCAGGAATCCTATTGAAACGTTCGTTTCTCTTCGTTCATCGCTACCTCACAGTTGTGAACAAAACAGAGGGGCGTGTAACCAGTGTTAATGTTCCGTTGAAACGATACGTTATAGCAAACGGCGCCGTATTTAGATTGACTAAAATATATAATAAACACAAATACTAAAGTGTAGAGATGTCAACAAACCGCGCTAGCCCGGGAGTGCGCCTCTTGCGGCCGTGCCAAACTTGAGAGTTTTTCGTGTATTTATTTATGTAAATATTCCACTGTTTTAAAGGGGCCTAAGGAGTATACATACCAGCTTGGTCTATACATACCTACATGCTTACGAATAAATAAAATAAATAAATAAAAAATAATTTGTTGTTGTAGGCTTTCTTCTTATATGTTAATTTTTACTTTATTAAAGACGTCAAAAGCTTTCTTTTTATAATTATATTTATTTACTACACAATAGAAATACAAGAAGAATTAACGAATTGACTTTTCCCTTTTTATTAATCTTAAACATATTTTGCTAAATATAGGTAAACTTCCCTGTTTCCGTCATTCAGTTGACGAGATACTAAATTAATCCTTAACTTTTATACAAACATTATCAAAGCTTTAAATAAAAATGTTCAATTTAAAAAAACAGAGTTCTATTTCGGAAAATTCCCAATAAAAAATGTTAAGTTCCTGCTGGGCTTAATTGATTAGAGGTAAACCGATCCCAATTAAGGATAATCTCACAAAAATTAATAAGCGCGCCATCCCGTCTCCCGCTCCAGTCTGCGCTCCGTCTGATCCAATTTTAAATGTCAGATAGATAATTGTGCAACGTTTTGGCGACCGATCAACACACGCAGACCTGTCTCACACCACTACGGTTCAGTTCCCGCTCTGCTCAGGCCGCGCCCGCCCGCGGTCCGAACGCTCAAACGCGCGTCCCAAACGCCGACATTAATATTTTTTATAGTCCTGTTTTCGAAACAAAAATAAACCGTGTGAGACAGTGACAATTATGTTTTTATAGTTGTTATAACAAGTGTCTGGGAATTGGTTTAAAAATGGAAAGGAAAAGGTGATTTGTTTGTGGAGAAACGATTGAATTGGAATTATAAATTATATTATTAAATACACAGTTTAACAATATTGATTAAGCACCGACATTCTTTAAGGGAACTGAGATAACATTCAATAAATAAATCACGCCTATTAATGTACCATTGAATGCTCAATTAAACCATTTTCATGCAATCATTATTTACATGAGATATATGTTTTTCGTTCATTTTATAATATTCTCAAACGTATTCGTAGCATTCAATTACTAGTACTAGTAATGTTTACTGCAAAGATTTGACCTAATAAAATCTAGGTGTCCCAAATAACTTTGATTCTATTTTTTTATTGAAAATCTGAAGCTCGAGAAGTAATTTGTGCTACAATAATTTATACAAATTCTTTCATAACCCAAACCTTCACCGACACGTTTTGTCGATTGTTTTTGGAATTCAATCAATCGTTAATTATCCAAAATGTCTTTTACACTAGAATTCAACATGTTTTACGAACCTCTGATTGTCCTACAATTAGGACCTGCTAATTCCACACTAACAATATCAGGTATTTTAGAACTGTTGTTAGAAATATTAAGAGACTATCGAGAAAGAAACGAAAAAAGAATGGTGATCTATTAGACATGAAAATTTGATCTATCATTTTCATTAGAAGCATTCCCAAAGAATTCCAATGTTAGAAAAAAATGCTCAAAATCAAGCTTTAGAAAAATGAATCCTTCATTGTTAGATACTCATTTCATTTCACAAAGCTTTAACGTCATTTGTCGAATTACACAAGTAGGCAATCTCATCCATATACCGTATGACTAGACACATAACATAAAAATCAATTTAAAGAATCTCACAATCCACAATAAAACCACAAAAAATCAATCATGTAAAAAACCGAATTTCACACAGCAATCACCAATAATCTCCATCTATCAACTCAACTGCATAACATTCAAATTAAAATGTTTCGTCCGAGTTTGACGCGCGGCGCGAGTCTTGACTCTGCTGATGTGACCGGCTATGGAATTACCAGGAGCCGGCGGGCTTCGTTGTCGGCGGAGCAGCGGCGGAAGCTAAGCATGCTGCGCTCCGCCAGCATCCCCTCACCGTTGACTCCGGTGAGCCACATTTACCATTTGGTACCCTGCCCGAGAAAAGACTGTAACCAGGTATAGTGTAGTTCCTATGTGTGTTTGTGGCTAAGCTATCGCTTTGTATGTCGGTATAACCTGTGAGTTCTTGTTTTGTTTGTCTATCTTTGAACTCTAGACAAGTTACAAGCGTCAGCACTGATTTGATCACTCAAATGTAGAGGAATGTTATTCTTTTTAGGCGTGTCGTGATAGGAATGAGTGATTGGATCACCGATTGCGTTGGAAGGAATTTCGCTAGTCTAAGGGGTTTTGTTTCTTAATGTAGTCGTGTCATCCTGAACGTTAATTTTAAATGGTAAAAGACACAAAAATTAACGAATAGATCCGCATTCGTTAATACTTGTTTCTCCTCGTCCAAAGAAAAACTTTTGCGTGTTAGGAAATTTGCTCTAAGGACAATAATCTTCCATAACGCCGTAGCCTCCAAACCGGCGTAGTAATAGCTTAGTCTTTCAACAATCATAACCGTTTAAATGGAGCTTCAGACACGATCCAAAACCTAAACAACAACATATTAGCAAACGTCAAATTGATTGTACGCTTTTCCTATTATTTCTGATTCGATTGATCGATGGTGCGACGTAGGTTACAGCGGTGTTTAACCCAAATATTGTGCAGACTAAACAGTTTCCACCGTTAAGTTTATTCATACCTATATCGAGAGGTGCACCTGCTAACAATGAACCATTTATAACTACTTTATGGGGTATTAGTGTCGCATAAAGATGACGATATTGTTAGCTTTGGAAAATTACACGAATATTTTGCTAAGAATCCTCAGAGAATACGAACATTTTCACAAGCATAATATGACTTTATTTGTCTTCTTCGGAACAACCATTTTGTGATTCTAAAAACGTTGTTTTTTCTGTGGGTAACATAACATATTTTACTTTCCAAGCTAGATTTTTTTAAATACTTCCAAATTTAGAATCTCAAAAACCTATCTATTATTTAGTGAAAATTGTTTTTATGTTACCTACCACAACTGTATTATATTTGCGACCTGCACGGATTGAATTGGATACAGGTTTAATTGAGCATCAGATATTTATACTTACGATAACTGATCTAGCGTGGCCCTTAACAAACAAATCATGGCAATTAACATGCCCAGTGTCGCCAGAAAATTTCTAAAGTTTATTAGCTACAACTCATTTTCTACTCCGCAATAACATAAGGAAGTGTTGAAGGGTACACAATTACGGATTCTGTCGCAACTATGATAACGTCTATAAAATAAATTTCACAGTCTATTTAGAAAATAACGATGCCATCATTTTATTGCACCGCCTCGTTGCACGATACACGAAACAAGCAGCTAAACAGCCACTTGGCAATCTGCACAAAATAAATACACAAACATTTTTTCTTCTTAAATCTTTAAATATGATACACGCGTTAACTGTCTGTCAATAAACACAAACGATGCCAATAGTAATACAAGCGACCGCTTAAATGAAATCAATAACTAAATACCTAATAATAGCTCTTACATTTTTAAGCGACCCATTGCCAGAGTAGTAAAAGTTCAAATAAATAATTTGTAGAACAATATTCTCATTGTCGCGACCGATTTAGATTGCTGGCAACTCCAGGGTCTGTAGTGACGTCACGGCCTTTCTCGTACACTTTTGTTTTAGGGATTTTAGAGCGCTTATTTTTTGTTTAGATTTTAAATGGGGCAAAGAATATTTATGAGCTTCATTGCTCTATGAAAAGTGTTATGTGAATAAAGTGTTGCGAATTTACTTTTATTGTTATAATAACGGTTGCGTATACGCAATAGTATTTTTAGAAGTATAATGCGTAACAGGAATGCGTTATTATTGGGAATAATACATAAAGTGTTCTGATAATGGAACATATCCTTAGCAGAAATCGAAATCTGAGCCATAGAATCTATCGAACGTTATGAATTTTAACATTATCTAAAAAAATTAAATACATTAAAAAAATGCAAAGCAAGTTCCTCTTTTAATTAAGAATTAAATACTACAATTATGCAGTGAATAATGACTTATCTTTTTCAGAATTTCGCTCTCTGAAAAAATATCAAATTCTCTTTTTTTTTCTGCGAACTCATGTAATTTTTAACAGCTTCGTGTGGTCATACACGAAACTGTGATTTTTTTCAATCGATTCTCAATAAGTAGTGTTATGATATAATAACAAAGAAACGGAACAAACTGAAACAGAAAACTGCGCATGCGTCAGAGAGATAAACAATGCTAGTTTTGATGTTTAAAATAATAAATAATTTCGAGTGTACCTGCGTAACGAAGAATTAATATAAAAAACTCAAAAGGTATTTATTTTTGGATTTATTTGATTGACGTTTTACTGTACATATCACCTATAGACACTATCAATCGGGAGGGAGAAAAAAAGAAATTGGATTTCGAAAATGAAAATGCTTACTTCTACTTCAGAAAATGTTAATCGATGTGAAGTTGCTTAGTTTACGTCCACCACTGGACAAGTAGAGATACAACATAGTCTCGGACGTCCTCAGGCGCGGTGGAGTAATGATCTGCGTAAGATGACTGGCAGGAGCTGGATGCGAGCAGCCGAAAATATGTAGATCTTAATGGCGTGCAATTGGGGAGGCCTATGTCTAGCAGTGGACGAATATGAGCATGACAAGTGAGACCAGGAAGCCTCCAACCAAACCAAAATAGAACCTAACTGCGTTAAACATAAAACGATGGCATGCAATTAGGAAGGCCTGTGAATGAATTGTTAAGTGGGCCATCTTCAATATCGTAAAGTTATACTATTGGCATACTAGTTGTGGAATTGTGATAGTGCTTTACATGAACTTCGGGCGGCGTTTCTCTATTATTCTACTACTATTGCAATAATCTTATTGTAAGATAGGCTAGTAGAGCTTCAGGCATTTACTCGTAAAACGTGTTCTCGGTCCGAGATTCGAACGAATTTTGCTCCAGAATTTAGTTTGACTCTAAACATATTGTTAATATTGTGGCATATTCGTGACAACATGTAGAAAGAAATAGCGTTTTCCGACAATGCTCGGTCACGGCCGATATTACACTAAAATATATCGTAACAGAATCGTGCCAGCTTTGATTACTGTAAAATGTGAATGTTAACTGGAGTTTGCACTTCAGTACATCCGTTACATTGCACGAAGAAATTGTACAATTATAAAATTATCATTTTTCCGACAGTTTTACGAGTATATCACTCTCAAGGCTGTTTGGGCAGAGAATAGAAAAGTTTGATATTTTTCTTTCTGTTTTACTTCATTTTTAATCTATTATTATTGTACCACAGAATATTATTTATTTTTATATTGAGATTGGACTACAATGACGTACGGGAGATGTCTTACGTTAAAAAAGTATTTTCGTTTGACATAAAATTCCTCGCTTTACGTTATTGTTCCATTCCATTTTTTCAAAGAATGTTCGATATTACGGAAGGTGTTTCTGTAAGTAGTTGTTGTGTATTTGTTTAGTATATTCCACACCGCCTTCATTTTTCCGTATGCAATTTTCGCTGCTTTATCTTTTTTTTTTATTGGATCCATGCTTGAGCGTAAGTCTTGGCTTCAGCCTTTCTACGAGTATGTCTGGCGGTGGATTCCGGATTGCGAAGTTTATCATGTGTCACTAGTTCATGTAATTCTCATCGAGAAAGTCTTTAGACAGTAATTATAAGGCACACCAACCAGAAAACAATTCGAAAAATATAATTCCACTATAATTTTCGACTTACTCTTCGTTTTGATCATTATCATTCAGGGTAACCATCTCAACCCACCAGATACCAGTACTTCAAAAAGAATCGCCAACATTCGCCCAAAAACGCAACATTTACATTCCGATGAACAATCAAAGCTGTAACTCTTAGCGGACAATAAATGTCTTCGTAAACGTCTGTGGTTTAATGTGGCCATAAATGAACTCTAAATCACCGACTAGACTCGCTATTATATTTAGATGTATTGTTTACGAGACACAGAATTGCACTGTAGTAGACTCGTTCTTTGGTTTCTTGGTCTTTTTCATTTGAATTTAAATTGTCATCTTTATTAAGAACAGCCTTGTTTATTATGATTTGAGTTATTATCTTTCTTGGTGGGACTCGATGGGCTGCTTTGCATGGAGATGCTTTTGGTACTTTAACAGTCGTTATTGTTCCGTAGCAGCTTTAAACAGTTGACGTTTAATGTTTGAGCAGTCCCTTGTTAATTTCTGTCTAACTGGGAGTCAGTTTTAGGTGGTAAGGTTTAGCAGTCATCTCACGAGCTTCAAGCTTCTCAAACGCAGCTATTGTAAATGATCTAGACTCTTCTCCACGTGAATCGGTATTATGCTTTTACATGAGTTTCTTGCAAACCCTTCGCTATTATGTGCCGCAGCAAAACCAGAATTCGTACCTGAGATACCAACAATTACATATGCTTGCCGTCTTACGCATAATGTTTTCGTAGGCTAGAGTGTTCGCATTATTTGGCACGGAGGGTAACGTTGACAAGATCACGTGCATTACACTAGGGTGCCAATCTCTATCTGTATTACGCATCACCTTGAACTGCAGCCTGTCCGTTGCCCCATTAGCAAGACGTCTGATGTATCCATTGTGTGAATGGCGAGCATTGTATGTTATTGTTAACATTGCCCCATTTTGGTCGGTCAATGTGTAGAGGACGTATTTCGGTATTTTTAGTTATAAATTCGATGAATGTGTTTGTGTTCAGCGTTCTTACAATGTTACGTGGAATTGATTTGGACAAATCATCTGCTAATGTATTGTGGCGTCTAGGTCTTTGTGACGTTATATTTATGAGATAAGAATTCAATTCTTTGATTTTTTTATAATAACTATCGTGAGACTGATTCATTATAAAATGATGTAATGGTTTACTCACGCGTATTTATCGGGGTAGCCCGACTAGTTTCGAACCCAACCGGAGTCCTTAATCATGAGCAGACGCGGCGGGATCGCGAGTCGAACTGTAAAATTCTTTGAATTTTATAGTCTCAGTTTAAATATCAATTTGCAAAGCTAACGTAGTTTAAAGTGACATACCAATATTGCAGTTGTGTCACCTTGGAAATGTAAAACCTGGTGATAGAATTAGACTTTTTCTAAGCTTCCAAGGATTCATAATTAAAAATTTTAAACCAAAATTAATTATGTGTTGATACTTGATATTATTCAGTTTTTAATCAAATAAAAACTCAATAATAGACCCTTAAAGTTTACATTTACTTTACATTTGTAGCAAAGAATATAAACGTTTAAAAACATCTGAAAGTGCGTTAAACTTTACGATAGAAAAACAATATAAACATTCTTGGTACAGTCGACATTAAAACTCTTTCGACAGTTGTCATAGCGAGCAAATCAAACAAACATTGGTACAGTCAGGACCATCAAAAATTCTATTATTTTATCACCGTAACACGTATGTTGAGAAAACAAAAGAATATCGTTTGTTTATTATGACAAGACGACTCCTATATACGAATGCTTTTTTAACACGATTTTATTAGCTTCACTTGTAACTATGTACGAAAATCTTGGAATCTTAATTTGACCCACTTCCCGGACTTCGATTAGGATGAAATTTTACACACGCTCTGATTTCTGATGACAATACATGCCTAGCTAAGAAACGTCACATCCAATACAATATGGCGGACGTCCAAGATGGTGGACAGGCTATTTGAAATCCACCCCACAAAATCACCCCATGATAGGGGTATCAAATTAATAATAATAGAGTAAAAAGTATAAAATAAAAATAATACTTTTAAAACAATAAAACACGCTTTAATGATGAAAGAGACTAGAAAGTGGTAAATAATTTTTAAATTAGAAATTTACAATTTTACAGAGTTAAATATTTACAAGTTAAAATGTTGTCTGTAAAATTGTAAATAAGTTAGAAACTAAAATAAGCGTCTCAATAATAAGGTAATATTTAGATTTCTATGTATACAGACATAGTTTAGGGAATTAAATTAGAAATTAATTAACAAATAATAAATGGTATTATTGTGAACGAAAACGTGCATCTACTATGCTATCTATTTCACTAAAAAACATTCTCAACGACACATGACGTATAAGAGCACCTACATAACATACAATAATAGCTCCGCTCACATCACATCAAAGATTTAATCTGACACAAAAATCTTTAATAAATAAACCGCAGAGTTCCGTTTCTCGTTTGTGGCTATCTCCAGTACCTACATAGTCTTACTCATCGTAAATATAAACATTTTATTCATCGAATACTCGTAAAATGTTTACAACGACGCTTGAACGTAATTTGATGTGATATTAATTATATTAGAAAACAGGTGCAGTTGAGTTTCAGAAGTTTGTTTTGGATTAGGTCATTTGTGTGATGTTGTGTAACTTGTAGTTCGTGTGATATTATTTTATGTCTCCATTGAGTGTTTGATGACTATTATTTATAATAATTATGTATTTTTATAAAGTGACTTGATGACTTTGGCGTGGCTACCTTTCTTAATATGCAAGATGAGAATTGTATTGAAAGATGTAAGCGTAGATTGCACCAACAAGAAGTTTCAAGGATAGTTCTGTTCTAATAACACCGGAATCAGCTTAAGGGCCTTAAAAGGACCCCCTCTTTTAAATTTCTTCCTGGATTTTTCAAACCTTTTGGTTAAACAACGTATTTAAGATGGATCTTGTCGGTTTTTTTGCAATGGCTTTTGAATCAAACTAAAGCATTATTGTTCAGTTCTAAAGCTTAAAAAATCACGTTTTTATTACGACTAAAAATATACTTTAAAAAACTAATAAACACGCTTTAATGATAAAATAAACTTAAAACTGCATTTTAATTTAGAAATAAATTAACAAACAATAAATGGTATTATTGTGAAAAAAGCGTGAAGTGTTCCATATATCAGTTTTTAAGAAACGCCAGAAAGATTTGCTATTTAACTATTATGAGTAATTTTGATTGCGTAAAACCTTACAACATGACAGATACAAATTAAAATTAAATATGAAGTCGTTAGAACTTGTTTCGTCATTCAAGCTTTAATTGGTTCAGAACGGTGAGTGGTTTCAAATCTCAAATCAGATCAAGTTTGGGTTTATATGCTAAGAACCTTGGACCACTCCATGGAATAGATAGTTTATTAATTATTCAGGAATATATAACTTTTATTCAGATATTACAATTAAAGCTAGCAGTTTTTGAAACGCGATAAACATGACGCTAACTACGATCCCTGATTTTGACTGATGCAAAAATAACGCATTCAAAAATATCTCTCTAACTACATTGAAAATATCAAAGCATTGAAGTTTATTTTTAACTGTTCTCGAGTCGTACGATTATGTTAATGTTGGGTTACATGCGAGTATATCACTGTGTCATTTAAAACCACAGTTTGTATATTTTCAGTCTGTGCTGTCAAAATATTGTCTGTATTTTTTTTATCTCTCCATCTTCACCTTTGTTTCCATTGTTAATCATGAAATATATTGAGAATATTTTAAATACTTCGTCAAATATTACTAACCTACTATTGTGACTCATTCATTAATTGTCAATCAAAGCATATTTTAATCATTATTTTATAAAAAAAAATGTTATTATTGTTAAAGGCATCTTGCTACATGGTTGGTTCTTGCTTCTTTTCCGCAAATGTACAGAAACGTAAAGAAGATTAGGTTCTAATTTAAACTCTATCTAGATAATATAAGCAGCAAGCGTGGTCCAGATTTACAATATGTACTTTAAATACCTATATTTGAGTGACTTGCGACATTTCAGTTGTTTGCCTGCTCTACCATGTGAACCAACCCGCTGGAGTCCATTGCGTCCGCGCATCCAATAGAATAATTGCATGCGACAGAAACGATTTAGTTATTTTTAGAATCGCCTCCACATGTCGTTCAGACTGTAAAAATAGTTTGATATTGTTATTGAAAGGAGAGAGTTTTTAGAATTCATGTTTTAAAATTGCGTTAAAAATCTTATTTATACATAAATCGTATTCCACAATTAAATACTCAATATTCTGCTTTTTTCCAACTTCCAAAAGTTTTAAGTCTTAACTGAAAATATTAAATTATTAAATCAAAATCATATGGAAAAAAAAAATGGCTTATAGTAATCCTAGAGAAAACGAAATGGAGTGGGCGGAATGGAAAATTAATTAAAAATCTTTTAGTGATTTTCTATTGATTCCAGTTTCTAAGAATTGTCATTTTTTTTGGTTCCAAAAAGGAAATCCTTTTCTATTTGTAACAGTTTCAGTTGTAGCCAGGGGAAACCTTTTTCGCTTGGCTATTGTGGTCATAAGATAAACAGATTGACAGTAAGTACAATCATTTAAGACGTATTCACTACCATATTTTTAGAACCTTATTTCAAAGCTAAGATACCATCTTGGCCTCTGTGTCCTTATGAAGCAATCATCACCTCATTACGTGGGCACTCACAATGGAAATAGCCAGTGATTTACATCGTACTGTCGAGGATCACGCTCCTGGGCTAAGAATAGACAGACGAGCCCCCCCGTTACGTAATCACAGTCAGCTTGTCAAAGAGTAGGTAATATCAGAGGCATGATATTATGTAATTAGTTAGTTGATTAGTATGTAGTAGTCGGGGTTAATAGAGAAATAAGCAACTTGGCCTAGTGGTGGTTTAGTTCACCTACCGTCCTGTGCGTCGTGAGATAAAACCCACCTAGTTACAAAAGACTTTTATGAAGGAGGGCAACACATTGCTCGTAAATTGATTATAGTTTAAATAATTAATGTTTAGTAAGAATCAAATGGACAGCCATTTTAAAAACATTGGCTTACAGTTGAATCTGCTTCGCTTGAGATTGAATTGCAGTTTAAGGACATTTAGATAAAGGCTCATCATGAGCAAATCACTTTTGTCACCTATCGTAGTTCACTGATAAACACAGATCTCCTTATTCCGATGTTGGAGTTTGTAGGTGGAGTTACTAGGAAAAAAGCTCGTTGGAAATATATTCGGCCAAGACAATATACTGTATTTTTCAAAAATTCTATGAAAAAGGTTTCTTCTAGAATACTTATACTATCTGATACAATACTCTCATGTAATCGAGCTCAATTACGAGTGTCGTTGTAAGCAGGAAGTCTTGACATCAGTCGTTGCACATTTGTGGTGCAATTGTCAATCAACGACGAATTGATTGTAATTGGTTTTTGTTATTTTATTTCTAAAGTGTTTGAAGGTCTTCTGTTGAGATTTTGATATTGCTTTACTTATTTACACCTGTGTTTATTTTTTCGATCAATCATATTAGCGAAAAAAGCAATCTGAAAAGGTATTATCCTTCTGTTACGGGCATTTGAACTTAGATATTGTTATTTGATTAAAAAAAGTTTATTTTAACTATCTACTATTGTACGTGTAAAAATAATTTGGCGTTAATTTATGCCAAAAACAAAACACATAAAACGTCTATCGTGGTTAAGAAAAATAAGCTTTTTGAATAACAATTTTAAAAAGCAAGAGTAGATGTTTTCTATGTGTAAAATTATAAATCCAAAATTACGATCACAGCGACGTACAGCGGCGAAACCCAAAACAAATGAATCCGCTGAAACTTTTGTTTCAGTTCGACGGAACGTTGCGATGATGCAAATGAAAACTCGTGTAGTTTTGTGAAAATTCGGATAGATGGCGTTAGAAGACTACTGGAAGTTGGTATAAGCTATTTTGGAACTTTCAATCTACCTAATAGTTATGAATAAATTGTTATAGTTTTGCTTTGTAAGACATATTTTTGTTTCGGCAATCTGTAGATTTTGACATGGCAAGTATGACATAGATTGGGTTTAGCTATTAAATTATGACTACGTCTTTTAATAAGTGCTGCTCACGTAGCAGACAATCATACAACAAAGCACATGTAACAAGTAGGACCAGCTGATCGTTAAAGAAAAACATTCCCTATCTGGCAATTTTGTGTTATAGAATAAAGTTAAAAAAAATGGCAGCATAAATAAGACGTAGCCACTATTTAACTTCATTTTATATATTAAACAAAAATAATGAATGTGATATACCCTAATGAGTGTGTGCCGTTGACAATAATATATTAGTATATGGTGCTTCCCGATAATTAATGGGAAACTAAAAACGACCATTATAACATGTAAACAACTCAGTTAATATGACACCAATACAATGATGTAAATAATTTTTACAAAGTTTATAACTTGATGAAATGATATGATGATGAATATAATTCTTCATAAACACTAAATAATCATACAAAAATGACTTTGATGATTGACCAAAATGTGATGTTAATAAGAAGTTACAGAGTAAGTGAAGCTTGAAAAAAAAAAGTATGTAAGTAAGGGAGCGAGTCTGAGTAAGAGTCGACGAAGTACTTGATCAATGGAAATAGTGTCTTTTTTATTTCTTGTAAGTAAGCAATAAAAATATCATAAAAGAAGGATCCCGTTTGTTCCTGCACTATACTTTACGTCATTTATATTGAAGACCATATTAACTGAGTTAATAATAGCTCCTCCTGCGGAGCGCTTCACAATTTCGTGCAATTGGACACAAGCTAGATGTGACATCTGAAAGTGTGATCAATAATATGACTTAAGTAATCTTATTTCAGGTTTAAATAGTTGTATTGAAAAATTAAAGAATATTTTATCAAATCAAAGTTCTCTGCCTTGATGTACCTTCATTTTTTGGATAAATCCTGGATTACTAATTAATTTTCAGCACTTTTTCTCTTTCTTCTCGATGCCTCGTAGCTCAGGGTCGTGACTGACAACAACAGAGCACAAGAACGGTCTTCGACCATTCGAACCGACTTTGGAAAGTTCCTATTTCAGTATTTAAAGTCCTTCCATTTTATGTAACTTCTATTTCGTGTCAAACTCAATGTATATCAAAAGCGAGGCATTTATAGTGATAATTAATTTGTTTAGTGCTCGACGTCGATGCGCTGCAGCAGAGTACCTCCGGGAGCCAGTTATAATGTGATTTATGATCTAACATTCATAAGTTTGTGCTCTTCATAACTTGCGAGAGTTTCTGTACTCAAGAAAATGTCAAAACAACCTACAAGATGACAAAGACAACTTATGTATGACACAAACATAAACTTTGCTTAAAACGTACCTTCAAATTTTAAGTAACCATTAGTTGGTTCTGAAGTTATCACAACTGAATTTAAATAAAGATTCTGTGATAGACGAACTAAAGGTAGGTACTCTTGAAGAAGAGGTTTCCTTCGCAACCTAGTTTCAAAACATTTAAGGCATAAGCACATTCTTGTTTAATATCCAAAATCTATTAGCATTTCAATACGTATGTTAATAGAAGAAAATTGTGGACCTCTATTCATCGTTTATTTTTTCATGGAAAGGTCCAGAGTGGCTATTGTGTGATGAGTAATATCTATTACGTGTGTTGGTACAAACGTGACTAAACGCACATCGCACCGATTTAAAGACAGAACTACTACAACCTCTTAAACTAAGTCTTTTGCAGTTGTGGAAAAGAGACGAAAGTATATAACGTTTAGTGTGCCTTCTCTTTTTCACACCAGCAATAAGCTTGCTTTTAGAGGTGAGCAACCATTTTGCTGTAAGATAAGCGATACTCAACAACCGAGGGTTTATAAGTATTGTTTTCTATAAATATCGCTTGCAAGATATTAAACATGAATTTGTTTTGATGTTTGTAAGATACAAACATCTGTTTTATGTTCTAAACAAAAATATACAAAAAAAGTATTTTCGACTTTCTTTGTTGCAATGGATAAATTGTTTATTTATTCAAATGCATCTACCTATCAAGTCTTAAGGAACTTAGAGAAATAAATGTTAAGTCAATATTCCATAATAGAAAATTAATAATAAAATAGTCTCAGCATACTATCCTCTCGCTGTACCATCGTATTGAATTTTCCACTCACTGATGGACGTTATTAAACAATAAAAAAATCCGCAACGCATACTGAAACTTTTTAACGCTCGGAGTTAAAAGTTTATCTTTAAGTGGTAGGTATTGCTATTGCCTACAATGCCTACGATGTAAAATTTCAAGGGAAGTTTCAGTGGTTCAACCTGCATGTCGTAGTTCTAATAATTGGTACCTTTTGCCTTTAACAATGATTATAATTATAAAAATAGTGAGGGGTAAATTGATTAGTAATGAAGGCCAAATGTTAGTTGTTATATATTTTTCTTGTAAATAAGCGCGAAATCTCGGATTAGGAAGGCAATTATTTAAATCCATTTAGAAAAAAATACAAGTTTATAAAGATAAATAAATTTTCTATTACAATTTTGCAGGCGAACTAGTTCACAATTACAACTATCATGACCACTATCTACTGATTTTGTACTATCTTTCATTCTTTTTTTCTTCCAAAACGATTTACGTTTATAAAATGACACAACACATTAGTAAGCTAAAATCGTATCAAAAATCTAGTAATCCCTAATATAGCGCAATGCTTTACAAAATCGGCTAATTTCACAAATATAACATAAAATTATTCTACAATCGCATCCCAACTGCAATTCGCGTTTCCCGAGCCCAGTGTCCGCCGTCGCAACGGATACGGCTTCCCTAACCGCCGCGGTTTCTTCATAGCATTCCCGACTCTCCAGAGTACTGGACGTTTCCGCGACACTCACTTGTTTAGCCTCATATAAAAGTTATAGAATGTCGGAGACTGAAGAAAAAGGGGTCCAGGTAAGTCTAATAAATAGAATATTTAAATGTTTAAAGGTATTATGTTTCAAGGTATTTTAAGGTTTTTGTTTTCGCGAATGTTGACGTGCCGACTTTCGTACGGATTTAGTTTATATGTTTTGTGTATGTTGAATATTATTTACGTTTATCGTGCTCTTGATTCGTGTTGGTATTGAGATTAGCCGGTAACGTTGACGTTCAGGGTGTGATTGTTTTGGATTTGAGATTTTTATTTATTGGATTAAATTACTGTGTATTATATATATTCTTATTTAGTGTAGGAATTAAACTTAGGACCTGAAATCTAAGAGTGGTGTTTATAAATTCGCTTTGTGCCTACTTAGTGCAATTAGGTCAGGTCTCTAACTGAAGCGTTATTCGCTGTATTAACAGCTAATAATATTAATATTGTAGTGTATCAGTTTTTTAAATACAGTATTTAGTTTTGATTTGCCTCTTGATTCTGCTACCAGTTCCTACAGATAAATGCATTATTTATTCGTTTTTCCAAAGTACGGTTATTACGAGGCCACTTTGCGCTTTTATCGACGGACAAAAAGCCTTCGTAGGCTTTTCTCCACAAAGAATGTGATCGAAAAACTGTAACTTAACTGTAAAAATAATGATTTAGTATTCATGCGATAGGTTGACATGATTAAGGTATTTTTTTAAAGCCCAAACTATTTACAACCCTTTTATTCAGAAAGCAAGATTAAATTTGCAATGCCAACTATGAACTATATAAATATATCCCGTACGAAATATCGGTATTTCAAAGAATTTCCTTAGGATGTCAGAGTTGTGGTACTAATAACAGGGCGATTACGTCGGTAATCCTCTTTCATTCGATCGACAAATTCTCCTACCAAACGTTCTAATTGACATTTCCTTGCGACGACAAACGGTCTGCCGCTTATCCGATGCTCGGTCAGAATGTAGATACACGTATTGTGGGCTTAGTAAAAGCGTAGGTGGAAAGGCTGATTCTATTTATCAACTTTTAGATACGAAGCGAAAAGAGGATTGTTGTTTTTAGAGTTTCCTATCTAAGGGGTTAAAAAGGAAACCAATTGCTAAGGCTCTCTCCTTTCCTATGGTTGATGTACGACCTAGTGGTAGCAGTGTTTAAACACACCCTTAAAAAATTGACAGCTGTGCTGGTCTTCTGAAAATGTTTCCCACAAGTGACAATTATTACTTTCTAATATGTACATGAATCTGAAAACATAGAGGCACGTTCGAGATTAAAATGGTCATCTCACTAGGCTATCAATGCTGTGGTACTTAAAAGTCTATATTTAAATATTGTAGAACATGGCTTTAAGTCCAACATTCTACATTGATAATTTAAAATAATAAGAATGCCAGCCTACATACGTCCCAGTGATGGGCACAGGCCTCTTCATTAATCATCATTAAAAAAGTTCATTTATAATAAGTTTAAACTTAAACAATTAGATAGTATGTTATGGTTACATAGCACTTCGGAAGGCACTTACTCAATTAAATAGAGTAGAAGTAAAATATTAAGTTCTTAACATGGAAAGAGATCTTTCAACAGCAGTAGAACAGTCAATAATGCAGCAGTTTAAATATTTTGCTTACCATTACCGAAACAAACAAAAATAATACAGTTAATATTAGACTTCAAAACTTTAGTGACGTCAGCACAGTAATAAAATATCCCATTGCTTTTAACTAATATTGCAATAACCGCATTATAAATGCTCAAATGTATGTTACTTTGGTTACGGCTGTTGACTCAGTCGGGCTAACAGCTTTCTGTGCCAAGGATGCAAGTTCGATTCTCGGGTTTGTTTTCATTGCTTAGTTTGATTATTTTTCTTTAGTTAGAATAATAATTGTTACACTGTAATATAAACTGCTTTATTTTAAATATACTCTTTTACAAAATGTATTAATAGTTTTCTTGTTCTTAACTGACTTAGCAAATTAACACTTTCCATGTGCTTTTAACAAAAGTTTATTATTTTTCAGTAAAACAAAATTAAACGTGAGTGGCCTGTATTTAATACGTAATTGTAACAAACTTCTTTTTTACCTCAATAATAATCCTATCTTTACTTAAATTATGAAGCCTACAGGCTAATGATGGAGGGCTTAAGTAAAGCCTTCGCTATTAGGTATTAAGTCTGAGATAAGCGGCTTAAGCTAAATCTGTCCGACATCTGGACTGCATTCTCTTCAACTTTGACATTTCCTGACCTGGTTATTGTTTGACGAACATATTTAGCGGGGATTTTAGTTTTAGGTTAGCTTTCTGATCGTTTATCCCTTTTAAGCAGAAAAGGTCTTGTTTGAAGGTAAAAACAGGAATACTGTTATCAATACAAGTAGAGGTGAATGGGAGAAAGAAGAAGAAGAAAAAAATAAGCAAGAAATATTTCTTTCCAAACATTTTTTAATCAAATTCAACTTTCCTATCCGATTCATTAAAGTAAATCAATCTTTTGACATAATTTAACACTCATTCAAATTGCCGGAAATCCGTCATTATCATCCTTTTCAACTATGTTGGCTTCCAGTCTAACCAGGTACAGCTAAGTACCAATATTTTACGAAGAGCGACTGTCTATCTGTCTTCCTCAACCCAGTTTAACATGGGCAACACGATACCCCCTTAGTAAAGATACGTCTTCAGAATTTCTAGCTCTTAATTACGCGCAACGACTGTAGATAAGATATATAAATCTGCTAAGATATATAAGCTGAGACCCACAATTGAACGTGATTATTCCTATGCTTTATTCCAGTTTAAAATTACTATAAACTACTTCTAAAAATATTTAAACATAAGCTACACAGACTCTAAGTACTGTATTCTTATGTTTTCAATATTGTTGCCAAGTACGTGTATTCTTAACAACTTCATAATATCTTTAACAATACATGACCTTGTATACAAAGTAAAAGTTTGATAGGAAGTTTTACAAAGGAAGCTTAGGTGTAAATGTTTATAATGGTAACACTAAGGGAGAAGATGTGGGGAAAGTTTGTGTGAAGTGAAGAAAAATTGCTAGCTTTAGGCTGTTTGAAATTGGAATGAAAGAAGTTTCGTGAAGGCAATTTTGCTTTGGACAATCTTTTATTTTGTTTTCATTGAGTTATAGGTAACTAACCTATTTGGAAGGTTACTATGATATAATGTATTGTGCCAGTACAGGCACTCAGTACGCAGATACTGTGTTTCGTGCAGTTTTGATTCATTTATAAGCATGACGAAGGAGCTCTAATTGACCCCATCAATTCCGCTCAAGCGACGTAGACGAGACGGCTACTTACTAAGGTACCCTTGGACACTTTTCTGAGAAAAAACCGAACACATAATTTTCAGATTAAAAAAAAAATTGCAATTCTTACCAAGAAAACATTATTGTAATGTTATCCAGTACGTTTTGTAAAAAAATATAGATTTGTGTATTTTTCAAGCAAATAATTTTAATTTTGCATCTGCGATGTAAATTCTGATCCTACCTTATGAGTATACTTGAGATATTATTTTTCATTTCAAGTATAGAATAAGTGGCTGTCATAAGAATATTCATAATTTTTTTCTGAAACTTCAATACCCCAAATTGCATCATTCGCACACGATATCTAACTTATATCAACGAAAATTTCAGTTTGATCGCGATCGCGATTCTAAATATAAATTCAAGAGCATTTACCGTTTTACACCCATATAGATTTGAGTGCAAGGACACGCCGACACGTCGCTAAATCTTAGAGGAATTGTTTGTTTACTGTTGTTTGTGTTTAATCACTTTAGTCGGTAATTGGAGTGTTGATGGACTACATTAGGCTGTAATTGACTGTGTTAATAGCCATGATTTAAATTGTTAGTAGCTCTGCAGTGACAGGCTTATGATTGATTGGGACAGTGTTTTTTTTTATGGTAAAGGAGTTTTTATTCGATGCTGGGGTGCAAAATTATGAAGTACATTTGATTAGGGATACTCGGTCGACAATGGTTAGATTTCCAAAAGTAATCTGTCTTTGTAGCCTCTTTGCAATATATTTAGTGCAATCAATGTTCATCCTTATAAACCGCATTTTTCCAAAGTCAGGGTACGAATGTTTGTAAACAATAATTATATTTAGCAACACATGCGAAACTTGTTTACGGAACTTCGGAGCATCTTTCTTTTAGAGATCGGGCAATAACCTTTACTTATAATATTTATATTTATAATAAATCAACCATTCCAAACATTGTGGTATTAAATGGATTTTTGGTAGGTACATTATTTTATTTGTTTTATAAAATAATGTCTTTCTGTAGGCTTTTACTGCTCAGCAACAATATTTTGAAAATATTCTGCTATATTCAATTCCTCATTGATAGTAGTTAAACTGATTTATCTACGCACAAGTTGCTTATATCAAATTGATAAAAACCAACAATACCCTCCCCTTCTCATTCAATTTCAGTAATAATAAGATTTGTTGTGAGTCTCTGGTTTGTGTTCTGCATCGATACTTATAACTTTGTTTGGAGCTTCATCTCCATGGAACAATATTGTTTGATAAAGCGTTTCCTTTCTGAAAATAGAGTATTTCATCCAAGTCTTATTCGCAGTGTTCGGAAAGCCTACCATAATAACTTTCTAAGAGGAACTCCATCTGCAGCAGTGTTCTTTGTGGTCAGCTTCAACAGCGATACCAGTTCTGACGGATGGTATTGCGAAAGAAAACTAATCTTATAGTCATATTATTGCAATTTTGTAAACGACACGGGCACAATACTACGCAGTACGTCATCTGGCTTCCATAGCTTCAAACATATAATTCCAAGATGGAGAGGTAGGCTTAAGAATCTCAAGTTCGACTCACGATCCCGCCGCGTCAGCTCATCGGATTTCGGTTGGATCCGACACTAGGTGGGCTACCCCGAGATTTGTAATTATAAATCTTTGAGAGTTCATAGTAGGCCTCCCGATGAAAAAATCCAATTCAAAAATATCTGAATAGTCCAGAACAATATTGGAAGCACAAAGCCATATCCTTTCTTTCATCTCAATTGATTTGAATATCAAAGAACGGCAGAAACGTTGGAATCTGCATTTATAAATATTTGTTTCAGTACAATGTATGCACCTGAATGTTAGTGGGCGATTGCTTTTCAATGAGATTTATTGAACATCACAGTCTGTTTATTGAAAAATCGTATGATATTGAACAATTATTTTTGCATGTATTACTAATTGTGAGCTTCAACGCTAGAAAAGCGATACTTGTGAAGTGGTTATTTGAAAAGTGCTACCTTCTAGTTTAATTTGAATCAAGGGATATTAGGTCCACGACTAATTGAACCCAATTGTCAAATTCCCAATTTAGACAATTCACGCTCAGTTTAATACATATTTGAAGTCTAGAGAATGCTACGACATTCCTAATAACCGCAGTTTACCTATAACCTATAGCATCATAAAAACGTCGATACTGGCAGAGCTGCGCGTGCGCACCGATCTATTTCCGTGGCGCGCTGTAAACACGCATTGTTGGCCTAATGTTGTTTGTTTACGTGACGCCTGCTGACCGCCAAACTTGTAACCAGGAGCTAGGAACAAATTGGTTTTCGGCAGTTAATTTAAGATGCTAATTAACTTTAGTTGGAAGTTACATTTTTATAACCTTGCCCCTGTATTTGGAAATTGTACTACCTATGTAAAATTTTTAATTGTGTTCCATTCTTCTTTTTTAATTTAGTCCTTTCTTTTTCATATTTTATCATTTTTGTCGTTTTCCATTTGGTTCTATTTCAATTTCATTTGATCATTTAGATAAGTAAGTACATTTTTTTCTAAATTTTGGTGATACTTTTAAAGATATACTTGTGTTTAATTTATTTTAAATGCAAAAGTCAAAGACAAAAGTGATGCAAAATTGGATAATCACTTCTAAACATCCAAAATGAAATTTCCAAAATCACTTTACCACGCGAACGAAGTCGCTGGCATAGGTAATAAATTTAATAAATTAAGAATCATGTTTCCAACTATCTATATTCATAAATATAACTCAATTTTGTCCCTCCTTCAGACCATAAAATATAGGTTAAACTATTTGCCTCTATATTCTTGCGTCGCGTCAGACGTACCTAACCTACGTTTGCGTTCATAAAACTTCGAATGTCAGTATTGCCATAAAACAAACGGTTATAACTGGTCAGTTAACCCCAATGCCGAGTTGGACGTCTTAATATTTGCGGTTTGGGACGAAAATATAGGTCGTGGTAATTGGGAGGGTTAGGTACGTGCCTACGTGACTGATGTGGGGTTCGGATCGAAATAGTTTCGTGGACTTGACTAGGATGGCGTTGAAACGGATATATCTTGGAAAATATGTATTTGATTAAGGGTAAGAGTGTGTGTAGGCGAAATTGTAACATGGGTCAATTTTATTAAGGATCAAAAAGCTTTTTCAGTAGATATGTTTTGTAAAAATTTTACTGATCTTTTACATGTGCCATCAGAAATTATAAAGAGCAATAATTTGCAAGAAAGAGTTCAAATACGGCCTAGTATTTTTACGTAAATTTTCTTTCATGTTTCCTGCTACTTGCAGGATTATATTAGTCTCTACACAAATCTTACCTTGCCTTAATAAATCAACAATTTTATTGGTTAAAAAAATCGCACAATCAATACTACAGTAAAATATTAACAATTTGTTTTTTATTTATACTTTGAAAGGTATACAGTTTTCGTGTATTGCAGAATCGATTTAATCCCATAATCCGGTAATTCGATTATACAGGACTATTTCTCGGTTCGGCGGTTACTTCAAAACAATAAGTTCGTTAGTTGAACGTGAGCTGTTGACGTTTATCATCAACTTTCGGCTCTTTGCAAGAACGTGAAGTTTATGTGCTCAGTATTTTGACAAGATTTATTGCCAAACTGTGGTTCACTCAATTGTGATATTGGAAGTGCTCTTTTTGTTAACCATGATGTCCTTATAAGTGTTCTTGAACTTACTTATAATTGTGAAAGCGACATATACTAATTACATTTTCAACAGAATTGTGATAGAGACATAGGGCATTGTCGAAATGACCTCCGCAGGTGAAAAAAATGAGGATCTGCCTTTAAAGGTATAACTTACAACCTTTCATAGATAATGTATCATCATCTTATTACAATCCGGGCAAGTGACACAGCGAAATTTATTTCTAACGATTAATCTGTGTCAACCTTTACTCACTTGGGCCTTAATGATGGAAAATGATACTACCGTCATCATATTTCCAGTACCTCAACATATTATGGCATCCTTCTAAATATGTTGCATGGAGCGAGACCAATTAGCTTCGTTTGTGTTGAGAGTAGCCGTCATTGTCTACAAATACATGACCTGTTTTCTTAATTGAATTTTGTGGAGCGATTAGTTGCGCCCAGGATATCAGAAGGTCGTTTTAAGGATGGACGGGATAAACTGTTTGAAATGAATGTGTCGATTTTGTGTTTACACTACCGACTTTATCTTAAAGCATGCACTATTTATTTATGACTTTAATTGAATTTAGTACCTACACAATTTCACTAAAAATGTGTGTGTGTTGATACACACAAATACACAAAATCTTATGTGCTATGTAAAGAAAAAAAATATGATGTCGTAAAATAGCATATTATAGGCAATATAATTAAGGCGTATTTTTCCATAACTGCAAAAATTTTACCTTAAAATTAGCAATAGTCTCCGTAAAGAGTACCTATAAGTAAATGTATTAGCATAACGGTAGATGAAAGGCAATTTACATAGCTACAGAATCGTAGTCATAAAACGTAAAGTCCAGATTTCATCGGGAGCCGTATCCACGTCGATAGCTTAGCGACTCGTCACTACTAATGGATTATTCCAATCTGTAATCAGCTTTTACTGTGCGTGGCTTCCTAACTAAGTAATACGTTTGTGGCGTCCCCTTGTACGTGTATTTATGTATCATTGTTTACCTGTCAGATTCATTAAAAGATTTATCGAAAATTGTCTTTTTAACGTACAAATTTTCTCAATACAAGGTAAACAAAAATGTATGGGAATTAGCATACGAATTAAGCTGTCCTTCCTAATTGCGAAATGTACTAGTTTTATTTTTTTTCCGAATTAACCACCTAAATAAATTAAGTTTTTTTCGTTGCTCATTTTTATAACGATTAATGTGCTGTTGCTCCTCACAGCCAGCTCTGAGTTATGTATCAGGAAAATGAACTAAAAAGGTTTTAGACAGGTTTTAAATACCGTAATTGTTTGTTTCAGAAATATGTCGTAAGCACAGATCGGAGTGGAGACATCCATGTACACGTTCAAGTAAGTTGATATTATCTATTAAATACCGAAATTCTTAGAAAAGTTTCTAACAATGCTATCGGCACAACCTTTTTTCGAGGTTAGGTTTCTCACTAGGTAGCAACATACCTCCGCTATGCGCCCTATGAAATTTATTTATAATAAACGAAAAATAGGTGCTTTGAAAACATAGTTCTTACTTTGGTGTAAAAAAATCATATACCCTGGCCGAATACGAAATACTGGTCTGATAGAATTACGAATAAAAAGTTTGACATTTCAATCTCCTTGACTTTTAGCGGGAAATGTTTTTGACGCCATCTTGCCATTTGCGGCTGTTAGATTATACCCGAGAAAATTAGGTGTCGCCGTCGGTAAGTAGGCAATGTTATAATAATGTTAAATTCCAATAAAGCGGTCTCGCCAGTTCATTTGACCCACTTAGGTATGTTGAATTCTAGAACGAAATGTAGTCTTCATTTTGGGTTCCCAATTTATTCAATTTTACATTTATTTCCACAAAGTTTATTGTATTTACCAATAATAGATCTCTCACTCTGTTATTTATAAAAAAATTACTCACGCCTTTTAGAAAGAAAACTTTAGTGTACATACATGTTATTGCTAACACTTATTTAGCAGGCGCTTAATATTTACTTCTTTTTGTCTGCTAACCAGGGGATAATTCCGCAACCAAACAGGGTAAGTCTAAAGGTTAAAGTAAGAACGAGTGTGTTTTTTTATTTTATCGTCACTGTCATAAATTTTCACTTAAGCATTTTTCATGTCGAATACGATTTCCAATAAGATCTGCAGTGTGTATTTCAGTAATATTATGATGGTAAAAGAACATCTGTCGTATTTGTTTTGTTACAACCAACGGTTGTTTTTTTACTAAACAATTTTCTTTAAAAAATACTTTAATGAAGTCAGAAGTATCATCGCTAACATAAACATCAGCAAAACACTATCCGATCATAAAAAAATATCATCTTAGAAAGAACACAAGTCAGTGTGTGTGTGTGCTTGTTAGAATTCATAAATAAAACTCTTTAGTAAAAGGATTTGACGATTGGTTTTTGAGTAATAGTCATAAGGTCATAACTAGAATACTTTAGTCACTCAACTTATTTTTTTTTATCACACTTTTGGAACGTTGTCACGCTGCCCAGTACAGCTCACAAATTGAAAACTGATTGAGAATTATTAATCGACTAATTAAAAAGATAAATGTTTAGCCAGATGACAATATATGATGTATGTTTCAGGGGGACCTGAGCCAGCAAGACAAGCGATGCGTCTTCTTAACAGTGCACGACCTTGGAACAAACCGTAAGTATTCATTAATGTCAAGCTATTAATGAATTAAACGATTTCTCCTTTACTATTGGCCCGTTTCAGGCCACTGCAGATGGGCTTTCCCTAGGTACTCCTCAGAAAGTGGTCTGCTACATTCGTTGCTGCCTGTATGGTTATACTATTGAGTGTTGTCTAAAATTAACTTTTGTAATAAACCGTACCGATGTTAAGACAGGCCGCTTTAGAGCGTTATTAAAATTTTCTTGAAAGGACATAAAAATGATATTATTTTTTTATTAAAAAGAACATTAAACCGTTACTAATTTAATATTAAATGAAGTAAAAACGAAAGTTTTAATGTCTAGTATTACAAATACATAGTATAGTGGATAAGAAATAATTTATTAACGACATCGCAAATGTGTTTTACGAGCCTGTCGTAAAATCATTAACAGTATCTTCCTCCTGAAGTTTATTTAGATTCCCTGCATCACTCCGACTTATTTTACCATAAAACTAAACCTAGTTAATCTATCGGAGTGTTTCGATTTTATTGTTTCCATAAAGTCCGTTTTATTCGACATGCAATGCCTGAATGTGCCAATACGTCGTTTGTTGGTTGATACTTGGTTTTATTATGACAGTGGCGAGGCTCGTAACTACTGTAGGACAATGTATACAAATACGTTCACACTTATCTATTTATTATGGTCAGCTATATGAAGTAGGGTGTTTATTTTTTACCATTTCCGATTTTGCATATTTTTATGCTTACCTACTCTTTTAAAAAAGAAAGTTTGGCTTTTCGTTCCCCAGATCGATCGATCGATGTGACCTCTGAAGCCTAAATCACTGTTTTCAATCAAGCTTAACTAGGATCACAATTTTCTCAGACTCGACGATGGTTGACTTCGTGAACTGTCCAGCGATGTCGGAGATTAAAGAACGGTCCTGTTTCATCCACATCGACGTGCCGGGTCACGAGGAGAACTCTCCAGATTTGCCAGACTCGTAAGACATGTTGAAATAACGTTCAACCACCTATCAACACCTCTTAAAGTAAAAATTTTGTAATTTTAGAACTGAACGACGTTCATCTCTCTTAATAAATGAAAAGTTGGTGGTAGGTCAACTAAATTGGTAATTAGATGTTTCCTTTTTGAACTTGTACGTATATTATTTTGTCTTTTTCCATAGCTACCAGTTCCCATCCCTCCAAACATTAGGCGAAGACCTAATAACAGTGCTAGACTTCCTCCACATCCGCTACGCGGTGGGGCTGGGCGAGGGTGCGGGCGCCAACATCCTGGCGCGGTGCGGGCTGGCGCACCCGCGGCGGCTGCTGGGCCTCATCCTCGTCAACTGCACGGCGTCCACCTCCTCAGTGGCAGATGCCTTCAGGAGCCGGTTCTCAAGGTGGCGCGGCGCAGACATTTCGCAATCCGAAGAGGATTTCCTCATCTACCACAAGTTCGGCCACGTGAGTTTTGAACCAGAACGCCTTGATTATAGCTACCAGGTATTTCTTCTTCTGTTTTTGTTACTAATTCCACTAATTGCTCGGTATGAGCTTCCGTAAGGTAATCGTGTGGATTGCGTATTCAGAATGTATTTGTAATTTTTCAAAGCCATTTTGGGTTACCTTGCTAACACAAATATGATGTATTTATGATGGCAAGGTAACTCAAAATAGTGTATTACTATGTTGAATGACAATCTTTTAAAGTAACGCTTTTAATTCAAGAATTATCTGAACTATTCTAACTTTACATGTAGATCTTCTGCTTGTAGAGTGTTTGTTTCGTTGACTAACATACTAACACTTTAATTTTAAATACTTAAGTAGTTGCTTTGATGCTTTTTAGACTCCTTGTTTTCCTATTGTTTAGGACTTGTATTTGTATGATCTGTTGTAAATAACATTTTTCCTCAAAAAAATAATGTTTTACAGTGACTGTAGCCATTTTATTTTTCATATTGCATGTTACATTAAAAGCTATCAAAAGCCTATTAAATTTCAGCTTAAAGATGATAGGTTACTTGTACAAAAGGTTTATTGCCATCATACGTACGATATTGCGTCAGGTTTATGACAAACTTTCTATGGCAATACGTAGTTAAACTTTATATTACTTACCTTTATTTACAATAACATCTACTTTCCCTTTTTCGTGAATACAATCCCTATTATTTATCTCAATTACGTATCCTTTGCACAAGTCAAATATTTACTAGCTTAAACACAGATGGAATTGGCAAAATCGATGGACATCAGAATCCTTCACTACATGAGTCAAAAAGATTCATTTATATTCATTCAAGCAATTTGATCAGCGTTTATCGTTATGTTTGTTTTAAGTCTGTCTGACCTTGATCTGGTTTCCATGTGACAGCAAATATCGAGTGACTCGAGTGAGGTGGGCGAGCGCGACCGGACCCTGGCCGAGTACCGCTCGCGGCTGCGGGGGAACCTCAACACTCACAACATCAAGCTGTACGTCCGGGCGTTCATCAAGTAAGTTTTTTTTTATCGTAACTGGAATTGCCTTATTCGCTTTGAAAGTATCCACATATTATTATTAAAATAACTTTCATATTATTTGACAGCGATTTACTCTCCGGGTTAGTTCTGGATGTCACTGGATGTTTCTTCTACATCAGAATTACTTAGAAATCATTTATATGGTAAACTAACGTTCACTGAGCCCGCAAGTAGTCTGTAAAATTATGTGGTTAGCGTAATTTTAGCTATAAAGATATTTGTGGGAACGTAAGAAACCTTCTAAAATAATTGCGTAAATACATCGAGATCCTTGAGTCGAAATACATACGATTTATATACGCTACACTGTTTTCTTACTACTTTAAAAATATTTTTTTCTCAGTCAAAATTTTACCTAACATATTTGTACCTTGTACTTTCCAGTCGCAAGGACCTGATCCTCCGCGGCTGCCAGCCCGACATCCTGCTGATCACGGGCATGCAGAGCCCCTACTCCACCGTCATCGAGAAGATGTACAAGGAACTCGATAAGGAGAGGGTCACCATACTCAAGGTCGACCGAGTGGGAGACGTCTTGGCTGAAGCTGTAAGTTATGTTCAAAATCCATAGCTTAGATCCCAAACCACGGCAGTTTTGCTCCTCCATAAAATTAAAAAAAATATAGGAGGACTACATCTGTGACGTTCTAGTACTTTTGTACAGTGTAAAAGCAAAACATGTTTTCTTTTTTGAATATAAACATTTTAAAGGAATTACATATACGTATGTATAGATTTTACATTAGTAAGGCAACAATTATGGAAATAAATATACCAATATACCAATATTTTTACCATACGATACTCACTACCTGTATAAATTACAAACAACACCTATTAATGTCAAGTAACCAGTTCGCACGTGGTTCGGCGTCGGCGTCAGGCCGCGTCGAGTGCAGGCGCATCTAATAGCCCCCTCTGCGCAACCGTCGCAACGCAATCCCTTCCGCTGTTAGCAAAGTAAAAGTACAAGCCGCTGCGTTCATTGACTCGCCAACAACCTTACACATAATACGCAAACGAGTTGTATCAAACATCTGGAAAGTGCTAAGCTAAGCGCCTCGAAAGCTAGCTTAAAGGACATCGTAAATTTATTATGTTTATCTAAAAGTGAATAACCCGTCAAGATGTCTGTGATTCTATTGATCATCGAAATTATTATCATTGCTGGCATGGTAGTTGGATTGTACCAGAAAAACACGAACCAAGTGTGCAAGTCAAAGAAAAGATACGATGGGAAGACAGTGCTAGTGACGGGCGGGACCACCGGCATGGGGCTCGAGATCGCCGCAGATTTCGCTCATAGAGGTGCCAGGGTTATAGTCGCGTGCCCTTTTGAAGACGAAGGGCTGCACGGCCTCAAACTCATCATCAAGAGCTCCGGTAACACTAACGTCGTTTTCAAACTCCTCGACCTCTCATCTTTAGAGTCCATAAGAAAGTTTGTAGCAGACTTCTTGAAGACAGAAGACCGATTAGACGTTCTTATGAACAACGCCGGCGTCGGAGTACCGGGGGACTTCCTTACAAAGGACGGAATGAACTTTATAATGCAAGTCAACTACTTCGGCACTTTTCTTCTGACTCTTTTACTCCTACCGCTTCTAAAGAAGACGGGGACTGCTTCGGAACCGAGTAGGATTGTAAACACATCATCTGTTGTGCACAAGTTTGGAAAAGTTGATTTTGATAAATGGAACAAGACTGGGTGTTGGTCCAAAACGCGTATTTATGGGAACAGCAAGTTGTGTCTGGTGCTCTTTACCAGAGAATTGGCAAAGATGTTAAAGAATTCCAACGTGATTGTCAACATTGTTGATCCGGGTGCTGTGGGGACCAAGATTTTTAATAATTCTGGGGTGGCGTGGGCCAGTTTCGTGCAATTCATCTTTCTGATCCTGTTTAAGCACCCTTGGGAAGGAGCGCAGACCGCTTTATACGCTGCGACTAGTAACAGGGCGGGCCAGTACAGTGGCGAGTATTTTAAGAACTGTCAACGCGTCCGAGCTGCCGCATTAGCTTATGACAATAAACTGGCCACGAGGGTCTGGGAAGAAACAGTGAGACTTGTGAAACTAAGTGATGAAGAACTCAAAGAGTGTTTTAGTTCGTGAATCTAAAATGTCCTTGTCTAAAAGTGTTGTGGCGTTCAATAAAGTTCTAATGAATTCAGTGTAATTTTCATTCAGGATGTTGATGTTAATTTCTGTTGACTTGCAATGAAATAGTAGCTTGTTAGTAGCATTTATAGCATTCTACTTGACCCCGTTCTGCTCTATTGGCTTATCGAGGAGTATGTTTGTATGTAGGTAAGCGACGGTTGCATGCAATCGACGTGTGGTGTAATGTTGACAGACAAAGTAATTCATGAGATCACACTAGGGTCCTGGTTATATTTTTCTGTGCGCATTCAAAGAGGTAGTAGCAACTTACCGGAGCGCCTGATCCACTTCAGTTACCTCTGTTAGGTTGACGCTTGCTTAATCCCGAAAGGCAATAACGTATCGTGCCTATTACATGAAATGTCAATAAAAGTACTAGATTGATCAAATTGATCATAAAATTAATCGTGCTTTATTGAGTATGATATACTTAATTATTTGATCGCGGTCTGCGCTGGTGCGTTGTCTTATGATTTAGGATTAGTTAGTCGGTTAGTCAGAAACTAGGCGGGTAATCTCGATAATTCCTACAATAAACGACTATCAAATTATATTATAATTGTATGACAAATTTACCGAAAAATATTCGTCTCATGTATTGGTTTCGTCATGGCAGCCGGCCAAGGTGTCGCAGTCGCTGCTGCTGTTCTGCCAGGGCCAGGGCCTGCTGACGTCGCTGCCGCCGCCGGGCGTGGAGCGGCGCATGTCGCGCGCCATGAGCATGGAGGAGTACGACAAGCCCAACATCCGGCGCCTCTCGCTCACGCCCGCCGCGCCCGACTCGCCGCCGCACCGCAAGCTGTAGGCAGCAACACCACACCTAGCAATCTCTCCAATAGAAGTTACCCATACACTTCCTAAATGTAGGAGCATGGTTCCGAAATACCAGGTATTGTATCCTATGCTAAATTCTGAGGAGGACCATCTAAATTCCCTCTTTTAACGTTGCTATCTCTAATACCATGCTGCATTATCACTTGTAGTATAATGTGTATAATGTGTCTTGTGGTGTAGACCAGAAAAATATATGCAAGGACGGACACATCAATAAACAAATATCGCTGAAATTCAATCGGGATTGTCGAATATTTTCTCAAGTAACGAATCCTGGGTTTCAATAAAAAACTTGTATATTTAGCGTGCTTTTTAATTATATCGGAGACTTCTAAAATTTTCCGTTTTGTATCTTCTTCTGGTCTGTTTTCGAAGGGGTTTGGAATAAGGAGCCAGTAGAGCTGCGGTAAATATGAACCTAATTCTTTCAAAGATTTAACTATAAAGTGGCTTAAAGGTTAAAAAAAAATTCAGGTTTACTGACGCGACCTCTAATTAATACGTCGGCTGTTTCCGGAAAAAAGACGAGGTTTTAAAAAAAATGCTCATTTAACTTAGAACAGAGGCACACTACGTTGCAATTCTGTTAGAAAGTAATCTCTTCTTTATCATCAAATCAATTAAATTTTACAAGGGCAGTTCTCAGACAACATTGTCAGTGGCCTTGCACAATGCACAGATCATCGCGTGTGCAGAAGGGACGCGCTGGGCTCATTCTTATTCTAAACACCTTCCAATTTTATAAATAAAGATTAACATTATTTTATTTATAATGTATGTGTACTATAGATGTAGAATAATATTCTATTAGATATGATTGCTGTCTAATCAAATCTGCATAAAAAGTTACATATCTGCTAAGGCACCCCTATAGTGTCTGTTTGAAGTATAAACTATTTTAATGAATGTTGTTTAATAATTTATCAATTATAAATCATTTTAAACTTATATTTATGTTTTTAACGTTTGATTTTGTTAGGTCGGTTTTTATATTTGACCACATTTTACAGTTTCGATATAATTTAATTTCGTACCGAATTTTATTACTGGGAGTTTACTACGTACCACTATAGTTATTAGATTTTTAAGTAAACATATTTAACTGTCGCTCTTCTATCAAATAGTTTCTGTAAGAATGTATAAAGTAGATTTAGGAGCTTATACCAAATATCACGATGAACCAAGTATCGTAGCTAAATGTGTACCAATTTTATAAAACACATTTTCCGAAACTATTTTGATACTAAAATTATTTCGTAAACCTTTTAAATATTTGTTTTATTTTGCTTGTTAAGAATTTCAGAAATTAATATCACATAATATATGTTATGCGCGAATAGTTAAAAAAAACCTAAATTATGTCTTGCAACTGGTGTACAATTACTTTTTTTTGTAACAGGATAAGCCTTTGTTGCAATTGTGTTGTAAAATATGTATAGTGTATTTTTATTGTTAATAAGATATTCGATGTATTTTAGCGTTATGTACAAAGTACCTAATGAATGTTAAAAAGTATTTGAAAATCTATAATGTGTAGAATTCAGAATTAAATATTTAAATCTGTCTCAGGCGTATCATTTGCACTAGAACAAATTAAAAACTCAGATGGAAAATAAACTGGACATTTTATTGCGACAAGAACATCAGACGGTACACTGTAAACTTTTTCGATCTTTTTAACAAACACAGACAGACGTACACAAATACTAAACATTACACTTACAACAAATAGCGCCGCTATAACACCGCACTCATACGCGATTCGCTACAAAACACTATCTAAAAATTTCTTCATGATTTGGGATAATAATAATGTTATCATTTCTCCGTCCAGTATTTGCATTAAAATTTAAAAACCCTCCAAAGTAAAATAAACTAAAAACTGACGTCGCAAGACTGCTCGACGGAGAAACTATAGTGAGTGGCGAGGGAGCACAACTCGGACACGCCACACAGTCAGGGCACTGCAGTGGAAGGCACTAGCAACTCGAGCATCATCCGACCTCCGCGGACATTTTCGAACCTTTAAAATAATTTTCACAGTTCTGCAATAATCAATATCAATAAACGTGCGGCCGCGGTTTTGTGGCGTCCGCTTCGGCGGCGACGCTGCGCAGCCGCCATGTTTAGACACGCACAGACCAACCACACGAGTTGCGGTTGCCGAGAAAACTGTGCACCGAACATCGATTTTATCTTCGTTACTGTCAATCGTAGGTTAAATAGGGAGAACGACCTTCTGTGCAAACTGCAGCAGAACGTGCACTTTGTCATGTGCAGCCTGTGCGGGCTGCGTGTCGGGCGCGCGGCGGAGGGGTGCGGCGTGCGGCGCGAGCTCCGCGGCGCGTCATATCTCGTCATCGCAGCCCGGCTGCATCTCCGACGTCTCGATGGCGACTTCTTCGTAATCTCTTTCTAGTGCCGCAAGGTCTTCTCGCGCTTCTGAAAATTCTCCTTCCTCCATGCCTTCGCCTACATACCTATTAAGTAACAGACATAAGTATCAATTATAGCACATTCCATTTCAATTTAATTCCACTTCATTGTACTGACCAGTGCACAAACGCTCGCTTGGAGTACATAAGGTCGAACTTGTGGTCGAGCTTGCCCCACGCCTCGGCGATGGCAGTAGTGTTGCTGAGCATAGACGCAGCGCGCTTCACCTGCGCCAGGTCACCGCCAGCCACCACCGATGGCGGCTGGTAGTTGATGCCCACCTTTAAATTATGAATCAATCAAAAATTTGTTCAATTTTGGCAACATTTGTAACATTTTCATAGTAATGAAGTCAAAAGCTGACTCGAAACAAAATAATTTTAAACTAACCTTGAACCCAGTGGGACACCAGTCCACAAACCGAATCCCAGCCCTGCCCTTCATCGCCGCGATGGCAGCGTTCACATCCTTGGGCACGACGTCACCGCGGTACAGAAGACAACACGCCATGTACTTGCCGTCGCGAGGGTCACACTTGACCATCTGGTTCTGTGGCTCGAACAGCTCCGCTGTGATCTCTGACACTGACATCCCTTCGTGATATGCCTGGAACCAGTAAATGTTTTTACTGAAGATTCATGGGGCATTCATTTTATGGCACTGAAATAGAACCGCTCTATTTCTCTTACCTTGTCAGCTGAGACGACAGGCGCGTACGCAGCGAGCGGGAAATGTATGCGTGGGTAAGGAACGAGGTTCGTCTGGAATTCAGTCAGGTCTACATTCAGCGCACCATCGAACCGCAGAGACGCTGTGATCGACGACACCACCTACACATAAATCATGTTTAGTTGGTCACTGATAAAATACCAATAAAAAAAGCTAAAAAACAAAACCGAACCTCTCGCGAACCGAATATGACGGATAAGTGATTCCTTACTTGTGAAATAAGCCTGTTGAGGTTCGCATACGATGGCCTCTCGATGGACAGCCGCCGCCTGCAGATGTCGTATATGGCTTCGTTGTCGACCATGAAGGCGCAGTCCGAGTGGCTGATGGTGGCGTGTGTGGTCAGCACCGCGTTGTAGGGCTCCACCACGGCTGTCGACACCTGCATGGAGAAAAGACAAAAGTGTTCCTTTTCTCCAGGTTTACTCCGTAAAGTTCAAGAAAATAAAATTCAGATCGCATAGGCATACAGAACATGCCTATAAAGCAATATGTGAGAAGTTGAAGAGGAATATTACGAGGGTCTATAAATATAATTAAATTTCAGGATATCGTTATACTTACTTGTGGTGCTGGATATATAGCGAACTCTAGTTTACTCTTCTTGCCGAATTCCTCTGAGAGTTTCTCCATTAGCAGTGACGTGAAACCGGAACCTGTACCGCCACCAAACGAGTGGAACACGAAGAAACCCTGTTCAAAGAAACCAAGAATAAATTGGTAACGATCGTCGAAATAAAATATTGCGTCCTCAGTTATAGCTAGCATATCTATCAAAGACCAGTATGTGAAAAGACGACAGTATGCAGTGATAGCTAAGCTGGACATTTTTTAATGTCTGCTGAGTGTCGTCCTTGCCAAGGGCTAACTATGTGGATATGTGGATGTGTGCACTACAGGGCTGTTATAATTCAATATGTTCCTAACCTGTAGCCCGGTGCACTGGTCCGCCAGTTTTCTGACGCGTTCCATGACAGGCCCTAACACTTCTCGGCCGGTGGAATAATGGCCACGTGCATAGTTGTTAGCTGCATCCTCTTTGCCGGTTATTAATTGCTCTGGGTGGTATAGTTGTCGGTACTCCCCTGAGCGAACTTCGTCTGAAATGCAAATAAAATTTTCGTATTAGCATTTCTTATCATTAATGTATTGCTCGCAATTGAATCAGCAAAAAGGTTTATAATTGTAAAATGACTTTGGTACTGACAGATAAGTGACAGCACTTTGTCACTTATCTGTCAATGAAACCGACTGCTCGTCAATCATATTTTCATATTTTTACGTCTAAATCTAGAAATTAACATTTATTCAAGAACGGGGAAGTCAAAAGCCAGATAGGGAGAATATTTTCCCAGTAGCGTAACAAAAAATAGGTCACAAAAGAACTTACCAATAACGGTGGCTTCTAAATCCACCATAACGACCCTTGGAACCATCTTTCCTCGGTCTGCTTCTGAGAAGAAGGTGTTGAAGCAGGAGTCTGCCGCATTCGAGTCCTGCTCGCAGGCCGGCAGCGTCCCGTCGGGGCGGATGCCGTGCTCGAGGCAGTACAGCTGCCAGCACGCCACCCCCATCTGCACTCCCGCCTGCCCAACGTGCACTGATATGCACTCCCTCTGCTCGCGTACAAAAACGGTAGCACGTTATTGACATATAAATATAGTAACAAACTAGCACCAGTCCTAGTAAAAGCCCAACTGGATAACTAGCCACAAGATCTGAGGAGAGTGAAGGAGGTTTTAAGAGGTGGGAGTTTAAAATTATTGCTATTGGCGAATCACAGGAGTATCACAGTTAGCATTGCAAGAAAACAATTATTCAATGATAAAATGAGAATCTGATTTTCAATAAGATGAAAAACAGTTTTCGAAAATGGCCGTCATTGTCATTTTTTGAATTTGCCTTATTTGAAGAAATAGCGGTGCATATAAAAAATAGCGACTAGATGCGATATAGATACATTGTATAAGTTACACTGCACGACTAAGAAATCTGATCTTACTAGGGAAATTGACAAGTACCTGTTTCTCGCAGGATTTATTAAAATAACTACCACAATGCTCGTCGTATAAACGTGATTTTACTTTAGAACAAAGCTCTCACAGACATAAGAACGAACATCAAGTTTTTAAATCGGAAAGCACATCACTGTAAAACCAACGAAATCAGCATACAAATTCACTTACCATGATTAGTACTGGTAATTTTGACGATCCGATGCTAAAATAATATATAATAAAAAAAACTATATAAAAAAACTATTACTTTACGAAAATTTTGAAACCGACTGAAATTTTGAAAAAAAATTGCGAATCAGCGCCCGTCTGATGGGCCGCTTGGATCTATTGTTAATTTTTATTCCATGTTCGAATTTGCATATGGCTTGCTGTTACTTTTTCAACTGCCAGTTCTATAGTTATTTTATAAAGAGGTTCTTTTGTGCTTAATATCCAAATAGGTTTTATATCCATAAATTTGTCGCGACTGCTATTTTTTGATATTCTAAATGACAATAACGTATCGAATTTTATCTTTATGTATCAAAAGTCTTGTTTTAATGGATTCCACATTTTCATGTATTTCATAATGTGTTTTTATAATGTATTAGTAAAGAGATTTTTAATTATTTATTTAATTATCACACTCGGTCGCTAGGACTAAACAAATGTCTAAGTATTTATGTGAACTAGGGTTTCAAAGATTGAATTATTATGCACATAATTGCAGGTCTAAATTCCCAGCAACTGTTTTAATAAGGAATTTTCTGATAATTCTGATATGCATAGGCAATAAGTTAGCCTGATACACATGCCCATCATTGCTCCTCCTGGAATTGCTTGTTGCTTCATCCACTTTTCTCCTAGATATGAAATCCTTACTATTTACGATTCCCATGTTTCAAATTTCTGTCATTCCGCGATTTCTTCGTGTTCTCTGAATAAATTGGTTACCAAGACTTTCAAAATCTTTTATTGATTTGTGTCTTCTATAACTTTAAGTTCATTGAATTAGATGCATTTTGTACTTTTATTTTTATTATTTATTTTATATTATTTTGGTTATCAGTTTGGTTTTGTATCTCTTTAGGATGAATTATTGATCACGTCTTAAACTTATTTTTTTTAATTGAGTAACATATATGTTATTTCTGGTAAACTGTATACTTTAAAGTCGTTGGGAGATCGCTATACCAATTGTTGACAATGACCATTTACACCAACGCCCCAATTCTGCTATATACAATGGAAGATAAATGAATGAAAAATGACACTTTTCGTATTATCTTAAGATTTTTTTCTACACAATAATGAGAAATTTAGTTACGAGAATAGGAATAATTTCAAATTTGATGCAATTGCAATTCATTCATCGGCCATTGTAAATAGCAGAATCGGGGCCCAGGCTGTTTTTCGCCAAATTGACATATTTTCTATTGAGTAACATAACTTATTGAATGTTACTATTTTAAAAAGTTTTTAGTTCAGTTTTAATACCAAACCAATGTTACTGAAATTAAACTTAAAATTCTCAAACGTCATGACCAAATATTGCATTTAGCAAATATTAAAATTTCCAAACACCAGCATGTCCAGTCATGTCTTTCCAAAAACTAAGTACCTTTACACTGTATGAGGGTGGCAAGTACGTCAAGTAGGGCACTAGGGTGGGGTGGACCATTAGGGCTGTAGAGAATGGGGTGTGTTGGGCGGGGAGCTTTACATTCACCCCTCTTTGTAGTCGTAAGTTGATTTGCATTTTTCTACTCGTTAGTTGGACTACGATCTGAATGTGTATTGGTTTCTGGAATTAGTGGTCTTGTGTTCACAATAATTCTAGTTTTAGTAAGCAATATTAAGGTATGTTTTGGGTTTAGATTTTCCTGAAGCGTCTTTTTCCAGAGCGTTTTTTATGTGCATCAAAGCCATCACTTTGAACCAAGATTTATATTTTTGCAAAATAACGAACTTCAGTATAATTCTTATTTCATTTCATACTTCAAATTATTTTTTCATATGTATCTATTTTATTAAAATATTGCATATTTTACCTGCCAGTTAAAATAATCATAGCTCCGTCTTAAAAGTAAATGCCACTGAATACAACTTTAATATTCACTAATCTCCAACTTTTTATTTCTTCTGGTCCTTAGGTCCTCAAAAAAGAATCAATTAATTAAATCCGTAACCACAATAAATCAAATCATTGTCTTTTTAACACCTCCTCTGGTCACAGTACTACTCGCTGTTAATCCTTTATCCTTTTACATTCAAATGTAAAATACAATGGCACCGTACTTCTGTCAAGTGTTAATATTATTTTGAATATATAATTGCGTGATATTGTTGTAGTGTGTAAATAAAGAGGAGCGGTAACATCGATTCGTTTTGGTTGTGTACGCGGGATTGTACAAAAGGACCATCTTTTATTCCGTGGTTGTTTTAATTTTAATGTTGTATCTGATGTTTCCTAAAATATGAATTAAAAAATCTACAACTAGTATCGAAACTTTTAAATAGTGTACTTAGATATTATTTTGTGTAAAGGTTTCATAAAGGATTCAAAGAAAACGATTCTCCAGTGGTATCTATGCCATGAAGTGCAAAGCAATTTTTTCTTGGATATTATTTGTTCAACATACTGTACCTACCTATACGTTTATGAATAAAAAAGATTTTCTAAGTATTTAAAATAAGTACGTAACATCAGTTTTGCAGCTTTGTCGTCAAATTTGACAAATAACTGTCGCCCGACACACAAGGGTAGATCAAAGTAAACGATATTATTGTGAAACCCGATCCTTATCTGAAGGATTATCGCTAATGTGCCCAGATATAATCTTAGAGGAGGGTAATGTGGAATTAGATTTATGTTACTGTTTTACGGGGTTTTACTTAATTTAAGTACCTATTGAGCTTTCTGGATCTAACTTGTGTTCAAAAGACCTAGTCTGAGGATTAAGTCTTTCAAAGAAAGTAATGATTAACAAAAAATGGCATCATGAAACACGTCTATGATACCTAACGAAACAAAGAAAACAGAATATCATTTATTGAAAAATTGCATTTGATTTATCCCGTATGCTACTATATTTAATTCACAAAATCACGTCGCCATGTTTTTTGTAAAAAAAAAGAATAAAATCTTCCAGACCAGTGACAATCCGTGCAACAATAGCTCGAGGTGTGGTTCCAATAAAAAATCCTATTTGACCCACGGAGGCGGAATAATGACTGCTTTTTACCGGTTTAATCCGGATCAGATAGCTGGGGCCTAATGCGATGCCCGTTTGATATTCATGATCATTCCCCTGGGATTTGCGTAAAAGACAGCAGATTTACTTTACAAAATAATAATAATATAGCTTGAGCTTCATAATGTCGGTAGTTTCGATCAGACATTTAGGTCTTATAAAAAAATATTATGAGTTCATCCTTATTATATTCAATTTATTAGTAGACGACAAGAGAAAACATAAAAAATGATCAATATTTGAAATAAAAACTTTATTAAAATAGATAGTCACAATACAAAATCAGTCTACATGGTATTTAAGCAACTAAACTAGAAGAAGATCCAAGACCACGACTGCTCTGCTACAAGTGTACAAGAAGAAGCAATAAAAGTTAGCAGTATTGAATCAGTTCCTCCACAGTGCAGGCCTTTTCGCAGCACTCGTCGACCAAGCCTCGCTTACCACGCATGGTAAGAACGTCCTGCATGTTATCATCGTCCATCAGCCACCAGCCGGCATCACGCTTGTTATTTCCCGTTATACAAACAGTCGCAAACATTTCTGCGAGACGACGCCCGCAGTACACGTTGGCGGAGCTCTGCGCCGCTGAGGACCAAGCGCATGCTACAGTCACTATAAGGACCAAGAGGAGCTTCATGGCTTCTAATTCACTGGTTGATTTGTATATGAGAGGTAACACTAGTTGACCTTGTATTTGGATGTATGGTTAATATTAGTAGGTTCTTGTCTTCTTAAACGTCTGTAGTTTTAATGTGTCTTTGCTAAGAGAAACCAAGCTTTTATACTTCAAGAAAAGTCATTAATATTCACAATAACAATCTATTTATAAAATATGGGGTTTAACTCGGAGTTAGGTGCGCAGGTTGTGGAAAATCTCACCTCACATGTCATTTTGATTTCATGTCTGAATGAGCACTGTCTCAAAATAAGGTTACGTAGGTACTAGTTTTGATCGAAACTAAAATGAGATCATAGATGCTTAATTTATTTTTCAAATCACTTATATTTAGCACTATTATAAGTCTTGTAAAACTTAAAACTTTGGAAGCAATAGCTGTCATCGTTTAATCTTAACTAAAAGAATCGCGACAAGTTAGGAAGTGTTAAAAATACATCCAACCATAGATCAAAGTAAACTATCTGAGTAATAAAAGTAAACAGTAGCGGTAACCATAAAGGCTGGTAATTAAATCTTAAGGGCTGCGCTGTAAGGGTCTGAGCGAGGGTGCAGAACACAATGGACCACAGGACCAGGGTAGGACCAGGTGCCCGCGTACAATAGCTTTCGTTGACTTTATTTTATTGTGATTTACTGGTGGTGTGCTGATGTGTAGAGATCGAATTGACGGTTTCATAGGAGCATGTTTGGAGTTAAGTTAAAAATATTAATGCTTATTTCTACGGCGTTTTATTTTGAATGGCAAAGAAGTAGGTAAGTACTGTAAAACCAAACCAAAAGTGTTAACATAGCAAGTAAACTGGATGAGGCTACGACTAACAGTCAAAATAAAACCAAAATTTATACCGTTCTCTTTATCCTGTTAAAAAAACCATTTTAATCGTCAAACTATTAATAAAGCAATTATTATTTACAAATACCAGCATTCCCCTTACTCTACATTCAACCGACTTTCCCTCACAATTTTTTGGCCTAAAATCCATTTTTTCGATAAAAAATTTCGCCTATGAATAGTGGCATTGTTCTCAGTGCATCGATGCATCGTGACAGATGGGGTCTTGGTGTTATGGTGTGCTACGGTGTCGGATCTAAGCGATAAGGGTAAACGGTTTGACACCGCGACAATCGGTCAAATTGTTCTGTATGAGGATTTTGTTAGTGGTAATAATAAAAGAGTAGCTACAAAGACACTGAAATATAGTAAGTAGAAGTATGCTATATTCTATCTGATAAAGATACCGGGAGCCTTATTGCCTAAATCACTGCTCGTATTATTAGTAAAACTGAGAGTCCATCGCTCCAAAGAAAGTGCAGGTAAAAAAACAATAGATTTTTTCGTCTTTTCAAAAATGACGAATTTTATTTAACTGATTGATCTATCCAAAGACAGCTGAAATACTGAAATAAAAACACTACTTATACAAATGCTCGGTAGCTCGTAGCTTCCATTAAGACGTGACATGCGTGACATTGGCGTGTTATTAGTAAATTCGACACGAGTGGGAGTCGAACCGCGTACTTTAGACGATGTTTATTTATTTCTATTAATTTGATGCTTGTTAGTAAGATATTAGTCACAACATGTGGGGGCGGAAGGATTGCTATTTTGGTCCTTATACTGAACAAAAGTAACAGACGATCTATTGTTGTGAATTAACGTATTAGAGAAGTGTTTTTAAAGTTAATTTGTAATTATTTAAGTATACTAAGTTTTCTAATGATATTTTAGGTAATATTAGTCTGGCCAGGCATGTTATAAACTTCTGAATAACTATTAAGCTAAATCGCAAATCCTGAAAGACCAAGCTATTGAAAACTACTAAAAACGCACCATATACAAGTATATAATAATTGTGTACGTAATTTATAAAGAAAGAAGTTACATATTATTTTGCAGGTATAGATTTAAAAAATCTTACTTCGATCTTCACAGTTGTTTAAAGAACCCAGACCTGGTCCTTATCCGACATCTGTGATACTCCAAAAATATTCAACAGGTCTTATCCCGACACTTAATAGTTTAATGAAACACCTAACTGGGTATCACAAACAGTTTATGGTAATCATAACGTTTGGCACGCGACCGGCGCAAGGCAGGCACGAGTCTGACACGTTTTCACACTTTTTATCACATGCTGTTTGTTTAAGTGTAATTTGTAAGTATTTTAATTGAAGATTATTATTTTAGCTGTTGTTGTTTTAGGGTTGATAAGTTTGTAATTGGTAGATGTGTTTTTATTTCGGGTTCGGTAAGTTAAAACTCTTTCATTTTCGATAAAGCTGGAAATGATAATAACAATTTCAAATTAAAGTTTAAAAATCAATGACAAAATTGTTGTAAAATCAAGTCAATTTGACCATAGTTATTGCGGCATACTCTCTGAAAAACTTAATGCATACAAACCGTTCGAAACGCTTAGCGTAAGGTATAGGATTAGATTAGAGTTTCAAACTTGAAAAACACGTAATGAAATCATAAGCTATAAATAATACCTTTGAATGGACATAATAAAATACCAACTTAAACCAATTGTGCTCAATCTCTGAATAATCATCACCACGGCACGTCGCTTCGTCACGTGACTGTCACGTGCCGGTCACGTGACGACAATCACTTCACACCCGGCGCTGTCCGAGGTCGGTCGTGTTTGTTGTTACACGCTTGTTTACACACACCCTGTCTACTACCTACTGGTCAGGAGATAATCTATTTATGTTGTACGGTTAGTTTAGTCATTGATATGGGCAGTTGAGTGATATATTTTCAGTATGAATTGGGAGGTCTTCATCTTTCTCTACTCGTCAAAGAAGAACACAAAAAGTTGATGTACCTTCCGTAAGATTATTTTAATTACACTAATTGAATCCTTGTGTGCACTACCTGAGATTTTAGACGATATTCCTAACTTTCTTTGTGTTGTTAAAATGCTATTTGTTTCAGAACAATGGTGATATTTCTTACTAGCTGTTGCCCGCGACTTCGTCCCGTAGGTAGAAGATATAAGTTATGATTGGTGTACCTGCCCGGTTTTTTTCACATTTTCCATTGTATCTTAGCTCCTATTAGTCGCAGCGTGATGGTTTATAGCCTAAAGCCTTTCTCGATGAATGGTCTATTCAACACATAAAAAGAAAACATAAAAAGATTTTTTCAATTTGGACCAGTAGTTCCTGAGTAATCTCGCGCGCGCTAATGCGCGTTCAAACAAACAGACAAACTCTTCAACTTTATATATTAGTATAGATAAAGCGATAGGGCTGCAGTCTAACCACTTTTGTGAACATTTGTTCGCAGTTTGTTCTTGCCTGCTGCTTATGTCATCTCCATATTTTATTTCCCAGATCATTACAACTCATTATCACCATAAAGTATTTATAACAGTAGGTACTACAGAAGCGAGTACCTCTGACACTGCTCCCTAATTTACACGAAGATCAAAAAACCGTGGGAATCCTATCTTTTGACACACTCTATATTTTGTAATCCGCTATCCTAAAACGACACTTCAATTCCTGTACAATGAGAACTTAAAACAGGACGGTCACGATTGTGAGAGCAGGATAGCATTTTTACATTTTACATTTTGCGTAGTGGCATCTCGCTTGCACTATGGTCCCAGTTCTTATTTAAGAGTTTCATAGTGTGCTGAACTTTTTTTATCAAATGACACGCTTGCTCTCAAGTGGGATAATATTAACAATTACATAATATTTAAAAAGCCACGCGCTATGATAGGGTTAATTTGTCATTGTTAACGTGTGAAATGTTGGTGCTGGTAGATTTTGATGGTACTTTCCGAGTATTTTGATAATCGAGTGTTAATGAGTGGTGTTATGATTTTTTTGCGAGTTTGATGAGCGTGTGACCGTGGTGCTAACTGGTTGTATTAAATTCCCATCAAAAGGCCTACTGCTTCGTCAGACGATATAATATAACGCCATTTTTTTCATGCTTTTTCTCTTCTTGTAGAATATTTAGAGTAACGAACATCAGAATCCCTTTAGGTCTCATCCTGTGAAATGTATAATTGCGTACCGAAAGTTCAGGCGTTTTACCAAAACACATCTTAGTCAAAATATATGCAATATAGATCTATAAGCTTATTTAGCTTAGTCAAAAATCTAAAAAGGAAACAAATTTCGGCACACTTATCTTCAAATTTTATCACGTCATCACTACGCTCCATCTAATGAATATTGTTGTTAATCCTCATGAAATAATTAGCAAAACTACGTACAGATGCACACTCGACTTGATAGCGTAACTCGTATTATTTCGACAAACAAACATACAAAGATACAGTTAGTTTTCAATCAACCTCAAGAGCAATGCTCGACCATAGTACCAAATGTTATTACTTGGGACAACCCTAACCAAACTCTGCAAGCAAATTTAAACCTCAACTTTCCAGTAATATGACTCAAATTGACGTACCATAGTATGAACTTGAACTAGTGGTGTTGCGACGATTAATAATAGACTTTATTTCGTTGGAATTAAGATACACTTTTGAAAGATTGAGTTATTTAAATGAAAGGTTTTCAAGTGTTTACGCTTGGTGAAAAATAAACCCATCGAGTATATGAAATGCAATGGTTTTGCTTGTTTAGAATTATAGACAGTTGCGTAGTTGGTCAGTTAGCAATCTACACATTAGCAATCTATATACATTTTTGATATAAATTAATTTTTTATCAAAAAAACATGTTGATTGATGATCAAAACTAAAGTCTAATTAATTCATGAAGTACCTAAGTTGAATGAAAGGTTAAAACTTGAGTTTTATAAACAACAAAAGTAGTAATTTATCTCTTTTCTTCCTTAATGTTGTCTCTTTCTTAATGTTTCTTCTATTTAACAATTCTAATTTTATCAGTGCCACAAAAATAGCTAAGAATATACTAAACATTTATCGATATATGGTGGAAATTCAATCTATTGAATCCCATATAATATTTATAATAAATAATTTACAATATTTGCTTTACGTCAAATCACTAAGCTCTGCGCCCTAACTTACGAACACTAGCATAAGTTGATCCCTGAATTTACAAAATAAATATCTTTTGTAACTAATTTTGTCGGTATAAAATGATCACGAAGGGTCTTTTATAGTGGTTTGGAGATGCTGCATTATGTAACAGGAAAGTGAGCTTTGTTGGTATCACAATAAAGTGTAGATTTTAATGAGAATTTGGCGTAAAATATACTGTCAGCTGTATAGCCAATTTGTGGTGTTGCCAATTCATCTTGTGGTATTAAACGCGGAGAATGACAGGATTGTTACTTTTCCATATTAGTATAATGTTTGGGATTACGAATATTGGGTGGTATGAATATTTACTAATGGATTTCCTTTGGCCAAGTGAAGTGCAGTTTTTGTATCCAATTTGTTCATGGTCGTAAAAAATATCCATTACTTAAGGTATATTTAAAACACCCTTTATTTATAGGATAAAAAGTATGAAATATGAGGTTCCATGAAAAAGATTTCAGCTAATGTTGTTTCATACAAATTACCTTCTTCTTTTACTCTATTAATTCATATTACCAACGTTTTGAAGACGCCAAAAGTACTTACTTCTCTCTATCTTTTTCTGCTATTTAACAGTAGATAGTAAATAACATGAAACTACTCCAGAAAATGATAAAATTAGTCTCCAGTAAATTAAAAACAGAATCTGACTCAATCAAAATAAAATTTAAAAGCGACCAACCAAACAAATAGTGGACCCTTTTAAAAAACTTAAACAAACAAGAATATTAGCTTAGCGGACTGAACAAACACTCGCCCGGGGCTCGGATGAATTTGTAATGGAATCAAACAGACACACAGACAAACAAACGAATAGGCAAACATAGAGACAGGACCAATTAGCCCGGGGCTAGGTTCCTGGACAAACGATATCAGACATGTGGCGTGTACTTTGTTTATTTGATTACTTTTTTATAAACATAGTTATTTGATTTGGGGTTCGAAGCTCTTTTTCGAATATATTGAATACCTACTCTTGCTTTTAGTGACTCATTGCTATTTTTCTGGACTTTAAAACGTTACGAAATCTCATAAGATAGTAAAGTCTTACTATACATTTATGATACTGCAGACAAGCATTTTTGGCAATTACCAATCTATGATGGCAACGATGCAGATAAAACGTACAACGTTATCACAGTTTTCTATAATTTTTAAAGCAAAATACATATAACCGACTGTAAATTAAAAATTATTGAGCCAAAGTTGATGAAATTTTTATGAAATCAAATGATGATAAAATGAAAAAAAAAACAAACATAAAATATAGACGAAAGAAGAACCTCTTCCTTTTTGAAGTTGGAAAAGTCATGCAACATAGAATACAGATTCTTTGAACAAAATATTCCAACGAATATTAGGACGATATTCATTCGATATACGATTGATTGGTTTTATTGGGGAGGGGAAGAATCTGAATGCGTTGGATTAATAGCCGCTGGTGTATCGACTATTGCAGACCTAAGTACCTCGTCCTACTTTCCTATTAATTTATGTTATTTATTTGTATTTCGTGAGTTTCGTTATAGTTCTTTTGAGAATTATGTGTAGGCAGCTTGCCTACACATGCTAACTTGAAAAACCTAGTTAATTTTATACGTAAGGAAAACAATTACGTTGAAATGTTTCAACTTTTAACAGAGATATAATCTGTGTTTTCTGATCAGAAACAGAGAAATAATGTCTGTTTTCTGATGATGATGACAGATAGAATTTCGTGAGATCAACATTGCACTGTGGTCATTTTCCACATGATCCAATCAAATATAGCCTATGTCAGATTTTTGCTTCTCATATTTCTCCAAAGCCTAATCTTTATACTATCTCTTCAATATCCTTCCTTATTTTTAACAGCCTAAGATCGAAATTTGTAAAAGCCATGTTCCAGTTCCAAGAATGGGGTGTACAAATATTTAGCCAGTGTTGGGAACCGTGATAATCCGTTGGTTTCGGTTCATTGTGTGTGGATACGCCAGTTACAGCGTGTCATTCGGTTTGCAAGTGTCAATGGAGTTAAATAAACCTTTGTAAGCAGAACATTGCAGGAGGCGTGCATTGAAACCAAAAAAAGGATTTCACTAATTGGTACAAGCTTTTCAACATGACACGAACTCCATTTAGGTTTTTCACTCGTAGGCCTCTGTGAAGTACTGCAATAATATCATTGTTATTTTGAATACAATTTAATATTCAGTATAATACGTTAAAAAAACGACGAAGCGCTTCGAGAAAAGGTAGGTAGTGCCCGTGGGCTTCGTTTGGCTCGTCTTGGCGGGGGCACTGACGTGCCCCCAGATTTACCAATGTAAAGTGTGTTAAAATTTAAAATTGTAAATATTTGCATGCCTGATACAGGCAGAATATGGCTCGAACTGTGCATTATTGTTAAATCTGGTACTACCTTTCTTTTATGCACATGTTTCTTTCTTGTTTTCTTACCATACCATATCATCTGCACAGGATGGCTGGGAAGAGCTGGATGTGAATAGCCGAAGATAGGTCACGATGGCGTGTATTTGGGGAGGCCTATGTCCAGCAGTGGATGAATATGGGCTGATGATGATGATGATGAAAGTTACCATTAACAGATTTATTACACTAATTAAGACCGTATCAAGCATAATTAAACATTACAGGTAAATAATGGATTTCCCACCAATCCCACAAAGCCAAAACAAAACTGAATTTAACTTTGAATCGGAAGCTAATTTCCTGTTTGCTGCGTATCGAATCAGTGCACCGCGATCAATGGTGTGTGACGAAAGCGCAGATTTGTTTAATAATTATTGTAATTTTGAGTGACAGTTGGACACCAGGTGATATTTGTGAGTATATGGGCAATGTGAATTATTTGGACGGTAGCTCGGGTAGGGAGAAAGCTGAAAAGGCGTTGATGTATTTGGAATATTCTCTTGTTTGTTGCCTTGATAGATTCTTCGTTTTTGAAAAAGCTTATTTAAGTACGACCAATATTTCCACTTTAAGTACATCGTTGATTTATCAAGAGAATTTGGAAATATAATAATATCAACGCTATAAGCTAAAGCTATAAAGACAAAGTATCGAGAACACAGATCACCATGTCAATAAGATCTGACAGATAATACAGGAAAATAAAATCAAAATCTTTATCTTAGGAATTTTAATATCGATAACCCCTATAGTCCATTCAATATAGTAGTTATTATTGAAAATAAATATATGACATCTAAATAATTGGAGCAAACACGTACGTCCAAGTAACAAGGCCCGCAACGAATTTCCAAAGCAAACATTAGTTTTCGAAAATCGTAACTCGATCCAAACGGGTGCCCCTATGTTATACAAGCAAACTTAACTTTACCTCCCACGTGAACTTTAAATCAACGTCATATGGACTATTTTAGCATGTGTTGAGAGTGGTGTTAAGTTTGTGATTTTTCTATAGCGCCTGAACAAAGCTAGCATTGGGGTGCGCATAAGCATTCACAACTTTTCGCTCTTTAACGTTCATTGTTCCAATTTGATTTATATTCATGGTGCTTACTTGTATTATTACACAGTGGTAAATCATGCGTCAATTTCTCCCTTTCTGTTCGTTAAACTAGGCTACCGTTTATCTGCTATTGTTTAATACTTGATCGATATGTTGCAAGCTTTTGTTATTTGTTTCAATACATCTCTTTCATTGAAAACTTTAAATTTAAAAAAAATATCTGCTTTAATTTTTGTGTCATAGCTAATTTAGTATCAACGCCAATAATTAAATATAAAATCACTTTTTTGTCAAATGTGTTTGTGTGTGTGTTTCTCTACTATTCCTTTCATTCAAGCAATAAAACAAGAACATACAAATATAAAAACGTATATTTTTACTTCACAAAATGACTAGCGAAATAGACTTTTACATAAACCAACTTATCCTATACTAAAATTTTATTGTCTTTGGTATAATACAATATTTACCTTAATTTCTAATTTGTAAATTCATATCAAAAATATTTCTATACATTGTTGACTAGATTTTGAGATTTATCAAATTTGTGCGTTAACAACACTGGGGGCTCTGTTATAGAAGTTTCTGTAACATCTTTGGTCATTATAATAATAGGAATTTTGTAAATATTCATTAGTATTAGCAGTGTAACAATTCGTGTCAGTATACGGGTACATAGAGTTATTATATTTCATATTATAGTTATAATCTTCAGTCTTTTCAATCTTTTTACTCTTGGCAGCAGTATCGAAGGCGTTCTTGAATATTTCGTAGTTCTTTTGATTAAAGTATGCTCCATTTACATGATTTCCTTCATAGCTGCCTTCATCATACGGGCTAGTTTCGTATCTTTGGTAATGATAAGTTTGTTGAGTCATATCTTCTCCGAAACTTGATGGATGTGTGAAGAAACCAGTTCCGGTAGTAGACGTAATACAGTTTCCACCTTTATTGTTCACGGAAACAGTAACATTCCCAACATTGATCAGAACTCCTTCAGTCGTTTGCATAAAATTAGACCCATTCGGGAATGGCCTACTGAATCCTTGAAAGTTTCTGTAGCTTCCATCAGTATTTCCTTCTGTTTTGTTAGGAACTAAGAAAATATCTCTAAAAGCGTCTTTAGTTGCTTTTTCTCCGTAGCTCTGTAGCTTATCGTAGCTTAAATTGAATTCTGGGGCTTGTCCAGAATTGATATTGTCTAGAGATTCTAATGTTTGACTGAGAGCAAATATATAGTTGTGTGCGAATCGTAATGTTTCTATTTTCGTCAATTTTGTGTCTTCAGGGAATGTTGGTAGGACACAGCGCAGTCTATCCAAAGCTTCGTTTAACATATGCATTCTGTTTCTCTCTCTGTCGTTGGCTTTCATTCTCCTATTCCTTTTGATCTTCATGAGTTGTGTGGGGCTCTTGCATCTTGTAATTCTGTTCTTGCCGTTTGCGTATTTTCTCTTTGGCTTATTGGGGTCTTTGGGTTTCTTCTCTTTCTTCGGAGTTGACGTGTTCATTGTTTGTACGTTATCTCCAAATGCTTTGATGTCATCGATCGGGTCTTGGAAAGAATCGTAGTCATCACTGAATAGTTTTCTCCTCACATCTTTGGTGGGGGTAAGGGATATTCCAAGATCCGTAACTTCGTGTTTCAATGGAGTGGAATGAGCGGATGTGACAAACGAGTCGTTATAAGATCTGTCGATACCGGAGTCATTGCTGCAGATGCTGTCGTTGAAGTCGCAATAGTCTTCGAAGTCGGTGCTGAACATTGTGCTATCCTGGAACAAAAAGAAACATTGGTTACATTCACATGACATTACAAAAAAAATAGACTATTGAGAATAAACTATCGTCATCTATTTCAGGCATTATTTTATTATTAACTTTATAGTGCTATAAATAATAATACACTGCTTTCAGTCCTAACAATTATTACTAGTTTTTTAAACAGCCCTAGCATAAGGGTAGCACCAATTACGACGCGGAACGGAACAGACAGGTGAGCCACCCCATGACCAGTAAATCGCGTGACAACACCAGACAAAGTCAGTTACTGTTGAACTTTATCACTTTCCACTTCCGGACTGATTTCCGATTTGGGGTGCTTGACGTTCAGAGATTTATTAGCAAGCACATAAATACATATGTCGAATTTGTTATTTCTCAAATATATATCCGACTATTGGTTGCCTTCTATTTGAGGTTACGAATGCCTGAAAATTATACCTTCTTGATTTTTACGAAACTGAGTTAATGTTGTTTTAATGGGTCATTTAGACGTTGCGAGAAATATCGTACATTTTGCAATTTGCAATAGGCCCTAATTCTCCCATAGACCTCTTCTGCATTTTTCAGTAATCTTGTCTTTATCATAGCACTTAACTTTGAATCTGATCACCTATCATAATATATCGACACAATGCCACCTGTTACTCGCACGCGACCGGCACGCTCGCGACGCGACGCCTACACCGCGACGCGTGCGTCGTTTGCTGTGCTGCAATCTTGTCGTTTTGGGCATTCTACTATAGCGATTTTGTTTATCCCTTCTGTATGATATACTAATAGATAACAAATCTAAGGGTTATCTGTAAGTTAAAGCGATGCATCCACGAGGACTCGTAGGTATAAATTAGAATGGTGTTAGTGTGTTACATTGTGTCCGTGACAAAAATAAGCGTAAAATAGAATTACAAAAAGTTGTGAGTGGGCTTAATGTTATTTAAAAAAAAAATGAGGTTTTGTTGCTTGTAGTGTGCGATATGTCTAAAAACGGTTTCTAAGGTTCTTTAGTTACTGTCATTACCATAATTTTATGTGTTGCTTAACAAAACATCTTTAGAATAATACATTTCATAATTATGCATATGTACTTAACTAGTAGGCTAATAAAGTTATCGCATACTATCTTTGCAATACCTTTAATCAAGCCTATTTAACAAGCTCGCTGTTTACTCAACTACTCTCTAACATAGTCAAAACTAGATACAGTAAAATATATCCGACTAATTATGCTAAAACACTAAATACGATCTCAATCAGCAAACAAGTGAACAGCGAGGGTGGTTGGCCACCTGTGCAGCACGCGTCCGGCACGCGACGCCTGCCCACCGCGCGCGTTTGTCCATCGGAGCGGAACCGAATCGAAAAGTTAATTGTTGTTGAATTGTTATGTTGGTTTATGAGGTAGGTGTTATAATGTTAGTATTACTTATTATTAAAGACAGTTTTGCGGACTTAGTATTGCTATTAGTAGCGGACTGGAGAAAATGAGTTATACCTAAAAGAATATTATATACGTAGATATAATATAATAGTGAAACATTGTACTTATAGTGAATACTGTTGCTAAACGCAAGGGGGGGTCTATGCCCAGTGACTTGATTATATTTAAAGTAGAACATCATACCTCTATATTTGATTTAAAGTAGAAGTTACGTATAGGATCAAAATATTCAGCTACGTTTCGAGGTTTCATCATGGTATTTTGATAAACTGATTACCCTTCAAGCTGCTGAAAGTATAAAACTGCGGTTGCTAAAGTGCTTTTTAAATTTCACGAAGATTAATGGTGTCACCATTGTAGCGCCATGCAGCTTATTTTGAATTGTTTTGCCTTTTCCTATTGCATTTATCTTAAGAAATATTACAACTATGTTTTCATTCTAGATGAACTAAAAAGTGCTATAGACACAAATGGAAGTTGAAACCTACAGCACCCAAATAAAAGTGGCGCTGGCCTCCAAACCGAAGGTTCGATTCCCAGAACAAATGTTTGTGTATTGAGCATGATACTGGGCTGATCATTTATTTATTTTTTGGACACACTTAGAAACATAACTATGTTTATCAATTGCCTAGTACTTTTAATACAAGATCTGCTTAGTTTGAGGCAAGAAAGCTTTGTGTGAAAGTTATGGATTATTATAAAATAAAAAACTCCAACTCACGATCAAAAAAATCTCGTACAAAAATCTTCTTTTCACCAAAAAAAAAATCACCACTACACAATTAAATACTTTCACGAAAATGTACTTAAAAATATACTAATATAATATTATATTTAGTCCATGTTGACTAGAGGTGAGCGCAGTGCGTGCGCGCGTGCGTCGCTGACTGGGGGCAGGGACTCTGTGCACCCTGCTTTATTGGGCTCTACAGGAATAGGGCGAACAGGCTCCACCCACCGCCACTTGAATCCCCGAAAATGATTTTTCCGAAGTAGGTTTATTAAATGATGTTAATTGATAGATGGAAATATAGAATACATTATGAAGCTCATTAATTTATGAGTGTCTTCTTGATTTATATTTGCAATAATTTATGGAGTCAAACGAGCTAATGATCAATTTAATCTAGTTCGCCCAGAAATTTTAAATGAAATTAAGCTTTAGATGCCGTTCAATACGGCTGATATATTGTTGATATTAAACATGTATCTTAAAAATCATTTAAATAACCGTTTCAACTTTAAGCTGTCGGTACTAATTGAGACAAATATACAATGTTATTTTGGCTCCAATAATTATTCAACAAATTTTGATGAAACTTATTCACACTATCTATCGACATTTATTAGCCTATTTACCTACATATATTCATTGTTGGTACCATCAAAATAAGACTTAATAAATATTTATACAACATTTTACAGCGAGCACTGACTGTCAACTTAGCACTTACAAAGACACTTGTTGCCAGTGCTACGAGCCTACGACCGACGTGTGAAGTAGAGATGGTCTGCGGTGTGTCACGACAAAACAGTTTCTTTTTAGTTTTATGACAGTCTTGCAAATGTCTAATATTTCTTGGATTATTAATATAGAATTCATACAATTATATACACATAATACAATGAAAAAGTTCAAAGTGCCATTCCAAAGATGTGAGGCCAGTATAAGATTCCAAAATTCAACCCCTTCCTGTGCTTGCTGTATTCCACCCATACAAACATTACTATGTAATCTATTTACTACGGGCACCTTGCAATAGCTACGCTTTAATTTATTTAATAGTTTAATAGCGCGAGCAAATGCGTCGTTTTTTATTGCCAAACCCTTTTGTCGATATTGACAAGCAATAAATTATATAAATATTTGATCAGACGCGCTTCGACAATGTTTTGTGGGATCTCGATGCAATTCGGTTACGCGATCTATTAGCTGGAATCTCGATTTTTTTATTTAAATCTGTATGGTAGCGTAACCTGCCAACAGATGCTAAATTATTAGTATGTTTCGTGGTTTTAGGCGCTATATTGTTTTTATAGTTTCAGTTTACAATAATGAAAAAGGGGGCCATGACGAATGTTTAAAAGAAAGAAAAGAGAGAAAAGAAAGAAAGAAAAGAAAGAAAAGAAAGAAAAGAAAGAAAAGAAAGAAAGAAAGAAAAAAAACATTCATCATCCATTGAAGAACATTTTTCAAATACTAAAAATGAATTTGTCTTTTTCGTGTATTCATTTTCTTCCATAGCAAGAATTAAAAAAAAAAACTGTTCCATTCATTCCATTTTTCAAAACTCCATACCACCATAAATTTCCTGCTGACACATCAACAATTTTCCACATTGATTCGTTCACCAGTTTCCGGGTGATCGGTTAACAAACAGACGCACAAAGCGACGTTTTAGCACCAAATGTCTCCGGTCACGGATCAATAACGATTGCCGGTGAAATGTTGACAAACTCCGTCACGGTAGCTGGCAAAGGGTTAATCTGTTATACTTTGGTACTAGGTAAATAATAACATTCTGTTATAATAAACCGAAATGTACACACTTTTGAGATCGCAATTTCGTACATAATGTTGTTGTGTCTTCGGTAACGACAAGAAGTATATGTCCTAGACGATAAGATCTAGTATTTTTTTTTAGTTGTTAACGTAAAAAGACCCGGCAAATACATATATGAAAGTGACGGCCAAATCATTTCATTTTCTAAAAGTAGATGTCCTCACTAGTATATAACTTAATGTTACTGATCATTAATAATAATAAAAGCAGTAATCGAACCCTCTATAACAGAAAAAACCTTTAATTGAGGAACAGAGATGGTGATCTCATGCTCTTCCTGAGAAACTCATAATTAAGAACTCCTGTTGCGTCCGGAACCCCTCTCTCCATAAAAATCCCTTAATAACGTCTAAACTGTCTGTCCGACTTTACAAAACAATCCGTTACTCTAATAAACATACAAAAATCAAATCACCCTCATACAGGTGTTCTTCAAACATTAAGAGAGAACCCTAATCTCAAAATTATAGCATCGCATTTTAAAATAATAAATTAAATGTGAACGTTAGGGCCGTCCGGGACCGGCAGAGTTTAGTTACTTTGCAGTCGCCGCGCTTGAGAGCCCATGAATGCATTAAATGTTCCTACATGCACATTGAAGGGTTAACACTGAGATTTTAGTGATGTGAAAGCGATTTATCGATAATTGTTTCTTACTTTCGTAACAGTTTTTTTTTATTAATCATTTTTAGGGAATGTATTTGTGTTTTACGTTCCATTCAGGTTTTTTCCGCATCAAAAGTTCCTCATTTTCCAGTTACGTACAAAATTTATTGTGAATGTACTTTATCAATCATATCTAGGTACTATAATAAACTAACGTATGCTATGAAAAACGTTCCAAAGATGCTCTTAGAATGATTTTTATAACTATCGGTTTTTAACAGAAACTTAGATGTTCAGAAAGTCAATCACAGGCAGTACAAGAGTTGTATAACCACGTATAACCATGTACCTATATGAGCACAACACATCCCTAGTCCATTCAACCCCACGTTGCCTATGGCACGCGCCCCTCGCGCCGCCAAACACCGGCTCGCCACCGAGCATAATTCTGCGGACTTAACCCGTACAACGCTCTCCGATCATTATTTGCTTGTTTTCAACTTAACTTTGTCTAAAGTTTTTTTTTTAATTTCCTTAGGGTATTCTACAAAGCTAATTGTAAGGGTACTCATAGATAAATAGTGAAGTGAAGGAAATTTCTTCGTCTTACTGCAAGTTTTGGTTTTTTGTCCTAAAACCTAGCTTAGGTGTAGTTTAACATTTTAAAACTGCGACCCACAATGGATGATGTATGGAGTTTTTTTTAACTAGCGGGGATTATGCAACTCTTCTGTATAAATGTTTTAATATTTAAGAGATTAGCGTCATGTTATTGCGTTTTAGTATAGGTAAATATTTTTTAGATTTAAAATGTTTTTATTTGTGGAAAAGATTTTTTGATTTTTAACAACGATGTTTTTTGAATGACTGGTGGTGTAATGTTTGACTTTAAAATGTATAATTTATAAGTTGAGCAATAACATCGAAATATTTGTACTTTAACTTCAATTAAGATTTTATATTTAACTAATTGAGTTACGTACAAGGCCGCCATGATTAAAACTCTGATATCAAATGTATTTATACATTTGATATCAGAGTTTAAAGTACAAATATTTCGATGTTATTGCTCAACTTATAAATTATACATTTTAAAGTCAAACATTACACCACCAGTCATTCAAAAAACATCGTTGTTAAAAATCAAAAAATCTTTTCCACAAATAAAAACATTTTAAATCTAAAAAATATTTACCTATACTAAAACGCAATAACATGACGCTAATCTCTTAAATATTAAAACATTTATACAGAAGAGTTGCATAATCCCCGCTAGTTGAAAAAAACTCCATACATCATCCATTGTGGGTCGCAGTTTTAAAATGTTAAAAAGGTTTGTTGTTAAGGGCTGATCCGAAAGGGTTGTAAATAATGACGGTGCAAGTCTTTATAGAAAACTAAACGGTCGCTAAAAGGGTCCTATTGAATAACGAGAGCGTGTTTTAACGAAAAAGTGTTGTAAACTTAAAGTAACAAAAAAGGAATTTCTTACGTTGAAGATATTTCTTTTTGTAATTTTGAGGTTCTGTGAAATATCATGATCTAATTATTTAAAAAATACTGACTTGATTTTCAATTGTCGTTGCAATCCCTTTTCCAATCAAATCAATTTATGTCCAATTTGTATGTATTTTTAACAAATCACTAATATTATATTCAGTTTTCTCATTAGTCAAAAAAAACTTGTGCTATGCTGCTAACGCCGCTGGCTAGTGATCACAGCGCCTGTCAGTTGTAGCAGTATTTAATAATCAAATATTCGTTGTTCATCATATCAAATGCAACGGATATGACGTTATCTTGACACACTATTGACAGCTTGTCAAACACGTCACATTCTTATGTAATATTAAAATAAAATCTATTTATTTTATGGGCAAATAACAATCAAAACACGATTCGAGATATTGAAGTTCAAAAAAGACATGTAATTATTAAAAAAAATCGCATTATTGTTGATAAAAGCGTGAGAAAATTATCCTCAAGAGCATGTGTTAGATAGCGGGTATCATTAATTTTTGCAATATCATATTTTTTAGTACAAATCGTGATTTTGTGAACGTTGCGCTTGCAATTTGACCCACCGTGCGATTACGTTTGTATTGTTTTGCAAATATAAATACTAGTATTATTGTTATTCGGATTTTAATTTAAATGTCACATTTATATGTAATAACGATATGGTTTTCAATAACTTATATCGGTTTTACATTTGTCTGATTCGTCGCTCGGACTAATATTGGAAGTTGTAACTGCGTATTTATCGGTTTCGCAGTGTACTTATAGATACTTTTAACAAATGTTTTGCAGTGTAAATGTGGTTTTTAAGAAAAAATAAATTCATGAAATTGTACATAATATTACGACTAACTTTTAATTTGGATTTTTAACTTATAGCATATGAATAAAATATGTTTTATTGAATGACTTTTCCTAAATCTAGCTTTACAGCGATAGCGCGTTTCCAGCGCATAGCCCAGAGCGGCACGCGCCAGCGCGAGCTGACTGCGTTAGTACTTGAACAGCCGTTCCATGAGACACAAAAAAATATTATAATAATATAGAAATATAAAAATAATATAACTAATACGAATGATAACAAAAAATCGCACCTATTTGCACAAATGTTCAATGCAACGCGCGCCGCGTATAAAATTCGCTCTAAAATAATTCCTAGCCACAATAAAACTGATAATCGAGCTAATCCTTATTTACACTGAAGGTGAGTGAAGTGGGTGCTCTGATAAGCTGCCAGGTAGACCGAATCAGCAATTTCTATTGGTGAATTTTCGATTTCATATCGCAAACTAGAAATCACCCTGACGATTTTTGCTGCACCTAAGAGGGTTATTTTATCGATAGGTATTATTTAAATACTTATTCAAATAAAACATGTAAATTAATCAATAAAATGCCACGCAATTTGCGGGTTAATGTTCGCTTTTCAATTTGAAATTGGCGCCCCATAAACATTGCTTAACTCGCGCCCTTTCCAAGCTACTAGCGCCGCGTAGCGGCCGTGCATTGATTTAAAACTTCGATAGCTTTGACTGCGGAACTAGGAGGAACTCGAAACAAAAACCTGGCTTTGAAAATAAATTAATACTCACTAACATATTTATTGACTGTAGTTTTTTGATATAATTTGTGTTATTAAAATAACAACGTGGAATTAAATTTAATATTATAAAACATGAAACAAAAAAAAAACCAATAGTAACACGTTTCTGAATAGTGGAACTGAAAGAGTAGTCCTAATTCTGTGAAAGTTCTGCGTGACGCGGCTTTCTTTATAGCGACAATAGTAGATGAAGATGAATAATAGAACACGCACGTTACATATGAGTGACGTGATCATTCAACATCCTTTAAAATTAGCTTAAGGAAACGTGCAAATAGACAGTATTACAGTACGTATTTCCAATTGAAACCCTACTGAGAAATAAATGAGGTTCAATCTTTGTCGTATCAAATGATCAAATTGAAACTTTCCTGTTTGTTCAAATATGTTTCAATTATTTCGTGGTAAAACCATTTTATTATTTTACCAATTGGCACATCTGATTTAAGTGATTCCGCGTTGGGAATTCTATGATTCCCGAGCGGCCGAGATGTCATTTGTGCCAATTATGATTAGACAGACAGGCAGGTCACATTGATCTCAACTCGGTTACCTAATACCGTTAAACAAGCAACCTTTTGACAGTTCTATAACTAGAAGAAATAAGTAGAGACGGACACAAAAATATATTTTTTTTAACGACTCTCGCACTAAGGAATTTATTCCTTGTGTCGTGTGTTTTCACATACATAAAAATCACATGCACAATGACACCCAGAGTCAGAACAAGCATTCGTGGATCGCACAAATGCTTGTATTACGCGGGGATCGAACCCGCGACACGACGCGTACTGTGGGTTTGGCGTGGTGACCTCTTCCAACCAACCAGTAAAATAAATTTCCTACCTGTTTAATAAAAACATAGATTTCTTACAGATAGTAAAACTTATCGGTTGAGGGTTTGAGAATGGGTATCGACAAATTCATTTGCCACCCAACGAATTTATGACTATAACAATTTATAGTTTTCGTTGTAATAACGGGAATAGAAATTCAGTATCTATCAAACTTCAACTGCTTCAATAGTTAAACAGTATAATATGTATATAGGTCAAGGCAGTGTCCTGGGACCTCTACTGTTTATTATCTATATCAATGATCTACCCAAAAGCATCAACCAATACGTAACACTATTTGCCGATGATAGTACCATAACTATACCGTGTAAAAGTAAAGATACCTATAATGAAGACATTAATAATTCCCTTTTATCAATGATACAATGGTTGGAAAACAATAATTTAAAAATCAATTTGGAAAAAAACTAATATCATGCACTTTACGCAAAGAGGATCTACTATGTCTAACCTGAATACACACTACAATAACAAAATTATTAATGAAGTTAACAACGCGAAGTTTCTTGGTGTAATTGTTGACAAAAAAACTTAATTGGAAAATACACACAGAGGCCTTAATAAAAAAAATAAGTAAATCTTCTTACGCAATATTCAAATTAGTACCAATGCTCAACATCGACGCTCTTCTTACGGCATACCATGGTTTAGTTTCATCCAATCTTAGATACGGCATTATCTTTTGGTGTAACTCTACGAATAAAGAACTAGTATTTAAAGCCCAGAAGCAATACATAAGGACTATGTTCAAACTAAAGGTCACGGAGAGCTGTAAACCATTTTTCATAAAATATAAAATATTGACACTACCCTCTTTTTATATTTTGGAAAGCGCAATGTTTGTTAAGAGCAATCCTAACTTATTTCCACGTAGGTATGTCTGATGTGGTCGTTCGTAATAGACGCGATAACACTAAACTTTGCCTACATAAGTCAAAAACTACTTTAATGAATAACAGCATATTTTGCATGGGTCCAAAAATATATAATAAAATTCCTAAACACTGGAAAGAACATAACAGTAATGTATTTAAAAATTTTCTTGCAAATAAATCCTACTATAATATTAAGGACTTTCTGCATGACAACATTGACCACTATCTGCAATGAGACTTAATACAGAAATACAGTTTTAAACACTAAGTTACTGCTAATTAAGGATAAGTAATAGAAATCATCAAATACACACAATAATATATACGAAATTGGTAATATATGTATCACTAAGAATTTTGTATAATTAAATGGTATATAAATGTAATGTTAGATAAGTACAGTTATATATACATATACCTATAGATTTTCTATTTAATGATGTTGTTTTTCTGTTTTAATGTATATTGTATAAATTATTAATATAAATATATAAGGTGAAAGCTAATTAGTAATGTAAGTAATTATTTTGTTATATTTGTACGCCGTAAAGGCTAAACATGACTGCCTATTATGTTTCCTTTAACAACTTGCATGCATAATTATGTATGTATACTCATGTTAATACAAATAAAATGATCTTTTATCTTTTATCTAGGTAGAAACACTATATACGGATCATGAGATACCTATGTGAGATACGTACAACTTGGTTGAGGACGACGGACAGACGAAACCGTATGTAAATTAAATAAGTATTTGATTAATGCTTGATGCCAAAAATATTAAAAAAAGAATCGTATCCTCAGCCATTACTACTATTACGTAATATACTACTTAGTTACTACAAAAAACCTATCAAAGTACGTAATCAGACAATTTCAATTAAGATTTAAAATAGGTATAAATGAATGTATGTATTATTAATACAATTCTTTTACAAAAAAAAAAACAATTGGTCATCACTTAAATTACGGTCCGTACCAACAATTCTTTAAAATCGATTTTCATTTTTGTTGGTACTTGTTGTTACAAAGACTCTAAAAAACTAGCTAATACGGTCAATGAGATACATCCTAGTAATTGACGGACGGACAGACAGATAAACAACAGAGTCTCAGTTTCAGATTTTACCTCACGTGACCAACGCCAATACAATACCGAGTGACAAAGACTGTTGGACTATTGGTCCCGTCAGACGTAAAACCCATTCAACTAAATATTCAGCAAATATCAACTTTTCCTTAAGGAAGCAAATGTATCCGTCTTGATCGAGCTAACTGTATATTGTGTTACGCCGATAAGACAAAAAAACCGGTCGAATAAAAATTTCGTACTGGGGTTCTGTATAACGACAAAATACTGAAAATTTTATTTGAACTTTGGTAATGTAAGTAATTTTAGGAATAAAGGATTTTCTGCACCTTTTTAAACAAAATTTCGGTCTGATCTTTATCGCTTCATCTTTCATATAAAAAATAATTATTATTTCTACATTTTAAAGCATAGCGCAAATACCCGAATTTCGCATAATTTTAATATACCAATTCAAAGCAAAATCAATCCATTCTCTTAATGTTGCTGTTAACTGCACAAATTATCCGACCATCGAATAAACACAGGAAAATGAAGTGAATCATATTAAACAAAGGCGTAGTTTACATAACGTGAATCCCTAATAATTATTTAAATACCTAGCGAATAGAGCTTTATCAGCAGGCAGCTTCATACACGGTCTAGTAATGTCAAAGACTCCTCTTTGACAAGTTGAGCGTGAAATATATATAAAAATATTTATTTGATACGCGCGCGTTTTTTATGTAATAGTGAAAATACATAACTTTTCATTTTATAAATGAATGAAACATCTCTGTAGTATTGTGCAATACAGTGCACAGAATAACTTTCATTCAATAAACGCAAATAAATAAGAAATAAAATCATGTTTATTGTAAGAACTGTTGGAAAGTATGCGATTCATCCAAAGAGAATTAATGTAAGGTGTTTGTCTGTGGTTAATAAAACAATCGTAAGTAAAGTCATTATTTTATTATTGCCGCATTATAAATGTAATAAATACGTAAAGTATATTTAATATACATTTCAACCTTTGGACTGTGGGATTGTTTATCTTCTGACACTATTTATTATGACCAGTCGTACCTGTTATCGTCAAACGGTATCAAGCAACAGTGTAGAATACATCGTCAAAATAATTAAATTAAAATATCATTGTGATTCAGCCTAATAATACCTGGTATTTTTATCACGAGTCGTGTGTTGATTTGCGATTTGAAATTGGATTGCAACAAATAACTGTAAACATTGCTTACTTTTCAAAAATGAGTAATTCAGTGAGTATACTTTTATCTATACCAATAAACCTATTTAATTAATTATATACTATTTTAATAAGCCTTCATATATTTTTTATGACTGGAGATGATCACAGTATGTCATACTGAGTTTCATTTCCAATCACTTTTGTAGAAAAAAATACATTTACCACGTCTTTCAAAATTTTAATATAAATTATGACACAAACAAGTAAAATGCCATAAATTATGCACTGAAAAAAACTTTTTAACCACTCAAATCCAGAACTAAGACTGGATTTAGAAAAAAACTTGGGTCAAATCAGTTAAACTTTTTAAGATGGGCAAAGGTCAACTCGCTATGAATCCACAACAAAGTTGCCTGTAATGTGTAATGAATTAAACATTTACCTACAGTCTAAATATATACAATGTCATATACAAAATGAAAACACTCATATTTTTATAGTTATTAAGTACTAATTAGTTTATTTAAAAAAAAAACGGTCTTCGTAAGGTCTTAAAAAGTTTCATGACTAGAAACTAACATTTTTATACATACAGCTGTCACTACTATTGGGTGTAAATAATAGGTTTCTATAAAATAAATAAAAAAAAACTATATATACTATTTGTATAAAATTTGAGACTATGTTTAAGTTTGGGACATAAATATTCTCAAGGTCATGAGACTCCTACATTGTGGAAGAGAATAAATAATAATGAAACAGGTTTTATTCTCAATAATATTAATTAAAAAAAATTTAATTTATGCTAATTCTTCTGACATGTATCTATCGTACTTTGTCATGATTAATGAGTTTTGAGATTTGATCAAATTCTAGGTTAACTTTAGGTATACTAAGAATGTAACTTAGGTGTGGTAGTTTATCTAATATCTAGTACTTTTTATTTGCTCTTGACAATCATTTTCTGCACTGAAAATGACCTTGTCTTATTAATTAACTGATCAACACTAATGATATCAGCTTAGCATTTATCCTTAAGAATCTAATTGTTTGATTTAAAAGGTCACAAAAAATGTTCATAGCATTTAAAAAGATATGTAGGTATTTAGGTAATGTCTCAAAGGAAAAAAGATATGACTATAATGTTTGTTTTTATAGGAAAATCCAGTAGTAGCAGTGAAACAAGGAAAATTAAAAGGATCTCTCAAGAAATGCTTGGATGGAAGTTCCTACTACAGCTTTAAGGGAATCCCATATGCGCAACCACCTGTGGGAAAATTGAGGTTTAAGGTATGTATTTGTTTCTTCTGTAATCATCTCAACGTACTATAAATCCCTGCAAAGTTTTTTTTAAGAATAGTTAATGCTTGCTTTTCAAAAAATACCAGTCTAAAATATTTTTTTTGATAGAATTCATGTCTGTTTCTCTCCGTCAGCACATTAATGCACGGTTATCAATTACTATCAGCCTAGTTTGTTTTTGTAAACAGGACCCTTTACCGGTGCAGCCATGGGAAGGAGTACGCGATGCCTCAGAACACGGCCCGGTATGTCCACAATACGACATGGTCACAGCAGATTTCGTAGAAGGGGACGAAGACTGCCTGTACTTAAATGTATACACAAAGAACCTTCAGCCTGGTTCTAAGATACCCACAATGGTGTATGTTCATGGAGGAGCATTTTTATCAGGCTCTGGAAATTCTGAAACTTATGGCCCCGAATTCCTCTTCAAAAATGACGTAATCATAGTCACATTGAACTATAGGCTGGAAGCTTTGGGTTTCCTTTGTTTGAATACCCCTGATGTGCCTGGAAATGCTGGTATGAAGGACCAAGTACTGGCTTTGCGTTGGATAAAGGAGAATATCAGTAAATTTGGAGGAGACCCTGACAACATTACTTTATTTGGTGAGAGTGCGGGCAGCGCCGCTGTCACCGCTCACATGCTGTCACCCATGTCACAAGGACTCTTTCATAGAGCAATAGCACAAAGTGGTGTTTGTCTATCTTACTGGTCTATTGCTCATAACCCTGTAGAAAGAGCATTCAGAGTGGGAAAAGTTTTTGGATTTGATACAGACAATCCTTACAAACTGGCTGACTCTTTAAGAAGTCTACCTGTTATGGAACTGGCAAAAATCTCTATGAAAGTAAGAACGGAAGACGAAAAATACAGAGGTCTGCCAATATACTTAACTCCCACAATAGAAAAGAAATTTGATGGAGTGGAATCCTTTTTGACAGAAGATCCCATGGATTTGCTTTTAGCTGGCAAAGTCCAGAAAGTACCACTGTTGCTCGGTTACAACTCAGGGGAGGCTATGCTGATGGTCAACGACCATGTTAGAAAAATAGACATCCTGAATAAGGAGCCATCATATTTATTGCCGAGAGATGTTGCCACAAAAGTGTCTAGGGAAAAAATGATTGAATTAGGTGCTAGAGTTAAGGAGTACTATGTGGGGAACAAGGACTTTTCGAAAGATAATGTGCGACCGATAATAGATCTACATACAGATATTAATTTTACATATCAAATGCAGAGATTCCTCCATTTCTACAACAGTTTGGCGCCTACCTACATGTACGTGTTTAACTGTACTACAGAGCTGAATATGTTGAAGCAGGTGTTGGGAATGTCCAAACTTGAGGGCGCTTGTCATGCTGAAGATCTTTTTTACCTGTTCTGTAGTGAAATGTCACGGCAACACTATGAGAGCCATGAACACGTGAGAGCTGTGGTTGACCGGCTAACAAAGTATTGGACTGATTTTGCAAAGACTGGGTAAGCATAAACTTAATTTTCAATAATCAGTAATTAATTATACCTGATTTTTTACCTAAATTCTAGCAACATGCAATTATAATTAAAAATATTTATTTAATACAAATAGTGCGATTATTAGGAACATAACCTGTTTAATAGAAAAAAGATGGGAATGCTTAAATTCACATAATTTTATAATAACAATAAATATTATTTTTTAGCAACCCAACTCCCACCAAGGAAGGCGTAGAATGGCTGCCTTACACTTCATCAAACAGAGAATACATGATTCTAGATCATCAAGATAAAATGGCAAATTATGCGGCAAAAGAACGAGTCGAATTCTGGAACAAAATCTACTCTGACGCCGGACTACCTACTATTACGAAATCTACTTTATAGTGTATGAAAACTTAATTATTTTAAGCTGCAATGATAATTATTATTTATGACGTAAGATAAGTAAAAACATTTCATTATATGAAGAGTGACGTTTTAAGATACTAGTGGCATTACGCAGTACTGTGACGAATATTATTGAGTCAAGGTTCAAAGATACGTCTTAATGTATTTAAAACTTTTATTATTATTTTCTCAGTCTTCCAATGGCTTATCTGCGGTCCTAAGACCACATTATAAAGTATATAGTTCCATTTAACTGAGCAACACGCCTTTTCGCCATTTAGTGCGGTGTCTTGCTTCAACGACTCATTATTGACCCTCCTAAGAGGCGATAGTAGCTTCCCATTGATAACAGTTTAACTTGCATTTCAGACTTGATACAGTCCATCTAGGCGACTGACATTACGACAGTCGTTAACGTTTCGATAAGTCACGTGAAACGTGAGTCATAATGTAGCCATAAACAAAATCTGAAAAGTCAAAAATTAACACGAGTTGGCACTAGACCTTCGGGTACCTTTGACAGTACTAATAGTATTTGATACATAAAATGTTGTTACTGAATACCTCATTATTATAAGACTTGACTGACTAGCTTATACGGCTGTTGGCAAGGTAGAACAAATGGCGTTATTCAATAAAAATACTTTTAAAGTACTATTTTCCTAGTCTTTATATAAAAATTTTGAGAATACTTATGTGTTATGGGTATGCGAATAATATATTTATGAATTACAATTAGGCTAAGTTTAAATCGTTGTATCGTTATCATATTTGAAAATGACTATATATTTTTATCACTTATATTATATGTAAGTGTTAATTCTTGTTAAATCATTTAATTTATTTATCATTTTTATTATGTCATGTTTACAATTCAATAGTGTATGTATACTTCGGTGCATTTAAAAAGAGCTTCGAGGAACTAGGGCCCCCATTATAGTAATAACGACATCAGGATGACAACAAATAGATCTAAAATCACTCCTCCTGTATTAACATTGTACACATTATATCAAAAAATTAAAAAGACACCCAGAGTTCTTTTAGGACACGTCGATTTGTATCTACTTAAAGTATCGTTATTTTTCTTGTATTGTATTTATGTAAATTTTGATACTATTATGAGTATTACCTAACCATCCTATTTATATGAAAAAACTAATGTTAATATGTACTTACAAGATATTAATGACAAACAAATATTAAAAGGTATTTGACAAAAAAAATATATTAATACGTCAGCTGGAGTTCTAAAAACTAGCTGGATACTTAACATATTTAATTCACTGAATAAATATTCAAGACGATCAAACGAATTTAGGATGGCGAAAGCTAGCTAGTGACGTCACTTATTGGTAAAAACTGTACTGATAAGTGACGTCACACGATATAGGAGGTTACTGTACCATCTTTATTACTTTTGACGCGTTAAAGTTATAAGGATTGTATGCTTTTAGTCAAATACCGAATTGGATTATTTATAATGATATTGTTCTGAACATGTGTTATTACATGCTCAGTGTTGTTGGTTGTGGAATTTCTATTTGTTGTTTTATAATGTTTTTTTTTTTATGGCAATGGTCGTTATTTATGAGAATTATATCATATTTTTTTCATTCTATGGAGTGTTATCTGTTTTAATACTTCCTTATTCCCTTAAACGTCCTATCCAATGTAAGCCAATTATTCAAATTTGAGTATTCAATTTTTTTTAGTCTTTCATAACTGCAATGTACTGCAAATTTATGAGAATAGTTTTAGTTTAATTTCAAGACATCAGAGGTGCCTGACTTATGATACTTTCTAAAAGTGAGCAAAGTAGTCGATGACGATGTTATTAATTTAGAGGCATTTTCAAGGCAACTAGCTTGACCACATCGTGTTTTGTAGGGATGTTATGGATAATAATATGTTATTTTATATTTGGTTCCCGTCCGTATCCGAGACTATTTGAAACTTCTACGTTCAGGTTTCGGTTACGATCCAATACTTGTTCTGAGTCTGGATGTCTTGTGGAAACCCCCATTAAATTCTTTACTGCGAGAAACGTTTTTTAGTATAAAAATGTAACAACCTAATTGTATGTCAGACTGCTCGGATAGCCGAGTGGTTGAGGTCACATGCCAAACCCACAGAGCGCGACAATCCCCGCGTAGGACAAACATTTGTGTGATTACTAATGCTTGTTCTGAGTCTGAATGTCTTTGTAAAACCCCCCGCTACACAAGGATTAATTTTCTTAATGCGGGAGTCGTCTTTTAAAAATAAAAAAAGAAGAAAACCATTTTCGCCATGCACCAATTTTCAAACGGTGGAGGAAAACATCGCGAAAAATCCACTACACGTGAGAACTTCTCAGAGAGCTCAACTAAGCATAAAGAATAGCAGATTCAGTTCAATTTTATCAGTATTTCTCATGACTGATAGGCCTATACTTAGTTGGAAGTTCGGTTAGTTACGGAACCCCAAAATAAGTATTTAACAGAAACTCTTATAGAATAAAAACCCATAAATTATGTTCTGTTTAGCTGACCTCAATTTATAACTTCAGCAAGTAATTACAATTGTTTTATAGCTGTCAGAGCGATGCCATTAGTTAAATAAGTATCACGATAATTAATATTATAAACTGCAATTATGACTGTGAGTCTTGATCTCTACCCTAACCTAACCCTCGGACAAGTGCATCAGATTCCAGAAAAAACTCTGGGGCTACGTAAAAAAATATAAAAATTGGTTTAGTGGTTTAGGTGCTAAAGGTTTACGACAATACTTCGACTTTATATTTTCGCTGACGAAATAAGAATTAGATAGGTGTGATGTATGTGACTTTACAGTTTTCCTGCTAGTAGTTGGTAATGTTTATTAGTATACAAATACGCCAAATGTACATATTATGTTAAGTTATATGACAGTTGTCATCTCGTAATTACACGATTGTTAGTTCATATAAGATGGTGAGGTAATCTTTAAACTATTTTATTTTCTTAAATAAGTTTCAACGGTTCTATTGGTATTGATATGGTATATGTTAGAGATAATTTTATACACTATTATTATATTATTTTTAATATCTACCCTTTTTTAAGACTTTGAAACGCAAAACCTAGTGAAGGAGAAGTGTTTGTTACGCTTCTCGCCGAAACTGCTGAAAGTGTTCAGATATAACTCTACAATACTAAAACTTACCCAATAGGCAGGCTTTATTGGCAAAAGGTTCCTATTCCTATATCCTTATTCCATCCACTGACTTTTACCACGTGTAAATTGCTATACAATACTTACATAGTGCAACTATATTCGCCAATATATGTAATTGCTTCCTTGGAAAAGTTGTAACCGCAATGCGCAAATGCGGTATTCAAAGAAAAACATTAAAATCCTGTCAGATGAACTTATAACCTACTCCTTTTTAGGTCAGATAAATATAGGCAAGGTCGGGGAACAAGCGTTGTTCAATTATTGGTTCCGTAAAAGAACAATACATATTTAAATCATAGTATAAAAGTAAAGTGTTTCACTACTACGTCACAGTGATCGTAGTCATGTTGTGGCTCGTGGTCGCTTTGGTGGCCCTTTTGTGGTGGACATATACTCGGCATTCAGACAGGTTCAAGGAAGTGTCTAGCAAAATAAAATGTAGTATCAAAGCTTACCCGGTTTTGGGACATGCGTATTTGTTTGCGATGCAAGATGGGACAAGTAAGATATATTTTTCAGTTCCTATTTTTTCATCATGCTGCCATTTGGTTGAAAAGGTATCGGTTTTGGTGAATTGGCTGCCAGGATGAAATGGGGTGTTGCGGGTAGGGTATATAACCGCCGCATGTATAGTGACCGCTGGGGGTGACTACCAAATTGGAGCTAGAAAGTTCTAGTCGTGGCCGGCCTAGTTTTTATAAATTGTATGCATATCAAGAGGACTGGTTAGGAGTGGTCCAGGACAGGGAATAAAAAATGTTAGGTAGGCCCTTTCTCAGCAGATTGTAAGCAAACTGATAACTAAGAATAATCACACGACGGTTGCAAATGTTGGACAAATCATTCATTAGTCTGCTTTTAAAAAAGAATACCGTCATCAACGTTCAACAACAGCAATCAGGTTTTCAAAAGTTACTGTTGCGACCAAAGTTAACTTATTTGTATCGCTGTAAATCTTAGTACGTTTTGCAAATCCAAAAACGTCTACTTTTGTTTTTTATTCCTCGACGCAAAAAATCAAAGCTCCAAGAATTATATTTCATCAAAATCGTTTCTAACCTTTACAAGACATGGCGGGTAAATTCTTTACAATTTTGTTGGAAGTTCAGGAAGTTCTGCTCTCAAGTGAAGTATTGAATTCATACTTACATTAATGTTTCAGGTCGTATGAGGTATTTCCAAATGTTCGGTCGTGAAGCTATCAAAAATGGAGGTCTCACTAACCTATGGTTGGGGGAGAAATACTACGTTGGTACGTACATACCTACCTACTTCTTTAAACCTATTGCAATTCTCTCTACTTGGGCATCTTTTATTTTCAGTCAGCTAAAAGGTCAGATCATAACCTAAATTAAGACAAAATGTCTTTTAAGGCTGAAGCTTTCTGAAGTGGTAGTTCTAAAAGTGAAACGTAGTCATGTGCCTCTTCCTCACAACTGAATCTTAGTAAATGTATTTTTTGAATTGTCTTGATTACTCATTTCAGTTGTTGTAGATCCAGTTGATCTGGACGTCATTATGAAGGCTTCATTAGAAAAGGATGAAATAATGCGATTCGCGAGAAACTTTATTGGTAACGGGATTATATTTGCACCGTGTGAGTATTTCGATATTTTAGAACATTTAAGGCCAGAAAGAGATTCGAAAGGGGTAAACAAGTAAACAAGGTGGGGTCAGGAAGCGGTGGCGGGATAAATTCGAAAGACACGCACGAACTTCGAAAAAAAAAGACATTTAAAGGCAGAGGCATTAGCTCCCAAATACGAATGTTTTTGATTTTATAGGATGTATTCAACCATATTATATCAACTTGCTAGAAAAACAGCAAGGCTTAGTAGCCACCACATACTTACTACTAACCCCACAGCAATCAGCAATGCATTCACACATACGTCTTGTGTAACTTCAATATTACGAGATTTTTAAATGTGTCTAGTGCCAATATGGCGTCCCCGTCGCAAGATTCTGGCGCCGACCTTCAGTCCCAAGAACTTGAACAACTTCGTGAAGATCTTCTCCCAGCAGAGCAGTGTGATGGCTGACAAGCTTCAGGACGAGGAGGGCAAGGGCCCGTGCTCTGTGTGGAAGTATCTGAATACTTATGCTATGGATTCTGTATGCGGTAAGTTGTACTACAGTATCTAATGTTTTATAATTATAAAATGTATGAAATCAAAATCGAAAGTCGATATAAAGAATCATATGAAAATGGATAATTAATTCCGAAATCTATCTGCCTCTTCAAACCTGTAAATAGTATAACTTATTGGTCGTTACTTTGTCTACGTGGTTGCTGGCGAAATATTAGCTATTCAAGACTCAATAAATTTATAATAGGTACATACATATATTGGCCGACTTTAGATACATTGCAATGATATTAATTATAAAGTCACTTTGAGACTAGAACTCCTCGTACTTCTGGTCTGCAATTTCTAAATAAACCATGGAGTCAGACAAGCCACCTCAATATCAAATTATTGTCGTTTAGTATTTTGTCCAACCAAATATTATTATACATACTGTGCCAAATCACCTTTTTATCAGAAAACATTTCTTTTCCATCTCGAGTAACCAAATACTCTGTATCAAATCTGTTTATTGTCTTGCTATAGAAACAGCACTGGGTGTGAAAGTGAACGCTCAGAAGAACACAGAAGAGCCATTCATGAAGGCTTTCGAGGAGACTTGCCGTTTAATAGCCATGCGCATGGTGCAGCCCTGGCTGTATCCCAACGCTGTGTACCGACTACTGCCGTATCATGCCAACTTTGAAGAGTGCAAGCGAATCGTATGCGGCTTTATCGATAAGGTACGTATATAATTTACAGTTTATAAATATGTAAATATTTCTGCGTCACAGTTTGTCAAAAAACAGTTGCAATCACATGTCTTTAAGCAAATCTATAGAAACTGTAACAACACCTATGCGTAAAAATGTTTTATTTTGGCCGATTATAAAATATATTTGGAAGAACGCAAGTAAATTGGCATAGCCAAGTTAAGCAACCTTAATTGGAATATAGAACCTACGCGTTCTTGAGAGAGGTGTGGTTCAACCCGAATTTAATTCTTTACCAAGAGTATTGTTTTGTTCCTTATGGACATAACATGTGTTCAAATAACAATAACCACATTATTGAAAATACTTTGTTTTGTTTGCCACAGATAATCAAGTCAAAACGAAAAACTATAAAAGAAGACGCTGAACTAAAAAAAGGTGAGTCAAGTCTTGAAATTAATTCTCAAACATATCTAAGAAAATCAGACATTTTTAACTTTAATATAAAACCAACTAACTTGAAATCGCCAAATCCATTCGGGAGCTAAGTATATAATAATGCTACAGACGTCTTAAGGTCAGGTAGGATTTTGACAGTCAGGGGTTAAAGGTAATATTTTTGCTTTCTTAGGTAGCATGGTTAGGTAGCTTGCTTACTAACTTATATTTTTGCTAGCTTACTTAGGTAATGAGTACAAAGTGTGGTTTACACATTTAATTGTTCCACTGGTCTATCGGACCATGTTAGGGGTTAGGTACAGGCCAAGCGTGGTCCACTCATAATAAACGTAATTATATCACTTTGATCAGGTTAAAAATGTCATGAGCAATGTAATTATATTTATGATGTTCAGTTGGTATTTCATACTTCATTTACATTTGATAAATTATTTTTAATTGACTTCTTTTATTCCATTAGAGATACTTGGTTCTTTAAAGAACGTTCTCCTTTTTGAAGCTGGTTTAAAATAATACTGATACCAAAGTTTTTTCGCTTTAATGCCTACTAGATACTATTTACCCTGAACGACCCTTATTTAAGTATATTTTCTAGTCTCGTAAATTTTACCAAAAAGATAATCGTACATTCTGACGTAAGTGTAAAAAATGTAGGTATATATTTTAACATTAATGTCATAATATATGATTTCATAACGAGTTTGAATGGTACCGGCCTAAAATCGTTTATGGGTAAAAGAAAATTGAGGTTGATTATCCACCAATTTATTTTTTATCCAACGAATTTATCACCGTAACAACCGGATGCATCCGCTGCTTAATCTGGATCTTTGTTTATGCGTTTTTGGTTATTGCGGCAACTGAAATACATCATCCGCGAAAATTTCCACGTTCTAGCTGCCACGGTTCTTGAAAAACGGACAAACAGCTTTGCCTTTTGGAAATAAGACAAAATAACCTCTTTTAAAACGATAGCAATAGTTATCTTACAGATAACTGATAAAATTGGAGAATCTCTTCAGTGGGTCGGTCAAAGTCCGAGATATTGATAAGAAATTAAAAATAGAATATTTTTTCTTGGTATCTTATCATTTAAGCTGTTGTTAACGTGTGTCACTTAGTAAGTGTCCAAAGTACGCGGACTTTGAACAATTTTCAAATAATGTTTGTATTATAGGCCTCTATTATTGTTTTACTAAAGTACAAAGTACGTAAACTATCGCTCGATAAAACCCAAGTCACGTCGCCCACGACGCCCACAATGGATTTGGTGTGCTGATCTTAACGCATTCAGCTATGCGTCCAGTTAAGACACTGTCTATTCTGTTGTACAAAATGAGAAAACGAATACATGTACATATATTGTATTGCCACTGCATCCCGAAAATTTAAAATATTATCATAAACTGGCGTTACTACAACAGGTCCAAATGACATAAATACATTCTTGGAGTTAATAACTGAGGCATCGGGTGGTGACCGGGGGTACTCCGACGAGGAGTTGCAGGAGGAGACCCTGGTGTTGGTGGTCGCTGGGACTGACACCTCCGCAGTGGGAGCATGCTTCACTATATGCATGCTTGCCAGGCATCCTGATGTACAGGAGCGGGCGTGTGAGGAGTAAGTAATCTTTGAATGTACGTTCTGACCCTTTTTTAGCATTAAATATAGCAGGCGTTTGTTCATTTAAGATGTGTTTGCTATTAAAAGACAAGATTGATAACCTCTTTTTCAGTAACTATACGGATGAAACACTTCATTCGTCTAAAATATAAAAATGGAAATAAAATATTTTTTTTAAATTTCCCCAGGCTACATGAAGTATTTGGCGATTCCGACAGACCTTTGACGAGCGAAGACCTGCCTCGCCTGAAGTACTTAGATGCAGTTGTCCGGGAAACACTCCGGCTGTACCCTCCTGTGCCACTCATTGTCAGGACTGTTGAGAAGGAGATACAACTTCGTACGTAGGCTCTGTTTTGGGCTGTAGGCATTTTTGGGGATCCGACCAAAAAAAGTGTTACCTATATCGCAGCCCAATTAAGGGTCCACTGTCTGCAAATATGTTTTTCTTTTGCATATTTGTGAGGAACCCTCAGTATTGCGAGCCCGACTCGCACAACCAAAGCGTGTAGTCTTATATTACTTATTGGTTGTATCACTTTTTTCAATACATACAACAAGATCTCAGTCCAATTGTAAGCCTTTAAAAGGATCAGCTCTCTAAAGTTATTCCGTGAAGTAATATATACAACGATCATCCCTATTCCAGCTTCAGGAGTAACATTAGTCCCTGGTTGTGGAGTTCTGGTCCACATCTGGGGCACGCACCGCAACCCCCAGTACTGGGGAGACGACGCCGATCAGTTCCGACCGGAACGGTTTCTGGAGACGCTCAAACATCCCGCTGCATTCATACCCTTTAGTTATGGACCTAGGAACTGTCTTGGTTTGTATTTCATTTAATACTTAAAAAAAAAGAAATATAACATGCCAATACCACTGCTAAATGTACTCACTTAGGGCAAAGAACTAAGATTCTTGCCATCAACTCGAATGGAAGAAGGAAGTCTTTAAAGGATAGGCAAGAAGTTTATTATGAACAGGAAATAACTTTAAGCTGTATTAGGTTCGTTCTGTATTAGCAATTCAATACTTTATGTTTTGAATTAAAGTTGATTAAGACAGTACAAGAAATAAAGTGCAAGTTTATAAAGAACATCATCATTCCTTTCCTTCACACGAATATCCCTGTACCCTTCCTTTTTTATTGTTTATTTCACAATTGCAAAATGATTGGTTTTCCTTTTTAGGATATCAGTACGCCATGATGTCAATGAAGACAGCTGTAGCGACAATCTTACGGAAGTATAGAATCTCGATGCCTGGCTCTAAACAAAATGGCGTCAACGTCGCTGACACTCCGATGACAGTTAGTTTCGACATCATGATGAAAGATGTCGACAGGTTTACTGTGCAGTTGGAGAAAAGAACGAAGTGAAATACGAAGAAAATGTAATACGAAGATATGTATAAGTAGTGTTTAATGTTTAATATTTTAAGGTGTTTATATAGTTCTGGAAAAATGAAAAAAACTATATTAAAAATGTGAAAGAGACTAAGTGCTTGTTTCAATTTCTCTAAAAACATTTCAAACAACAAGCATAAAAGTCTTCTTTATTTAAATAATTTACACACTTTCTTATAATATTATTACTACACATAAAATCTTTTAAATAAAACCTCATAAAACGCCCAATTCACCAGCCATTTTTCCAATAACGATAGCTTGTGAAGATGTCAAAAAAGGTAGAGTAGGGTAAAAGAGAGGGGTAATTTGCCCATTAAAATAATTGTTTAAAATAATTGGTCAGAAAGGTGTATGTCTATCGTGCAGCAATACCACTTTCTGAATTTACTTGTTATCTAACCATCTAAGTATAATATAGCTCACATTTCTCACAAACTATGGATGTGTATCAGACATTCGGACCTAAACCAAGTTCATTCTAAATAGAGTCAGACCTTTCTCCTCGGTTCTAATTGAACTGTGAAATGGTGGACATCCCTCATCATCACATCGAACTTCAGCCTTAAGGGTTTGTCCATGTCGTAGGTGTCTGTCGCTGGCAGGATCCGGTACTGGCGGAGCAGTGCCGCCATGGCAGTCTTCATTGACATCATCGCGTATTGATATCCTGAAACAAATTTATTATTTGTTGATAGTCTTTGTTTGGGACAAAAATATTTTCTGTATTTTGTGACCGGCTCTGGATGATGAAAGCATTTGTAATAAAGTGTGGGTTGATTTATACTTTGCTGATTTCACCTACTTTAGATGAAAATAACGAAATATATTTATAATAATTTAAAATTGGTTTATTTTTTCAGAAAACAATTTTTGTTCCTATGTATCTCAACGCTTCTTGTGAATTAATATTTAAAAAAAAATTGAGAGTATAAATGATTGATGAAATGCTCATAGTTGCCAATCAATTAATGTTTTTGGAAGATCAAAAGTGCTTTAACCATTTTCTATGTTATTACTAAAATGTATAATTCCTTACCGATACAAGCTCTAGGTCCATGGCTGAAGGCCATGAAGGCTGCCGGATACTTGAGTGTGGAGTCCAGGAACCGTTCAGGTCGGAATTCCTCCGCGTCCTCTCCCCAGTAGCGCGGGTTGCGGTGGACCGCCCAGATGTGGATCACTGCGCCACAACCTTTTACCAGAGTTACTCCAGATGCTGAAAGGAGATAGGTCTGGCTGAAGATTGTTTTTACCAGTGTTGATGGAATAGAATGTTTTTTATTACATACCGGAAAAAATTTTAGTCGATATTGATAAATAGTAAGTTATAAGATGCGGTGCAGCCTTGTTTTTAAAGAAAGAATATGTGTGCAGGTAGTCTGCTTTTTAACAAGTGAGTATTCGTAATAATGAAGAACATTATAAATACGTGTAATACGTTGTTGTTTTCATAGATACTGATATAATAAATAATATATCATCGTCTATGAGTAACAAGCCATTGTTAGGCTGAAATAGAGTTCTACAGAGATTTATAAGTATAAAACACTAAGTAAATGCCACAGATCTTGCGATTCTTGTTCGAGATTTGTTGTAAACATTTACACTTTTTTAAGGCTTTGCATTTACCTCGAGAGCAGACATAGACTGTTTCACTAGACTTTGTAAATATTTGGATTTGTCAAATGTGTGTTAAGTCCATATATGTTACTACTTACGTAAAGTGACTTCCTTGTCAATTTTCCTGGCAATAATTGGCACTGAGGGATATAACCGCAATGTTTCCCTGATCACGGCATCTAGGTACTTCAGTCTCGGCAGATCATCCGCTACTATGGGCCGGTCGGAGTCTCCGAATACTTCTTGCAATCTATGAAAACAAAACATTACTTAACTGTGATATTTTATGAGGCGTTGACAAAGATCCAAAAAACGAAAAAAAAGGTAAGTTTTTGAGGTTTTTGTGCAAATAAGTTTTAAGATCGCAAGTGACCATCATCATCATTTTGAGATATGTTTTAATTCCAGTTTAGTTCCAAGAAAAACAGTATCTCTATCTCTCTTCTCTATCCTCAACTCTTTTTTTAGGCGTTTCTAATTCTTTCAAAGCATAGATGAAGTTTAAAAAATTAAAAGTAGGTAGATTAAGGCGTATTAAACAAACTTACTCTTGATAAACCTTCGCTTGAATATCCGGATGTCTGGATAGCAGTACGGATGTGAAGGCAGCTCCCACCGCCGACGTGTCAGTGCCAGCCAGGACCAGCACCAGGGTCTCCTCTCGTAGCTCTATGTTGGTGTACCCTCGGTTACCTCCCGAAGTCTCGATAAGGAGCTCCAAGAATGTTTTGAGGCCTTCCTTGTCTTGTTTCAAATCTGAAATTATCATAAGTTTTTATTTTCTGGCCTAGGTCAAGATACTTCAAGGAAACAGGAAACATGACGTAATCATATAGAATTATGGTTTTAAATTGAAATGTATTGATCATAATATTGAGATTTCTGAAATGATCATTTTTAAAAGTATCACTCCTTTGTTTCTAGTTACCTTGGTCAGATTCAACCATAGCTTCTTTTTCATCCGCTAGTGATTGCCGCTTCTTTTTTATTATCTGAAATAAAATGATACTTTAGATTTTTCTGGATATCTATAAACAGTTGCTATGAAAGAACTTAGTATTCATAGTCTCAATATCATACCTAATTTTTGACACAAGATTGTTAAACACGGCCTTAAAGCTTTACAGGCTGGTGGCATATCTTTTGTTTTCTTCGGGTAAATGCTAATTTCAAGCCACGTCGAGGGCACGGCGTGGGGATATGTCAGACTTCCACCGACTAAAAACACCCCGGGCTTCTTTTACTGCTTCAGCCAGAGTTGCTCGCATATACTCTGCGCGACTCTGGCTGGAACCTACTTTGCGTACCTGGTCAACAAACTCGCAGATGTAGTCCCTGCATTTCGCGTGTTTCTTGTAAGTCGGTGTGATCTTGTAGACCGCCTCGCTGTGGAACCAGGGCTGGACGAGGCGCGCCGAGTCTAACTGTGTGTGGAGTTCGAATCTTTTCAGGAAAGGCTGTTCGATTTGCTTTTGAGAGTTCACTGCTACGCCCAATGTAGACTCTAGAAATATAATAACTATTTACATTATTTGTCCAAAAATGTCAGTCGCCTTTTGTTGGAAAACTATCATATTAGTCAAATCCAGTTTCTTAAAATCTTATAAATGATTACGTAATTTTATTAGGGGTACGTAAGTATCAATTCTTGATTTGAGAGCGTCCATTCTTCTATAGCATGAAATGAAATTAGAAATAAATCGTCATAAATTCATACCACAAACAGAGTCCATGGTATATGTGGTGATATAGTTCCATATGGAGAAGGCTCCGGTCCCGGCAGCCGACTGGAGCTGTTCCGCCATGATGCTGCTCTGGCGAGAGAAGATCTCCACGAACTGCGCCAGGTTTTTGGGACTGAAGGTCGGAGCGAGGACCTTGCGACGGGGACGCCAGATCTTTACTGTTTGATAGAGTTTGATAGTTTGGTAGAATTATTTAACTCTTAAGCTATAAACTATAGTAATATGTATAAGTGACTTAAAAGATAAAACATCTAAAAGCAAAGCAGACAAAAATCCAGCAGAATAGTCAACGAAATATTTTTTTTATTCTTATATATCATTAAAATAAAATGACATCAGTACTCATGTTTCAAAGCAAGCGCCTACTAATTTTACCTGGTGCAAAAACGCTTCCATTGCCTGTCAACATCTGCAGGCACTTCAGCGCATCATCTTTCTCGAGGCAAGATTTCAGAATCAGTTCAGCAATCTTAACATCAGCTGACACTGTAAAAAATAGGCACACGTTGGTATCAAAATTGAATTATCGCTTGGAAAATGAGGTCGTGGAGTCGAACTAATTGTGATAAAAAATCTAAGTGGATAGGTACGCATTAATTTAATAATCGAATTTGGTATCAAGATTTTTTATAGCTGGAAATAATTCAAATTGATTAGTTTACGAAATTCTGTCTTCTCAAATTTTTCTATGACGTCTGCTTGGCAACTTATTGAAAAAATAGAATCAAATCTGCATACACTAACTTAAAGAAAACCAGCAATGTATTGTCACAATTTTTTATCTCACATGGCAACAACTTCAAACATGCTTCCTTGTGTCGTGAGCTTGGTTTTGCCGTATGAATCTAGATCACACTTCTTGATTCCTTAATAAATAATAATGATACTATATAAATAATATTATAAAATTACAAAAGAAGTTATCAAAGAACTTACCGACATAAAGCTTTTGTCCTTGCCACACTGATACTATTCCTTCATCATTAGCAATTGCTTCACGGCCTAGTTTTTGAAACATTTCCATACGATCTGCAATAGTATCATGTGTTTTTACATTTAAATAAACAGTATTATGTTAGCTAGAAAACAAATGATCAATTGGAACATTATCAATTTTATATATGAACAGTGGCAATTTTTATAAATTTAAAAGACATATAAAGAGGAAAGTAAGTAAATGAATTAAAACGCTCTTTTTATAGAAACGTTTTGTTGGTCTATAAATCGGCACAAAACGCGAGGGAAAACAGTGTTAAAATGCTTATGTTTTCCACAACCCTTCAACACAATCTTTCCAAACCACACCTTTACCCATCACATAAAAAAGTATTTATTTGTTTAAAACCAGTTCAGGGCCCCGATTCTGTTATTTTACAATGACGGTTGAATGAATGGCAATTGGATCAAATTTGAAATTATTCCTATTCTCTTAAGCATTTTGGAAAAGCAATAATAGGAAGTTAATTATATTGACCTTTAGCGTACCGTCCCGTAATCAATTTACAATTATTGTGTAGGAATGCTTAAGAGAATACGAAAATTGTTATTTTAAGCCAAATTTCATTCATTCATTGGACGTTATAAATAGCAGAATTGGGGCCCAGTTTCCGCCCAGCCGGGTACAGCTCCCGGATTGTGCACTTGAAAATCCGAGGAATCACCAGAATATGTATTATCGTTACCTTCATCACTTCCAAAGAATATGTAAGCATGTCCAATTAACGGCAAAGGCCTGTATTTTGTCATTGGGAGCTTGTGAGACAGTTCCACCATATTCCTTTTCTGATATCGTAGCACACACATCCACACGACTATGAACACTAGAATTATTTGTATTAACATTGTCCTGTGAACCGCACTTGTATAAGGAGACTACCAAAAATTGGTCCGAACAAATAAAATTTGAAAAAAACTAATCCGAATAATGTATGCAACACTCTTAATTATATATGCGAAAATTAAACTGTTTCTCAAATAAATAGTGCTTAAAAAAATATTTGAATATTAATAGTACAATATTAGTGATGGAAGATCATACAAAAATACAATTGATTTATTAATTAGAAGTCATGTATGCATCGGCTAGTGAGTATGGCAAAATAGTTTCAAGTGACTTTGGTGGTGTATATATACACTTTATGAATGAGCACAATAGTTAGGGTTCGGTAGCTAAAGCGCTTTGTTGAAAACGTTACGTAATTAATGATTACGTATCATCGTCGTCTCTGAGACATTATCTGAGAAAAACGATTAGAGAATTGAATGAAGAAATGAAAAAAAAAACTTGAGTAGCAACAAGGTATTTGCTGAACAATTTTATCGGATTAGTAAAGACGTGTCAATTCAGTATAATACAACGTCTATCACCAATTATGTAATTACTAGATTTTTTTAAATTACATTTTCATCGGGTTTTTGCTCGTTTATTATTGCAAATTTGGTTTCCTTCTATCTTTTGATCCGGAACCCTTAGCGCCGCAAACCCAACTCGAACTTGACTGGTTTTCACAAACTTTTTAGAAGCGTAAAATTACGACAAAATTCGATTTATCTCCTGGTATGGAACCTTAGTACATCATCTCTGAGGTCCATAACACTCGAAAGATGTTCTTGAAGTTTTTTACTCCACTTATCTTGAAGAGCCTGACGCAATTTTATTGCTTCTAACGATGCTAGAAGATGTTGAATACCTCGTTATGTTATTAAAAATGTATTGTAATTCAGGTGAGTAAACATAGGTTAAGCTCTTGAACTCAGTGTGAAAAGCAAAGCAAACACGATTTTACTAAGAGGAAGACAAAAATATGGTGTGATGTCTTTATTAAAATTTAACACCATCGTTTTGTTGAAATTATAATTATAATTGTGTTTTATTTACACGATAGCTTTGTGGACTCCTAATCGGCTTTGCATGCTCATGGTTGGAGGATCGAATCCAGTTCTAATAAGTTGCAGCTTGTTCCTGCCTTTGCCAAGCACAGGCTTTGGTTTTACTTTTTCATCATTAAATATCTAAAAGACTTGTTCCATGCAGGTAACAATACTGCACTCTATTATAAAACCAAAACTCAACTGTCAAATAATCTATTAAATAATGATGATGATAAGATTAATGATGAAAATTTATCAGTCACAAAACTAATTATTGAAAAGGTTCCTAAAAATAAGTACCACATGTTAGGTCCGGAAGCAAATAGGCCTATTGAAAATATTTCTTGGGAGTTGTAACTAGCAAAAAGGTCAGGGATCTACCGATACATCTTGAAGTAATTTTACAGCGGTCGTGGAAAAGAGATGCCGCTCTTTGATCTGTATTGCGCTGTCACGCTTCCGCAACCATAACAATATAACTTTGAGACGTTGTGGTAGAGCCTCAGATTATAATATATGCCTAATGGCATCGACCTATTAGTAAACGCATTTTTTTGTAACATTAGAGCTATTGATAGTATAAAGAAGCGAGGTATATAAGAGCTTCCGTCCATAGTTCGAACGTACATATTTGTAGTTCCTTTCCGTACGTGCCTTGGTTTCCATTTTACGAAAAATCAGTAGTCACTCATGCCTGACAAATGTATGTTCGGGGTCTATAAAAACGATTTTCTAATTGTACAATGTCTGCAGGGTAGCGGCGTCCAAAAAACTATGATTTCAGTCTAGTCTTTCCGGAATCAGCTATATAAATATGTCAACTTATTGTACCAGATTTCACCTAGTACTACGTAACTAGTATAATAAGTTGTAAGGTAACCTAGTAAACACCGTAACCAATAGCGGATAAACCGAATTTCTTCGTGTAGTAATTATTTTGGGTTCCTGGTCAAATAATTAGAGTGGAATAATATAAAGTTACGACAAATGACAAAGATTATTTGTGATCATTAATTTTACTTTGGTAATGCTTTCAAAATTTCAACGATAATAAGCTATCTCATTGCAAGTTGTATCCTGAAGTTGTCCACATCTTTCATCATCACATCGAAGGACACTCGTACTTCTTTTGAAGTATACTTCTCATCGCTTGGTATTATTCGGTATCGCCGTACTATTGTTGCCAGAGCTGTCTTCATGGACATCATGGCGTATTGGTACCCTGTAAAGAAGAAGTTTATTGAACTCTGGTTTATACAGTGTAGCATGTTCAGCATTTAACTTTAGGGTAAATATGTTATTCCGGTACATTGTGTCATACCATATCAGAGCTGCGCAGAGGATGTGCTTGCGAACCCGCGGAAGGTAGGGACCCAGGAGTTTTTAGCCAGTGCAGATTTAACATATCACATCGTACCGTACCCTCGGCGTGGGTTGATGTCAATAATTTTTCACACCGTTTCATAAAACAAGGTTTGCATTACCTTCACGTCTGTACAGTTTTGTTTTCTATCAATGTCATTACTGTGCCCAATTAATCATCTAAGCATCTCAAGACTATATCTGACCATAGTTTTGACCTTCTCATCTGTTTCGGATTTAGGTGTACTTAACATCCACTCATTTAAGTGGATTTAAGAATTGGTGAATAATTAGAGTTACATTACGTCATTTGGAGTTTAGTGAGATAATAGTGTAAATATTTGGTTTCGACGAAATGCGCAGTAGTTTTTTTGACCACTTTAACGTTGTCGATACGATACGGTCTTTCTCAGTAGCAAATTTGTTTCTGATTAGATCAAATTATACTATCATCCGTATAGTTGTACAAGTACAAGTACAAATCCACTTTATTGCAAATCAAAAGAAAACATTTGATACAGTAAATAACATGTAAAATTGTAGTTATAGTTTTACATAATTTGTGCTTTATGAAACACAAATCAGCTTAGTACCATAAAAAGATGTTTGTTAACAGGAGTTAGCCCTGTGTCGCGTTAATTAAGTAAACAAGTATCTAATAAAACGAAACATGAAACTAATAAGAAAATAGAAATAGATTTTTTTAAGATTAAGGAATTCAGTCAAATCCGAAGCAATCAGCTAGATGGGACATCCAGTTGAGTGGCCTGAGTAAACCGTTAGTAATTTAATCTTATGCCCTTAAGTTATGTAGGCCGGAACAAAACCTTGAATAAAAACTTACCTAAACAAGCTCTTGGTCCATAGCTGAAGGGCATGAAGGCAGCGGGATGCGGGAGTGGCTCCAGAAACCGTTTAGGTCGGAACTGCTCCGCGTCGTTTCCCCAGTACCGAGTGTTACGGTGGATACCCCAGATACTGATAAAAATACCACAACCTTCCACCAGGGTTACACTTGATGCTATGAGAGAACCGGAGATAATATAAAATAATTTGGCTTCCAGTCTAACCGGTTTCAGTGAAGTAGGTATCTGTGTTTTACAATTTAAATTAGGTATAATTACCTAATTATTAATAATATTAATAATTACCTTTTTATTCTAGTTTTTAGTATTCAAGATAGAATGGACATAATCATTTTCTATGTAGTAACAACAATATCCATAAGTGAATAACAAACATTAATATTCCGTACTTTCTAATATTTTTTTATGAAAATTAGTCTATATAATAGGTGACCATACTTACGCAAGGTAACGTCATTGGTAACTTTTCTGACGATGAAAGGAACTGGTGGGTACAAGCGAAGTGTCTCTCTGATGACAGCGTCCAAGTACTTGAGACGTGGCAAATCTTCAGCCGTGACCGCTCTGTATGAGTCTTCGAAAACTCCCTGCAGTCTGGTGTGAGTGGTGAGTCTTTTTTTAAGTTTATATAGATATACATGGCAGTCCCATCGTGCCCTTTTACATTGATGGACGTATGCCTACTAAAAACGATTACATAGTAATTTAGTACTATGTAATCACCAAAATTATTGAAAAGGTCGAAAGATACTCATGAAGAACTTTAATTAAAAAGCTCAACTTCTTAGCCATATCTGATGATGGTCTGACTTATACCACTTTCAACTGTAAATGTAATTACAACAGTAACACTAATATTTTTTTTTTGTTTTCAGGTCGCATCGATTCTAAATACTTACTCTTTATAAACTTTATTCTGTACATTGGGGTGTTGTGCCAGCATTAGCAGAGTGAAGGCTGCCCCTACGGCTGATGTATCCGTGCCAGCCAATACCAGCACCAGGGTCTCTTCTCGTAGTTCTACATTGCTGTACCCATTGTTACTACTTGAACCTTCTATTAGCAGCTCCAAAAATGTTTTCAAATCACCTTTGGGTTCTGTATAGAGAGATATTGGAATTATAAATTTGAAGCATAAATTCAAATACCCTTTGTATTTGAATTTATGTTTTATTAAATTATGATTGTAATTTCAACAAACTTTCATCTTCATTTGGGTCTAGGTGTTCTTTTTGTAATGCGTCTCGCTTTGACTCGATTATCTGAAAAAAGATTCAGAGCTATTATTTTTATTACTATTTGTTGTGGGTCCCGGCTATTATTAACACATCATGATAGTTTTTACGGTTAGTCAGAAGCTAGAAAGTCTGACAACCAGTAAGAGGTATCGTATTTAACAGGTGACTGGGTAGAGGAAGTCAGATTTTCAGCTGCTCCTTGTAAAGCCTTTGTGCTGCATCTGGTTAATCTGGAAGTCGTTCCCAACATAGTTGAGAACAAGGTTAGGATGATGATGATGATTTTGAGAACATACCTGATCCATAAAACTCCACATGACGTGTTTACAGTGTGTATGTAGCTGGTATTCCTTGTTGCAAATGTATTGATATACGGTGTCATTGTACAGCCAGGGTTGGCAAATACGTTTAGAATCAATGCGGACACAGTCCTCAAAGGCCTGAATAAATGGTTGCTTGGATTCCAACTGAGAATTCGTATGTATTCCTAAAGTAGTTTCTGCAAAGTACAATACAATGTATTCTGATAAAGTCTAAAAATATTCACATTTGGAACCTTGGACCCAAAAATATGACTCTGGGAGAAATCGTGTTTTTTACTTACATAAAGTGCCTGACGGATGAAGACTGAAATTTTCTTTAAAATCTTTCTGATAGAATTGATTTACCTATAGTATAATATTTTTATATTGTATAAGCCTACCGCATATTGCAACTCCTTTAAATCAGGTACAATAATTTTAGAAACCGCAACAAAGTTAATCAGGTATAGTTAATAGCAAAAATAAGTTATTTGACTATAGGAAAATTGATTTCTAGGAAGTTAAAAAGTTTAAAGCTCTCACGACAAACTGAGTCCATAGTATAGGTCGTCATGTATTGCCAAGCAGAGAAGGCGCCTCTCCCGACGACAGCCTTCAACCGTTCCGCTAAGATGCCACTCTCTTGAGAGAACACATTCGCGAAGGCTTTCAGGTTTTTAGGGCTAAAAGTAGGGGCCAGGACCTTGCGACGAGGACACCGTATTGGAACTGCAAATAAATAAAGTGACACATAATTAAGATACAATTTCGGTATATTTATATAGAACAAGAAATAAATCGTCTAAAAAAGTTGTCAGCGGTTACCTATCTATGTAATACTAGTAACTAAATAAAATTACTTGTTTCATATTTGACTTGCCTGGTGCAAATATGCTCCCTTTTTGCAAAATTATCTTGAAAATCCTTAATGAGTCATCCTTCTCCAAACATGTTTTGAGAAGATGTTCGGCAAACACAGGATCTGTCGGTACTGTAACCAATCAATACAATATTATTATTCTTATTTTTGCAACTGCAAAAATACTTTTTTATTGTTAATAGGACAAATTATACAACAGGCCTGCTTGTAGTAATTCCTGTCTTTCCTTCCTTCGCTAAGACTCTTGAAGTTCCACAAGCCAGACATCGCTTCAATCGAATAGGAGTGAAGACTCTATAATAACATTAATGTAATAGTGGTGGTAGGTGCTTCTAGACTTGATCCAATATGAACTTACCTATGTATAGTTTACTTCCTTGCCAATGGGAAATGAGGCCACCTTTCTCAATAGATTCTCGACTGATTGCTTTGAAGGTATTCATACGATCTGAGAGAGAAATAAATCTTCGTTGTTATAGTACAGGTTTAAAACGGGAGGTTAAGTTTTTACATTTATGAATAATATGGTTTGAAAAGAAATATGAAAGTAATTTATTTTACCTTCTCCATTTCCAAGGAATCGATAGGCGTGACCCAAAAACGGTAACGCAATACTTCTTGGTGCCAACTGATTTGCGAGCGCAAGAACTTTTCTATTCTTTGCTCTCCATACTGCATTCCATAGAACCAAAATTAAAAATACTGCCACTAAAAACATTTCTGATTAAAATCCTTTGTGTGACGCTATAAAAATTAAGGTGCGACTGATTTTGGAGAAGCTTGTCATACCGTTTATATGGATTTTTACCCGCTCTAATTTTGGATGCAAATAATTATGCAGGCTATCGTGGAGCGCATTTTTTGTACCAGTGAGTTACTCTGAAGGGTTTTTTTTGAAATACATTATAAATACTTTATTTTATTTTTGGGTTGTACGTTTTCAACTCGGTCTGTAGCCCCAAAGAAGCTACACACTTTTTTGCCTTTCCAGGGTAAAGGAAGTTACTGAAAATTTTAATGAAAACGTTTCGCGGTTTTTGTGTAGTTGCGTAAAAAATATTGTGGCCGACGAAGCGTTTAAGATAATTATTTTAACACATTTAAGCAATTAGCAATGCACTACTCTAAGTGTTATGTACACTCGGTTTAAAGTTTGAACTTAATTATTTTGGAACAAGGTCATCATCAAGCCTAGCATTTTCTATAAATAAATATGGACAACATCACATACATTGTTCTGAACCCAAAGTAAGTTGCTAAAGCTCTTGTGTTATGGAATTCAGATACAACGAAGGTACCACAAGCACCCAGACCCGAGACAATGTAAAAATGTGAATTTTTACCTGACCTGACCGGGGATCGAAGCCGGGACCTCAGAGCTAGCGACACCTTGAAACCGGTGCGTACGCCACTCGACCACGGAGGTCGTGTATTTAAGTCGGCTTCCAGTCCAAATGGATGCAACTAAGTACCAGTATTTTACTTAAAGCGACTGCCTATCTGACCTTCTCAACCAATGTGACATAGGTCTCATTGTCATTCTCAACTCAAGGGACCGACTTAATCAGGAGAGGCTACCTCTAATAAATCTACTAGTGCAATTGTAGCTTAGTATCTTTTTGTAATAATTACCTGCTCAAGCATCTATTTGATATCAGCACCTAAAATAGTAGTATCACGTGCTGCTGAACTTCTCATTATTTGGACACGTGTTTAAATTTGTTCAACTAGTTGATACTAACCTCCTATGTGTTCTGTACAGTCAACATGACAAGTGCGTGATAAAACATTTATTGATCTACTCGTACCACACCAGTGTAGGACTATAAACAAATGAAGAACAAAGCTTTTGAATTTTTGAAGTTTATTATGATGTGTTGTTTTTAATTTAATTTTATGCGGAGATTATAAAAACTGATCTTTGCTATAAATGACAACAGTTTTGCCAAAAGATTTGTGTTTTGATGTTAACTTCACTTGAATGAATTTATAGCCGAGTAGTGGATGCCCACTGCTAAGCCCATAGGGAGCGTTGGGTCACGGGTTCGATCCTCGCTTGGGACAAGAGTTTGTGTGATCTACGAATGCTTGTCCCAAGTCTGGGTGTCTTTGTTTGACTTGCATGTGGCTTGAATATTTTTGCAAGGCTCCAAGGCGACAAGCATTTTGCCTTTTTTAAACAAAACTTTTCTATCTCTTAACTTTTCGATTTTGAAAATTTGTTTATCAAGCATGACTTTTAATTAACTGCTTTTCCTGGCAGCGAAAATACAGCATCGTGCTTTGTTTCTTCTCCACAGCAAGAACAACGGGGAATTGTAGGCAAATAAAAACAATGAAATTTAAGAAAATAAGCAATTACAGGCTATGAATAAGTTATATGCACATTACATACATTACAAATTCAGAAATATTATAGTTAAAAAACAAAGTCAGATCTTATCCACAAAAATATGGCATAATTTACTTCAATTTAAAGTATAACCCGATAATTATAATATCAAAATAATAAAATTAAAATATGCAGGTCCGAAACTTTGATGTAATGCAGTGGTGTCTAATGCTCGAGTCACATTAGTGGTTAAAGTCATTTGCGCAATAATTTTTGCGTTATTTTTTTATGTAAAGCCAAATGGTAGCTATCGCTTAACGCTCGCTTAATGCCGTTGTCAAAATGCCTTAAGTTGTGGCTACACCTATCTACTGTTAACTATAATGTTATTTTATATATCAATCTGTTTAACTTTGGAATAGCGAATCTTTATCTCTTCTCTATGGGTGATAAACAACATGGTTCGAGAACCTTTGACGTTATTTTAGACCTATAAAAAATTGACAGGGGTGCTGCATTTCACGGTGTTTCCCTTCACCGTATTAGTTAATGGTAAGATTTTCAATAAAATCTGACATTTAATCTGACATACTTCTACAGCTGTCATTATATTGGATACTTCAAGGCGTGGCGGTAGCCCACTAAAATAGAGAATAAGGTATTATTTTCCAAACCTAATTCAAGTTCGAAAACAACATCGTGTTAAAATGTCTTTGATTTCGGACACTTCTTAATAAATTTGTAAGCAATAAAATCAAATCATAAAATAAGCATATTCAGGTCTCGTTAAAAAATAAGGTTCCTGTTTGTTTAGTACATAAGAAACCTTTTTTTGTACCTGTATCAGTTTTGGGTTCAGTCATATCTGTTTATGTTAATTACCAGCTAAACCGCATATAATTAGGACGAAGATCGTGTTATAAAAAACTATAACTTATTTGATAGTAAACAGAAGGATAGCTTTTGTTCACGTCTTCTCTCGCAAGGGGAGCCGAGGGAGCCGTGCCGTGCCGCGTTGTTGGTTTAGCCTTGTCGTGAATGCAAAATAGGCTCTTTTAAACCCTTTTTTTTCTTTTAAGACGGGGTAATTCTCATGGACATCCACTCCCTCGGGGGCGATAATGGGTAGTGTCAGACTTTTGCTGACTAAACCTGAACCGCCGTGCTACGTCATCCGCGTTTTTGTGTCGGTGTATGGCAATGCGTTGCAATCCTTCATACACGGGCTCTTTTAACCCCTAACCTAGAAAGAGGGGTGTCTGTCTTTCATGTCTTTGTATTAAAGGTGAATATGCTGTGTGTGTTCTTAGACATGCTTGATAAAAATCGGTCGAGCCATTAAAAAGTTATGGGCGGTGAAAGTTCTAACTATCTTTTATAATATTTGTGTGAATTTTTATGAACGGACTTACTTATTATGTTTCTAAGTAGTTTTAAGTGCTCGTTTATTTTTGATGGATTTGTATTTCTATAAAGAGCCTTAGGCTTAAAAATTGAAGCGCCTGATGGTATTTTATTAGCATTCCGCAGCAAAGCAACAGGTGATTTTTTATTTAGCTGTACAATAAATCAGCCGTCTATGTTGAAAAACATTATTTAAAATAGTCATATAATTTTACGAGGATTTATTTTACGAGACAAACTTATGATTCCTATAGTAGTAATCAAAAGTTTGTTATTTCGTCTCGACTTCTTGAAGAAATAAATAAAACATCAACTTTTAACATTTTCTCAAATGTTTCTTTCACACAAATGTTGTTATGAGACCAAAATTATTATATTTTCATCTGGGCTGTCGATTTATTAAGAAAAATGTCTTTGGCCATATCAAAGTGTGAACGAAACCTGAGCGTTATCTATATCGATGCCAACGCCATCTATTGAGGTTGACCAAAAACTTTTAGTTTTTTTTGCGTTGCTTTTTCACCAAAAATTTACGAAATTTACCAATCTTATTACGAAGGATTGTGGTGACGACTAACTTTCTTCAGATTTTATCGTTAGGCGCCATCATATTAGGTACTCAAGTCATGGTTTCCCGTTCCGTTGCTGGAGACATGGATTAGTGACCATTTTGAATATACACATTTTTCATCTATCCATGACTTAAGAAGCAAGTTGTTGCTTTTTGTTAAAACTGTCATCGCCGGTTTCTGTAAAAACAAAATATAAGTACTCGTTTGTCATATTTATTTTTAGTAAAAAATATGCAACTTAATCTTTCCATGCTCAAACACACCCAGACTAAGGACAATAGGAATCGGACCAACGACACGTCGCGTACGGTGACCGTCGACCTCAAGTTCCTTATGTTAAGCTATACCTATGATTGAATGTATGAACTCAATGAATATACAAGTTCAAATCATTGCTGAAAACTTGAGAATGTAGAAAATTGCAGCTGCGCATACACTATCTATTTACCTACTTTCAAAGTTTAATTTTTTGTTTTCATTCTTTTATTTACAATTTTACAGAGTTAAATATTTTCAGTACAATCATTTGCTATATACAAAAAAAAAATTGTTGGTTGTGTCCTGTCTTAGTCTGATAAAATGTCCAGCACGGTTTCGATAATGAGGACACTTTTATTCACAGTTTCCTAAATATAGATATTATTATCTTAAGAAAGACTAGTAGACTAGTACTTAACATTATGACGAATTTCAAATCCAAAAGGAAGCCGGAGAACTTTAAATTGATGCTACTCGAGTATGTCAGCTAATTTATAAAAAAAAGACTTTGAACGTAACTATTTATGCAACAATGCAAATATTCACTTTACATGTTTTTTTAAGTATACGCGTAAATTGAATAATATGTTAATTTAAATTTACATGCCGCCGCTAATGTGACCTGCCGGTCATTTCATATGCATTTTGTCATTGTAGTTACACTGACTGTTTCTTGATAGTTCTATATTAGTGTAACAAGAAGAATACTTTCAGCCCAGCTTTAAGAGAAAAAAGACACGAGGATTCCGTAAATAAGCAAAAAAAAACAACCGTACCGTTGTTTAACCTATATTTTTGTTTTTGGTTGTTATGGCGGGAAAATAAATACATTTTTGAATTCTGTAAACGTCTTGCTATAACGTTTCTCAAGAGACAGCTTGGTTACGGACGGGCGGACAGAGGGACAGACGACAAGCCATACTTCGTATAGGGTTCCGTTTTAAAATTTTGGGTACCTAACCCGAAAACACTTACGAACTTGGTCTAGATCAACTTTTCTATAATGGTCCACAAATTTTCGTCCCAATACTTGTTTCTCAAAGCACTTTCTTAAAGTTTCTAATATCAATCCTTTGTGTCAATTTTCATGCCACAATTTGCCCTTTAGCCCCGCTTACTAAGACAAGAATGTTGCTTTAAGGATGGAAATAAGAAATACTATTAAAAAAAATGTTTTTTGACCTTGTTATTAGTTTCATTAAGCTTCCTTTTTTGTAATAACCTGTATGACCTGTATTCGTAGGCGTATAACTCAAGATAACTTGTAAACGAGAATACTATAAATATCATCTTCAAAAAACATCAAATTCAAATTGTTATTTTTAGATATCACTGTTTATTTTATTCCGGTTTCATTTTATAAAATACTTGCTGTCATGGCGAACTACGTACCGCCTAACAGTCGATGTTAACAATGCAAACAATAGAACAATTATTTTTTGCATTGTTACCGTTATAATCTTCTCTGGACTTCCACGAATATTTCAAGACTGAAATAAGCCAAATCGGTTCAGCCGTTCTCGAGTTTTAGCGAGACTAACGAACAGCAAATCATTTTTATATATAAAGAGAAGAAGAGAAAAAGTGGAAAATTGACCAAAAAGTGTCTTTAAAGGCTATCGCCAATAAGTACCAAGTAACAATCCAAGTATAAGAGTTGTATTTATAAACATGATCAAACTAGAATTACTTAACAATTCTAAAGTCCAGGAAGAGGAATGGATACATACTCGTACATGTCAAAATTCACACAAACGTTTACATACTAAGTAGTAAGTCAATAATAGGACACGTATTGAGATCCGGCACACATGACACTATAGAAAAATGTTTGTAAATCGATATTATTTTACAACAAAATCTTTTCTGTATTTCTCTATTTTTTTTAGATATAGGAGTTACATTTTCGCAAGTCAAACTGTTTATAGCTTGTCTGTTGGTGTTTTTCTTTTTTTAGAATGTCATGTTAAATGATAAATAAGGAAATAATTAACTTCTGGGTACGTATTAATGGGTTTACAGGAACATCGGAACTACAGTATTGGAGACTTTCACAGTTAGATTAGTAGGTAAACTGGTTTTGAAAATGTAAATAGTTCGTTAGCTTGATCTGTTTGTGGTTCGTGATTTGAACGATCTCAAAAATACGTTATAAACTCAAGTAAGATGGTGGTTTTTTTTTATGAAGTGACTTACAAGAAGGTCTTTCGAGTACCCAACTGGAAAGACCTTCTTGTAAGTCACTAGTTTCAAGAAACTGATGAAAGTGTAAATTTGCCATCACAACATTTATCTCCACGTGAAGTATCGGATTCCTCCACATCAAACTGTTCTCTTGTTTACAAAGTAAAAGGGATAACAAAGTATTTTACAAGAAAAGCATACAACCGACGTCAAACGAAAACAACTGAGCCAAATTTGATGAAATCATTGTTACCAAATGACTGCTACGCTACTACACTCTACTGCACGTAAATAAAGACGAACTGAGAACCTCCTTCATTTGACGCTGGTTCAAAACAAAATCACTGTTTATTTAAAGAGGATTTATTTCAAATCAAATTGTTCAGATAATATTATAATACTCATTTGATTGAAATAAATTGTTACTCACATAACGCAGGTGCGTATCACAACCCAGTATCATTAATAATTCGTAAACACCAACACAATCCGGTTAATAAACATTTCATAAATACCTAAAGCGTTATATAGACCCGAGTTTATTCATCAGTAGTAACTATTCAAATTTATTTATTTATTTGGTCTATAAGGATTTAAAACACTGATCTAATTCATCTTCAGTTAAGTTTACTAGTCTCACAGAATCCTCCCATAGGGCTGAAGCGGTTTTCTCGCATTGCGCGCGCCTCACAGTCCAGCTAATCTCACAATTCTTGAAATACTTCCCGCTCACTTCACCAGCCTTCTTATCTAAAGCTACGTGCAGCGCCGTCTGGGCCCCTTGCCATGGCGTCTTGAAGAAAAGGATGCACGCTGTCGTCAGTATAAGCCCCAATAACTTGGTGGTGGAATCGAAGATCCTTGTACCAACTGCTCCAGGGTCAATATTATTGATCACAACGTTCGAGCCTTTCAATCTCTTCGTCAGCTCGTTCGCGAACATAATGAGGCATATCTTACTGTTTCCGTAAATCTGAACGACATTCCAATAGTTGGTTCTGTTCAAGTTCTTTATATCCACTTGGCCGTACATGTGAAGAAATGACGCCGTGGTCAGTATTCTGCTTGGCTCACCTTGTTTCCCTGTCTTCTTTAGAAGGGGTAGGAGTAGGAGAGTGAGTAGGAACGTTCCGTAATAGTTGACCTGCATGGTGAAGTTCATTCCGTCAGGAGTAAGGAAGTCCCCGGGGGTACCGACTCCGGCGTTGTTTATCAATATGTCTAATCTATCTTCAGTTTTAATTATGTTCGCAGCGAACTTTCTCACTGATTCTAACGATGCGAGATCGAGGTTTAAAAACACCACATTGTTGTTTTCCGTTTCTTCGATAATTTGTTTCCTGGCGTTGGTGCCCTCGTCTTCAAAAGGGCAGGCGATGATGACCCTCGCTCCTCTGTGTGCAAGGTCTATGGCCATCTGCAGACCCATTCCCGCCGTGCCTCCAGTCACTATCACAGTCTTGCCGTCTAATCTTTTTCTTGAGAGACATATTGCGTTAGTGCTCTTCTGGTAAAGAGAGATAGAGAGCGCAAGTATCACAATAATGGCTATAATCAGTAGTAGCCCGTACATAGTAACTGCGCCCGAGACGGCTGCGAGCACACTGTATTGTAACGCACGGCGGCAACTTAATATAAAGCTATAACAAAATTTCAATATCTGCCGATCTTCGTTAATTTTCATAATTATAATGCCCTCGTGAAACATAGTAAACTCTTCAATTATATACGTTTTGATGATTAATTGCTAATCACATATATTATAACATGTAAATGCATCGGTAGCAAAGTTTATTATAAATATTGTCATGTTTGATTTTCACTATAGATGTCATCAAAATTTTTGCTTCCTTAATTTGCTTTAAAGGTCGATTAGCCTAGTCTGTAGGTGTCTGATGTATTACTAATTAAGTTAATTTTAGTCACATATGCAGTTCCCTATGTAATTAAAGAATGTCTAGTAAATACTTTATTTACTTTCGGTAATTATGTTAACTCTTTTCATTCACGGGCTAACTTCATGAGAAGAGACCCGGTCCTTTTTAAAGGCGTGAACGGGGACACATGTCCAACGTGCAGAGGCCTTCTTGAGAACTTTAATAAACAATGTGACGGGGCATCTACTAGGGATATTTGAAGTTATTATTATTAGAGTACAAAAATCTAAAAGTCATAAGTAACATTAAAGAAATGCTAGGTACTATATCTACAGTTTATCTTAGATGATACGGAACACTTAGTCCGCTTACCTGACAAGCATTTGATGGGTTTGTTGTTTGTTTTGATCATAATTATTTAATGGATAACCATACACGTGTCTGAGGTCTACCACAAAATTATGTATTATGTGTAGACGTCAGTAATGTTTGATCATTGGCCCTTCTAAATATAGTTTTATCTAAAATTTGATTCAAAACAAGGTCAAAGGTTCAACAATAAACAAGTTTTAATATTTTTTGTTAATACTCTGTGAATAAATTAATATTAATTAATTTAATCGCTGATAAGGTTTGGATCTCCTGCTTTTTCCTTTACAATAAATACCTTATAGATTTTTTGGTACCGTACAAATTTTTCCCAAGTCGCTTCACTTCAAACTCAAAAAGAACCTGTATGAGATTAGGAACGCGTAGGGTTTGAGTTCAAAAGTAATGGCGAATATTACAGTTGGTTGAGACTATAGGTTGTCTTTTTGCATGTGAATTGTATGTTTGTGGAACCCTCCGTGACGCAAGGATTAAATTCCTTAGTGGAGTCGTTAAATAAAATAAAAACTATAAAATAATCAAAACATTATTTCTCATTGTCCTAAAACGAAGCATCACCATCATTTGAATACGTGTTGAGTATTAACCATGGATTGCTTACCTGTAAATCAATATAAAGACATAATTAATACATGACTAAAATACGACAAAAATTGACTGTATCATTCAAGGTGGTATGCGGTAGTAAAATCTTTTAGTCAATCAATACGTTATAAGCGTTTTGTGAGGCGGATTCATAATTTTTATATGTATAAATATCATGTCACGTTGTTTGACAGCGATGGACTCCTAAACTACTTGCCAGATTTCAATGAAATTTGCAGAACGGACGCAGCTTGATACGAATGGATAGGTAGAATAGCTTACATCTCAATATAGGTACTGTCGCAAAATTATATCATGCAAATTATAAATCCGTAACCTAATCCTGCTTAGCACAAGGAAGAAGTCACGGGCAACAGCTATTTACTTATAAAAATAAAATATTTATCGTCTCCCGACGCGGCTGTGGTACGCGAGCACCCATGCGTCAGGTCACGATTAACTACTTCGCTGCGCCAATAGACACAATATATTATAACAATGGAAATGTTCACATATCACTCATGGGGCAGGGAAATGATAATAATCTCCGTCGTAGTCCTTTAAATGATATATTGTAAAATAATAGAGAAGTTTGGAAGGAGAAGGGGAAGGCCTTTAGCTAGGAAGCTAATTAAAATAAAACGAGTGTTAATCAATTTGTATGGTGCAAGTTCGATCCCAAATTGGAAAAACAACCAATGTGAATTTTTCAAAGTTATTCATTTTGAGATACCACTGACCAATGGTGAAGGAATACATGATGAGAAAACCTTGATTCCAAGTTTTGGAATCTGAAACAACCAAACCGTAGTGGGCTGGCTTGGTGATCCATGCCCTTTCCCATAAACTTTCCCTGTATGGGAAGAGACCTCTGTCCAGCTGTACTGCTGTAGGATGCATAAAGGTCTTTATTTTTGTTAAGGGCGTTATATATCGGTAATATAAAGAATAACCCAATTGCTCATGTGAAATCTCCCCTTGTTCAGACCGTTCCTAAAAATACTTAAATAACCTGACAGTAGTTTTGTAAATAAATATTTGTGATTAAAAATTATGTTAACGAATCTCATGTTTTTAACAGTAGCTATTATTGTAATAATCCTGATATCATAGGTTTAGCAACAAAATCTTACATTAAGTGCTAATTATTGTTAAACGTGATCGCTTGCTTCAAAGTGTATATAAGCAGTAATATCTACTACACCTCTAACATTGAAAAACTTGTGAGGCGGATGGTTGGTTCAAGGTTTTGTACACAAGTCAACAGTTTTTAGGTACATACAATAGTCAGGGAGCCTATCGTGATGTTATAAAGTAATGTACGCTTTTATGGAAGAGAGTCGAGAGTTCCACATCTCCTAAACTACAAATTCAATATCATCTCAAGTGTTAAAAACCTATGCAGGCATTACTTGAGCTGAAGAGTGATCTAAAGGAATAGGTAAACATGTACACGCTATAAACATATTCCACCTTCTTGATACAGTCGGGTAAAAAACTCCTTGGTCATTTGTTATATTAACGCAGTTACCCATGGATCCTGATGTTAAAGGTTAATGATTTATGAACACAGTAATTTGAAAACATTGTAATGAACATTATATTTAAAATCTCATAAATTGCTCCACAAAAAAGACGATGTAATAAATTAATTAATGTGAACAGTTTTTTGTAATTACCAATTACGTGAAGTTATAGACCAGCAATATGCACAGCCAATAATGATAATGTATTTCTAACGCGTATCGCTAATTTCCTGTGAAGATAACGATGAGGTTGGTAGGTTTGTTGCGGGTTCAATCTAAATCTAAATCTTCAAACTTTGATACTTGCAATATGCTGTATATCATGAGAAGCAAAGTTTTAGTTTATTATGTTACCGAAAGTAAATTGTTTTATTGTGTAGATGAAGATCATATTATTTTCTTTGTTTCCTTCCCAAGTAATAAAACTTTGAGTAAGCTATTTGTTTTTAATATACCGCTTTTATCTCGACAAATGAATTAACAGTCGGTGACCAGAAACTTAGCTGGGTTGGTTCGTTAGGGCAAAACTACCCATAATCCCACTACACCATCTGACTAAGCAAGGAAATTTTAATTTCACCCATTTATCTTTTACTGAGAATTTACAATACTCTCAAACACTCCTCTAACTCATTCTTCGTCAGTTGCACAAGTGTCACGGATTCTTTCCACAGTCTTTCCGCCGTATCTTCACAGTACGCACGTTTCACTGCTCTGCTGACCCTGCAATTCTGGAAGTATCCCCCACTCACTTCACCAGCCTTCTTATCTAACGCTACATGTAACGCGGTTTGGGCACCCAACCACGGAGTCTTAAACATACAGTTGATGACCAACTTTAGGAAGAATCCTATGACTTTGTTCCCAGAGTCGAAGATCCTTGTTCCCACTGCACCTGGATCCACATTATTCACCACAACGTGTGAACCTTTTAGTTCTTTAGCTAATTGATTCCCGAATAACACAAGACACAATTTGCTGTTTCCGTAGATCTGAAGTCGGAACCAATAATTTGTGAGGTTCAGGTTGTCAATGTCCACTTGACCGATGTTGTGTAGAACAGATGTTGTTAACAGAATCCTACTCGGCTCTCCTTTCTTCCCAGACTTCTTTAGCAGCGGTAGTAGCAACAGCGTCAGCAAGAATGCTCCGTAGTAATTAACTTGCATGATAAAGTTCATTCCATCAGGCGTTAGGAAGTCCCCCGGTACTCCGATACCCGCATTGTTAATTAATATATCTAATCTGTCTTCGTTTTGTACAATATCTGCAGCAAACTTCCTAATAGATTTTAAAGATCCAAGGTCTAATAGTTTAAATATTACGTTTTCATTTTCTGTTTCTTGCACTATTTGTTTCCTTGCGTTAATACCTTCTTTTTCGAATGGGCACGCTACTATCACTTTAGCCCCTCTGTCAGCTAGGTCTGTGGCTATGTGCAGGCCCATTCCTGCTGTGCCACCTGTTACTATAACTGTTTTTCCTTCTAAACGTTTTCTTGAAATACATATCGCGTTGGTGCTTTTCTGAACTACTGCTACAATTAATATCAGTATGATAATAATTGCAATCATAAGCAAAAATCCGTACATAGTCGGTTCGTGTCTGAGTGCTGTTCTAAAGCAAACTGTTTTATTGAATGTAGTTTCTCAAATATAAGGATGTTAGAGAGACAAACAAGTACTATTGACTCTTCATCAGCGTGGGATTGTGTTTGTATAGTTTTTTCCGAAAATGTTTTGCTGAACAGATTATAAATATATGTTTATTATTGCATACTCACCTAATGATTACTACGAATCACATAATCAATTAATGAAAATACTATTCAAATACTTTTTGTTACTAAGTTATCAAGACACTTCAGATAGTTGCGCACTAATGCTCCAATACTTCAAAAGTCAGGCATTAAGCAAGTGGTAATATAATAAGCGCATACTACAGTACTTTGGCCAAATCCTTGGACGAGATACCAACTCTATTGAAGGGATGGTCGTCCAGGGCAAAACGGAAGGCACTAGATCAAGTGTAAGGTCACCTACGCGTTGGACAGATCGAGAGAAGTCCAAATTAGGAAGCCACGGATTTTATTGGGTCATGGTCAGAGATTCCCCGAAAAGGCAAAGGCTCTGAGAGCTGTTTTTGCCTCCTTAGGTAACACAAAGACCTCATTGAGAGGTATACATATAGGCATATAGGAAGATATTAAAGGGGAAAAAAGTAAATTCGGAATAAACAAATAAATTATTTATTCAAAACATAATATAGCTACACTGTTCTTGTAGATATTTATAATTTATTTGTATTATAAATCTAATAATTATAACTAACTAGGATATTCGATAATAATGACTTAGATTACAGAATATATTAAAATATTATTATCACACTATTATTATGGTCATGACACATTTTTTGTAATACTTTTACATATTTTTTATTGGCGTATATTTATTTCCCAGATTAAGAACTATAGTAAAATCCCTAAAATTTTACTAAACACCCACTAAAATGTATTTAGTTAAATTCCTTTAGAAGGCAACTTCGGCAAAGTAATATTTATAGTAAAGTAGTTTAATAGTAAGTAATATATTTATTGGCAATTTTTTCTTTTGTCCAAAAAGGAGTATTTTCAGTTTGTTTAATGTTAGTTTGTTTATTCTCTCATATGTTCTAAATACGCAAATCGATTGTGATGTATGGGACATTGTCGAAATAATCACATCGTGGCGCGTGACGATGACTGTGTGCTGACAAAAAAATGTTAGAAAATTTGCTTGTTATATACATATTATATTTTCTTAAAAGTATTTTGTTACCACCACACCAATGCTCCTAATAGTCGTTTATATACAACACAAAAAATAAGTTTTTAATAACTTATTCTACATGATGAAGGCATTAATTGTCTACAGTGAAGAATACGTTTAAATTAAAAATATGTGGAATAAAACCTTAATAAGTGCATTTACAAAGCTTTTAACTATCTTATAGTCTGTTAACGTACATTGTATCATTATAATATTTTATGAACTCAATTATAAAAAATCGGAAATATAAAACTATCAGCAGGTATTTTACACGATAAGCAAAAAAACTTATTAAAATCATTTAAATATTGTCATTACATAGACTTAGGAAAATAATACGTCAGGAGTAATTTACACGAGAGTGGCCTTGCCATTGACAATACATAATATTTTATAAATATACGCTTACGTTACAATTTATTTTGTCACAAAGACACGCTCAACATATTGCTGTCTCTGTCTTCCTTACGGCACATGTATAAGTGCATCTCGCTCAATTTTGTACCACATTTTGGACGCGCCTGGATGCATCGCCCGATAATATCGCTAATTGAAAACATAAATAGTATTGTCTTATGTGGTAACGTATAAAAAGTCACATTCTTACACAAACAATTATACAGTCATCCATATTTCCAAAAGTTTATACAAATGTAATATTTCTATACTCACGCTCGTACAACTGATTAGACAGTACGAGAAATATCGTGCGGGTATAATACATGGCTGGCAATGTTATATCACTTTTGTTTCCAGATCTGCGTGGCTTCGCAATGTATTACAACTAGCACAATATTTCTCAATGAGCCCTTAATTTCGAATCACACATACTTAGGCTAGATCTCGACATTTGCGTCACGTGGTATACAAAGGCTCAGCGTAGAGTCTGGTTGGCACTGATATCTGGCTGGCCGCCACTGGAGGAGGCTCTCTGCTTATCAGCAAGGCTTCACGAGCTCGTCTCTTGGCTATTAGAAGGAAGAAAAGAAAAATTAATACAATAATAGGCATCGGTCACAATGACAAACAATGTAGAGATTTAGAAGTTACAGGAATGATCGGATTCTGTCCTTATTTTATATTTGATTTTCTTTTTGAGATATTATTTTTACTTTCTATGTATTTTTACTTATCAGTTAATGTAATATTATACGTACATATATCTGATAAATATAAATACATTGTTGTATACAAAAAAGAATATAATTGTTTTTTTTAATAAAGTTTTCATAGTAGAGATTAACTCAGTAAGAGTTTTCTTCGACCAAAACTTTGACACATTGCGACTTGCAGGTAATGGGCATCGATAGTGCAGAACAAAGATAATATATGCACATAAATAATATAACACACGATAAGTATATACATATATCTAATTAAGTACAATGATTAATCATCATCTATAGACTCCTGCCTGAGCAATATAGATATTTATAAATGGCCTCAAAGGTCAATGATTTAACATCGCATAATGCAGGAACTTTGCTAGCTTTTTAAGTAGTATTTTTATTCAAGTGCAAGCAAACACTTGACTCTCCAAATATGTTTAGAGTACAAGACTATGTAATTAACTCTCGATTCAGGGTCTCGCTTGACGTATTTTAGCATAATTTGATATACTTGGTCATGACTGAGTGTTTGTATCTCATTGCCTACTATGACGTGAGCATTTCGTAAACTACGTCAATTATGTAAAAAGTAGTTACGCTCCAAAAAATCCAGCTAAGCTAAGAATTTGTATGAACGTCATAGAGTCACAAAAACACCAAGTACGTTTGTAATCTAAATGAAGTTATGAGAACTTACCACTTGAATGCATACAACATAGTACAAGGGTGGCTATGAATGCAGCAAACGGTAGCACGCCAGCCAAAGCCAGCAATGCATGTTGCGCCGGCGAATATTTCGTCCGGGACACTCCGCAGCTAGTTATGTTTTGTACGTTGAAGTTTTCGAGAATCTCTTGGAATTCTGTTCCTAAAGCACGGATGGTTGCTTTCATTGCTTTCGGGGTTAATGCTTCCCCGGACTCCACTTTTCTGAATTGGAAGCATGGCCTGAGAATAAAAATGTAGAGTTAAAATGAATCGATAGCACATAGCAATACCTAAGTAGGATCTTTTTGGAAACATTTTGTTTGTAAATGAAACAAAACGTAATTTAGGTCTTTATAAAGGCTTTTATTTACCTACTATCAGAATGTAAAACAAAAAACTCGAATGTATGCGAGTCACGGCACGAAATAGTATTCCTATAAATTTGAGCGATAGCGTTGTTAACGAGAATTGTCTACAAGGGCAGCTTGTATAATATTATTTCTCATCAGTCTATAATTTAAATACTAACCCAGGGTTGGCGTAGAAGGCGTTATTGGAGTCATGTAGTTGCATCCTGAGTCCTTTTTGCGCAAGCGCGGCTGTCATTCTGTCTCGGAGCGCGGCATATTTCTGTTTGGTACCACCAATCATCACCAGGCGAAGGAGATCACGTTCTCTCACCACCACTACCTGGGGTATCAAAAGGGGATATGAAAATGCACAAAAAAGTGATTATAAGCTATGTTGCCATGACAAGCACTCACGTTGCTATAATTTTTTTTCAGCCTTTTAGATTCAATAATTAGATTTGTTGCCTTTATTACATATAGTTTATTAGTAATTCGACACTTACCTCTACTAAAATATCTGTAAATCTCTCTTGATCATTGGAGTTGTTAGCTCGAACCAGTATCCTGAATACATGGAATTTATATTATTTACATGACATAAGAACAACATACGAACTCGTTAGAAGTATATTGAAATATGTACAATCATACCTAAATATCCCATCAGCGTAATGTATCAAATTTTTCATAATCTTCAAGTCTCCAGTCATATTGTTAAGGACAATCACTTCTGTGATATTGTTTAAAGATTTACCCTTTATAGGTGATATGAAAGTCATGTTCACAATGCTGTAGTGAATAGGTTTGGCGTCGGGATCTTTGTCTGTAGCTTTTACTGAAGCTATGAGTGTATCTATTGGTACGTTGAGTCTTACTCCAACAGTGATGTTTGCACTCTCGAACTCAGGTAGATGGTCGTCTATATCAATGATTTTTACTAACACTTGGGTTTCTGATGGGTCCTAAAAAATAAAATATGAATTTAGGTGAATGTGAGACGAAATGGAGTTTAGAACTAAAAAAATATATGATTTAAAATTAAAGAAACATGCCTAGATTCCCGAGACAAAAAAGGGAATATAGTTTATTAATGTGCATCTTACCAGCCTATTATATGATTTAGTCAATCGTGGCGTGGTTCCATACTTAAAGCACTTGATAGTTATCAGCTGTTTGGATACCATTTCTCTATCAAGCCTTGCCGCTGCTATTATCAACGCTTTACTGTTGTTTGTTCTTTCTAACCTCAGCAACTCGTACTCATTGCCAGCTGAAATAGATTAACACAATATATATCTCTTCTCGATTTAAAAAGTTTTCTATTTCATTTAAATTAAAATTTGAATTCATACCAGTAATAGCATAGTCTATAGCTGCGTTATCATCAATATCCTCATCAATTGCTTCTAGTTGTCCAATAACTGTGCCAATTGGTACCTCTTCTTTAACTGTCATAAGTAAAGGAGGATCGTCCTAAAATATACGAAATTAATCTATTATAACCCATCATATACTAATGAATCCCAAAATTGGCAATTGCCAAAATATCCTTTACTTGCCAGATTTCTTCCAAAATGTGGTTTATGGTCATCAACATCAGTGACGAGAACGGTTACTATCCTAGTGCTTTGTTGGGGCGGTTGACCTCTGTCTGTTACTAGTAACACAAGGGTATAAGAAGATTTACGTTCCCTGTCCAATGACTGACGAGTCGTAATTAAGCCGGAATGGGGATCTGCAACAAGAACACATATAATAAATAATAATAAATGCGGACAACATCACATACATTGTTCTGAATCCAAAGTAAGTTGCTAAAGCACTTGTGTTATGGAATTCAGATACAACGAAGGTACCACAAACACCCAGACCCGAGAAAATGTAGAAATGTGCATTTTTACATTGACCCGACCGGGGATCGAACCCGGGACCTCAGAGCTAGCGACACCTTGAAACCGGTGCGTGCGCCACTCAACCACGGAGGTCGTCGTCGACATATTTTGCAATGATTTCCTATAAAGATTTATTACACAAACAGACACAAAAGTAAACTTATGCACTAACCGACAGCAAAAGATTTTGCGTCTGGGTTGCTTGGTTGTATTGAGTAGTACAGCTGCCCTGAAGGTTGAGTAGGATCATCCGGATCACTCGCCACCACTTGGAAAACGGCTGATCCAATCGTTGCATTCTGAAAATTCACAGTAGTATTAGCATCATGTCTAGTTTTGTGGAAGTATCGGGCAAAGGTTACTGTTAAAACAATATAACGTTAATAGATAAACTCAAATTCTCACCTCGCTAACACTAAGTATTTCACCAGCCGCCGGTCGAATAAACCTTGGTACTCCATCGTTAGCGCTGACGTCGCCAATATATAAAGATAATGATGTATCTCCTGTGTGTCCACCGCCATCTGTTGCTCCAACTAACAGTCTGTAGGGATCCGTTCGACCTCTGCCAGTCAAGTCCTTGTGAGTTGTGATTTCACCAGTTATAGCATCGATTATGAAAAGCCCTGCAATAAAAGAATATCCAAAATAATTTATTTGTTCACTTTGTGCACTTTTTAATACCGACAGTTATCAATATTTTTATAAATGGAGAATTCTTACCATTAGCCTCTCCTTCATCTAAGAAGTCGTATCTAATTTCTCCTCCTAAACCTTCGTCTGGGTCAGAAGCAGTAACGTTGACAACACTTATTCCAATTGGGACGTTTTCTGGCACGACAGCTGAAAATGAAACTGGCCTTAGTAACAGGTTTTTTCTTTTTATAAATCAGTTTTCGTTGGTGTGTTTTGTATCTCTTTTACCTGTGTAGACTTTCTTCTCAAACTCTGGTGAATTATCATCGACATCAAGAACATCTATAAGGATTGCCGCAGTGGTTTTGAGTCTGTCTGCTCCTCCACTAGGTATATCAGCTGCCTCTATTTCCAGTCTTAGAACAGATTGTCGTTCTCTGTCTAAAGTTTTGTTTTCTGCTACCTGAAATAAATCACAATTTCTGCAATATTAGTGTGAATAGTAACATCATAAACATCATATATTTTTTTAAAAAGCTTACGTCGTTTATATTCGCATTGTATTTACCTGAATGGAACCAGTGACATTATCAATTTTGAATAAATCTGAGTTGTCGCCTCTTAATGTGTATCTAATATCGGAGTATCCCTTAGTTTTATCTTCATCAGTCAACACCGCATCTGCGTCATGTGCCTTTACACTAACAATAAGCTCTGGATATTTAACTGATTCTAGAACACTCACTTTATAAAGCTGAAATATAAACACCAATTAGTTTTAATAGATAATATTCTCCTGGACTACAATCTTGATAATCATAACATAAAATAAGTTAAGACAAACCTCTTTTTCAAAAATCGGTGGATTATCATTAATGTTCATGACCTCTATTATAATTTTAGCCGTACTATGCCTACTGCCATCATTACTAGTAGCTTTTACAGTAACAGTCAAATTAGGAGTTGTCAAATCTTCATAATCCAAATGCTTTGTTAAAACCACCTGTCCACTTAATGGGTCGACTTGAAGCAAGCCTGTTTCTGAATTAATAACTTTGAAATTGGACACTAAATGACCAGACACCGGGTCTTCGGCCATCAATACAACGACGGTGCTTCCTATCGGTTGTTCTTCCTTAATCTTATGGTATATAACGGGATTTGAACTAGTCCATCCTGAATTAGTAAATTGAGGATTTTTGTCGGCATAAGGTTGAATGTAAATTGTGTGTTCTATCATAGCAAATTGTTTCTCTTTGTTTAATTCGGCGTTCACATCAACGACTTTGATTGTCAATATAGCTATTGACGCTTGACTATAATCCAGTGTGCCATTTACAATAACTTCTCCAGTATCCTCGTTGATACGAAACATGTGTGTGTAGTCAAATGGTGAATTAGGTTTTAGTTGTACACCCGCTTTAGACAGAGCTTTGATTGGTTCCATAATGCTGTATTGTAATTTCGCGTTCACATCTGTATCATAAGCAACAATTTGTGTAACTATATCGCCTAGTTTAGCTTTCTCAGAAATATGTGTCGTTGATTCAGTAACATTGAATTTAGGAGGCTTGTCATTTACATCCTGAATAGTAACGAACACAGTAGTGGTAGCAGTTTCTGGTATTGGCATTCCACTGTCAACGGCAGATACAATTATTTCATATCGATCAGGATTTATATCTCGGTCTAGGTTTGCATCGCTGGACACCGTTATTAGACCAGTTCTGAAAGATAAAATTAAAAATAGTACACATTATTTTTGATAAAATATCTGATTGTTTACTTATTGGATTTCTATCCATTTACTTACTTTTCATTGATAACAAAGTTATCCCTGGATCCCGATACGATATGATACGTCAGCAGATCATCCAATCCATCAGGGTCATTTGCTACTACCATAGTAACATTCTGCCCAGGTTTAGCATCCTCTCTTATATTCGCTTTGTAGTTCATAGGATTCAGGTCAAAGGTAAAATCTTCAGTAGTCTCAGGACTATGTTGTGAGACAGTGTACTTATAGTGATGATAGTTTCCTTTAAAGGTAGGCCTTTGATTGCCTGGAACTCCCACTCTAATGTAGACTCGAGTTTCGTTGTGAAGAGATGGGATGCCTGAAATATATTTAAGATTTTATCCTATGAGCTTATTACTGGATAAAGTAATAATGTAGTTTGTTGTTATATTTTTAATATCGTTTATTGACATTACCGTAATCAGTAGCTCTCACAACCAGCTCATATTGTCCTCTAGGCGTGTCCATACTATCAACTTTATCAATAATACTTATTTCTCCTGTTTCTTCATCTATAGTGAACACATTGCCTTTGCGACTGATGCTGTTGTCGGATTCGAGTGTATATTTAATTAGACCATCACCTTGTGTGGGACCGTCTGCATCTGTGGCCTATGAAAGTAGAAAAGTATTAACAAAAATATTTCAACATAATTTTCAACAGAACATTACATAAAAAAAATGTTCTTACCCGAACAACAAACTGGGGTTCGAAAGTAGTAGCACCATCTCTTATAGTTCTACTGTACTCCGACGCTTCGAATATCGGTGCATTATCATTCACATCCAACACTTCAACAAAAATGCTCGCTGTTGATCCTTTGCCACCTCCGTCTTTAGCGAAAATTGTTAAGCTATAACTTTTTTGTTTTTCATAGTCAAGAATTTGTTGTACGTAAATACCACCTTTGCTTTTATCAGTTTTAAACATATTAGATCCAAACCCAGTTAAAGTGTATTCGATTTCACCAAATATTCCATAATCTCTATCGGTTGCAAACACATCACCAATTTTAGTTCCAATAGTTGCATTTTCAGGAACATTAAATTTGTAAGTGGCTTCTTCGAAAATTGGTGAGTTGTCATTCATGTCTAGAAGTTTTATGTTAACCCGAGCTGATGACAATTCCAGGCCATTGGCTGCTGTTACTATATCAAAACTGAATAAACGTAGATTTTCGTCATCAACTTCGTAATCCAATTTAGAAGAATCTTTAACTTTTATACTAATTGGAGTTCTTCCTTCGCCGTGATCGGTGCTAATTGAAAATACGTCTTCTGAATTAAACACATTTCTGAGATATAAATCGTATTTGCTGTTCTTTCCAATATCATTGTCTTCCACGTAGATGGATAGACCGGGAACTGGGCTACCATTTTCAATGTTTTCTGGAATCGATATATCGAATACATCTTTGTTAAATTTCGGAACGTGGTCATCGACGTCAGTGACAATTATTGTTATTGTTGTTACCGTGTAGTCAGATGGTACTTCGTTATTTATTAATTCCGTGGCCTGAAATTATGAATACCTCATTATTTGCTGTTAGTTAACAAGAATAATATGTAATGTACTATTAAGTTAGGTAACGTTAAAAAAAAACAAATAATGAATCGTGAATACCTTGACAAAGAAATTGTAAACACCACCATTTTGCATCACGACATCACTTTCTCTGTCAATAGGATTGTCGGAAGCGACCAATACTGCTCGTCCGAGAGGTCTATCGGGCAGTAATTTAAAATACTGTTCGGAGTCTCCTTCGAGGGTCAAAAGAACTGGTCGTAGGTTTGCTGTGTCACCGTCCTTTGCTATAATTTCCATTATGCTTGTACCCTGAAACAGAGTTCATATGAGTTATTGAATTATGCCCAAGAAATTATTAATTAGGTAATTGTGTTTGAAGTATTTGTGATACTCACCGGTGGAGTGTTTTCTGGTACTGTTGCTGAAAACGGCGCATTAACAAACGCAGGTGGTTGATCTTGTACATCCCATATTGAAGCCGCCACACTAGCTAGAGCTCTTAATGGTCTGTCGGAGGCATCGGTAGCTTCTAAACTTATGATGTAAGCTGATCTGCTTTCAAAATCTAGTGGCTGGTTAAGGAAAAGTCGCACTTGATATTCATTCGGGGTAATCTGAAAATAAAAAAGAAGCAATCTTATTGATCGAAAGAAAACACGAGTATCTCTATAAAGAAAAGATTTTCTTCTTCGAATATATATAGGTATACTACAAACCATATCAGTAACGACTCTGAATGTGGCGCATGCTTCAAAGTCACTTCCCTTTTCTTTGGTAGTGCACTTGACTCGTATTCTCGCATTTTCACCTTCATCTAGATCTGTGACATTTATTTTTGGGTTGACCTGAAATTATTGCCCCTCATATTTATTATTATAGAATTTATTATCAGTTACATAAAACTCAAAATCCATTAGATCCTACCTCTATTTCTGTTCCAACAGGAGTTGCTTCACTTATATTAACAATGTATGGCCTATTGTGAAACACTGGTGGATTGTCGTTTACATCTTTAACTGGAATTACTCTTCTCAATGATACCGTGTTTGGTTCTGTATTTGCTATTCCTTCATCTGTAAAATCAACAAAAAAATATTTATCACCATTTAACCTTTTTACATCTAGGTCTTTTATTCAGTAAAGTTATTACAATCAAAAATAATAAGTGTGGTTACGAAAAGTACATTATTAAAAAAAGTGTATGGACTTTTTTAGTTGAAAGTACTTGGTTGAATCTTAATTGATTTTAGTCATTATAACATTAACTACAACCAGTACTTACACAACTAAAAGTAAAGCAAATAGTAACTAAAGTAGGTTAACTTAGTTAGCCGAAGTTTACAGTTGTGATAAAAAAAAACAGGCGGAAACAATCAGTAAAATTAACACGGTACCGGTAATAGATGTTGATGAATGAAACTTGTCAATATTGAAGGCAAAAAATGGTTCATGTATGGTGTGGAAGTAAGTATTTTTTTAGATATTATAAAAAGTACAAAGAGCGTCGAAGAGAGAATCAGCGTTTTATTTTTTATCAATATTAAAGATGTTAATTTTTCTTTCCTCTTACCAGTAATACTGATGATGACTTCCAAGAACGCCTGCTCCTCTCTGTCCAAGGTCTTGGCGAGGGTAACGACTCCTGTCAAAGAGTCCACGGAGAAGTACTGTCCAGATATCGAGTACCGCAGCTGACCATTTTCTGGATCCACTCCTGAAATCATTTAGAGGTAATTTTAGAACATACCTTGGAATAGTTGCTTTGACCGGGTACAGAAGAACTAGAATGCCTGCGCAAAATTCTACAGAAAATTCATCAGTAGATTGGCGGCTTAATACATTTCATGAGTCGTATACATAATTTAATTTAAAAAGCGTGTTACAAAATGGTTTATTCGAGCGTATTTGTCGAAATAATCGACTAGCTTTTTGGCCCAACCGGAGCCTTAAATCTTTAGACGTCCGCGGAGTCACACAGTTCGATTCAAGACTCAACCGATCCGAAATTCGGTTTATGACTGATTTCTTAAAGTATTCCTAGATTAACACTTACCTTTCAAATGATATACTGGAGTGCCAACTGGCGTGTCTTCAGAAAGGCTGAACTGTGACATGTCACCAGTCTGCGGTATGAAGTGCGGCGCGCTGTTGATCACTTGCGACCAACATGATTGCAACAGCGATAAGACCAAGAGTATTATTAGGGGGTTCGGGTCAGATAGCACTGTGGCTATTTTCCGACGCTGAAATATTATTTCGGCCATCTGGAAGAAAGACGAAAAATTTATTGGTTTTGTTTTGAAGAGAAAACTTTTGTAATGAAGCAATAATGACGTTGTTATTGGTTTAAAAATTTCAAGAATTTCCTTTAATGTCAAGAGGAAATATTTTTTTCTCATAGATTCTAGGTCTTGCAGGTATAGGTATTTATTGATCAATTAATTCTACAATATGACAAACAATGTCTTAATTAGAGCATACTTTGTTTTTGAATTTTATTACATTACAGATATATGAAAAGTATATTTATTCAATCAAAACATAATGTATTAGGCTTCGAAGTACTAGGATAGCGTCGTGTCTGACCTCACAAATATGTGAGAACGGTGTAAATATTAATGTTGTTTTATTACAAGTTATTGACGTCACGAATCGAATGGTATACCTACAACCTTGAGCTTAGAAAGCATACGATCAGTGTCTTTGGCATTTAAGAAATTCTTTTTTTTATATTTTTAATTGAACTTTGAATTAAATTCATAAATTCTTCATAAGTAATATAATAAAATAAATACTGCGTTATTTTCTCATTTTATATAATCAAAATATTCGTTTTATCTTATTTTTGTTTTATAGGCAATTTCGAGATCACAGATAATATTTAAATTTAAAAATATTTATAATACATACTTGCGTGAACTTGATTTTTAACATACATAAATATTTAAAGAATGTTAATTTCATAATATTACTCACTTTATAACTATGATATATTTCATAATTAATTATTGTTAATTACGTAGTACATTATGTATGTATACAGTTTAAATATGATAACATAGCTGTTTATTTCTACATTAACATTCTAAGCGCCGAAATTAATTGTATTGTTTATAACATTTATTTCTTGCGAAGTCTGTCTTAGTAGAGTTTATTTATCACCATACATCATAAGTTCATCAAAAGTATCTTAACTAACTAAATGGCTTCTGTGAAGTTTGTTTATTTTATTGATCTTCATACTCACGTATACAAACTAAAGAAAACACATAAATATGAAATAGCGCAAAGTATTAAAGACCAATCTTTTTTCAAACGTTCAAAATTAAACATAACCCGAACTCTACATGAAAACAACAACGTTGTCGAGGTCTACTTATCTCATGCGTATAGACTAAAACCATTAGTACACGTAATAAAATGCATAATACACTGTTACAGTGATCCTCCTACCACGTAGTAAATACTGTTTTGCTGAAGCGAGATGGAACACTACGGTATAGAGCGACATCCCTTTTCCACAACGGCCTCTTAATTTCGTACGCGGTTGCACTTTTGTGCGTTGCACAAGTGCTGTGCACCGGTATTATGGTTATATTAACGAATAAGGGCGATGATTTTTAAACATTGTAGAGTCACTGTGTAATATTAATTTACTACTGTGGTAGAGTTCATTGCTTGAGTTGCATTTCTTTTGCCATGTCATCCATGTGTTTTTTCGTTCCTGCCAATTTCATGTGCAAGTATAAGAGTGAGTAGTCAATAATACAGAGTGGCTAATGAGATCTCGAGGCTAACAGTATAAAGAGAAACTACATTTCTCTTTTATAGTATTTCATACATTAAAATCATTTCGTTTACTATGAACTTGCATGGGCTGCCTTTGGCGGCGCATAGACCTGAATCTAGTAACTGAATGTAGTTTGAACGGAATAAAAACATCGGACAAACATTCGTTAAAAATAAAAATAAATCAGCGAAAGTTCGGTTGAGCTATATACAATCAAATATTATCAAGACTGATTGTTAAATAGACCATTTATAGAAGGGGTTGGTCTATATTCAGCTAAGCATTCATTGACTAAATAACATTCATGCTCTACCGAGCAGGTTATACAACAACCTGTCGGTTCCATTTCTCAATCGCACCAGTCGCTAGTGACAGTCTAACTAGAGTAATGTATCCTTCAGAGGTAGTTGCCACTAATGTACCTTATTACCCCGATTTCAATAAGTATGTTTGATTAATGTACTGTCTGATAAATGTATTTGATTCTAATGAAGTTTCTGTTTTATAGGTATAATGTTTTGTTCAATGTTGAAAGTTTAACTTCTAATTAATCTATTTCTCGGATATTTTTATGGTTTCATATCTGAGGGGTAAAAACGGAACCCAATGACTGAGACACTTAACCATTGGTTGTTACGGTCATTTTTTTTTTGATTCCTTGCAACAGCAGTACATCACCTGTAAAATGACAAATGTCTAGCTATCACGGTTTATGAAATACACTGTTTTCATTGCACCTTTTGGGTACGCAACCCCAAAAAGGGTGTAGTTTGTCTTTTGACACCGATTGTAATTCAACCTTTGCATAAATCAGTCCTTGTAACATTAACGTCTTCAAAATGTTCACGGTTCAATCAACTTAATGTAAATAGAAAACCTATTATGTATTGTCTACAATAATACAAAGGATATTGAATCCAGTGTGGCCTATTGTCAACGTAATGTTACAAAAAACAAATGCTAGATCGTTAGAACACGGAATATTAAAAAGTAGAGGAAGTGCCCAAACATACAAGATCGCTCACTGAAGTTTTCATTTCACTTCACATTTTCATTTCACATAGGTACTTAAAATGTATACCTCGTTCTTAATTTTTCAGAAAAATGATGGTAGAAAAAATAATTTACCTTGATTAAGCTTCTAGATATAACTTGCATCAAATCCTTAGGTTGCTAAGGTTGATCGTGGTCTCCTAATAGCGGTACATATAGCCTCTTTGCCTATTCCTTCTACTTCTCCGTTCCGTGGTTGAATATCACAATTGCTAATCGTAGCGGTTCGTGACGCAATCGTTTAGACAAGAATGTCTGTGGAACTGTTACATTTTATTTAATATCAAGCTTATGTAGGTGGTTTAAAGGGAGTAAGCAGATGTAGTCGGCACAGATGATACGACTTTTGATTGACTTTCTGAAGGTATTTCACTGGTCTGTTTTTAGCAAAGTAGGTTGGAAGACTTCTTTGCTATTTTTTTTTGTCCTTAGCTGGGATGAGGCAGTCTTTTCTGTTTGAGGCTAATTTCTTTATCAAATGCATTATCCTCATCTTTGTGGAATCAGCCATTGCTGGGTATATGCCTCTTTTTTCTACTACTTTTGTCTATTATGAATGTCTGACATACAGGCGTTTCCAATAAACTTAGGTATATCATCGACCTGTAGCTAAGCTAATTATTTTCGTAACTTTTCTCCACACTTTTTACTGGAAAATATATTTCCAACAATTTAAGTACGAGAAACATTTTTTTTCAATCAACATTCAATTACTTTTATGTTAAATCTGAAATGTCGAAAACCAAGAGATGTTTACGTATTGTAAATACATTACGTACATACTTTGCGTACATATGACTCAGATTTACACTTACTAAATGACACGCCAGCGTTTATTGGCACGCATCAAATCGTGACGCTTGCATTAATTCGTATAATTATTTTGCGCGCGATAATTCTCTGTGAGTGATATTGATCTACTTAAGTAGTGTTGTGAAAGATGCCTCTATTGTTAGTCTCAGTATGAATTATGATGCGAATAGAATCAAGGCTTTATTTTTCTTTGATAAGAGTGCTGCATTTGAATCTGCCTTGTATATCACGGTCTGAGTTTATCCGTTTTACCGTATTAAGAAGGATTGATATATTTTTTGTTAGAGAAGATACTACATGTAAGGGTCTACACTGTCTAGAGCCTTAGTTGTATAAAATAAATAACAAAAGTCACACGGCTAGTATCAATATTATCTTTTAACATAATTTAAAAATGCTAACCAAAAGAAGTTATTTAATTGTTTCTAAAAGAGTGATACATTATCGATTGCAATAAACGAATTGATTTATATGTGCTTTATGCCAACATAAGGTAAAACTAAGAATTCAATGCTCTTTAGTACATTCGAAAAAAAAAATCAATTAAAAGTTCAAAGCAATGAAACAGACATAAAACATGATTAGACAAGTTCCTGTAAAACAAAAAGCAGTTATATCAAGGAGAGCTAACAATGATGGTGTTCTCACGACCATTGTGTGAGGTTCAGTGACACGAGGTCGGTGCACAATTGAGTTGCGATACCAACTCTAACCTAGAATATTGAGCTGGTAATTAGGGGCTTGATAGCCCTTGGACTGATCCCGTTTCTTGACAATTTATCTTGAAGCCGACAGTTTAAGTATATGGATCAAGTTTTGACGTATTTGTTAAGACTAGGGCATCGATTGGAATTGCCCAAAATGTTTGCAAGTATATCGCGAATATAATAATTAAGTAAAGTAAATTTATGCCGGCGCTCAGGTTAAATATGATCTTTTAGATTTTATTCAGGAATATGCATCTTCGGTTTTCTTAAGAGGTTCTATGTACGATGATCCTAATTTTTGTTTAATCTATAAAGTAATTCAAAGTTTTACTAATTAGTAGTGTTTGATCTTGAAAGGGCTTGGTCTGATGGAATTTTGTTTAATGTTAATAGATACTTTCCTGTTATAATATTTTCTAGGGTTACTCAAAAATTGGGATATCCCAAAATGTTTGTACGCTCACCCGAATAATACCGGATCTTCCGAATAATGTACTTAGGGATATGAAATTGTGATTATTCCAAAAGGTATCAATTCTGACGGTACTGAATCCAAAACATTTTAGATGTTCCGTTGTTGTTGAGCCTATTCAATATAACTTTGTATGTTTCTGTGTGAGAAAAACACGAAAATGCGTTCCTTTCCCACAACTTTCAACAGGATGAATCTATTACAGTTTTCCCATCAGAACATTCAAAAGCATTTATACATCGTTTGTTACAATACAATCCATTCACATGTACTTGATAGCTCAAACACTGATGTTGACAGTTGCTGTGGGAACACGTTTGAGTAAGATCCTAACATGGTGTACAGTTCACCACACATTGCTTACATGGTATTACAAAATTCGATCCTATTGCCACGAAAATAAGGTACTAGAAATGAAGATACATTAGAAATATTGGAGGTTCCCTGTACACGTAATGTCGACAAGTTAGCTCATCGTATTAAGTAACCCATTTCCTTTGCTAAGTACCTATTACATGGAAAATACATAATCGCAGTACTAAATATTCTCACGTGTTCAGAGATGATTAACTTTCTTGATTAGATAGTTACTGCCTTTTACTTGGTTATAAGAAAGAGATACATCTGATATAGAGATGGTCTAATACTTATCACATATTATAATCATCCTCACAAAAGTTACTCAGACAAAACATCAAGCTTCCTTGTCTCGTGAAAGATTTTCATTAATTATTTCGAAAATATGTGTGTACGTAGCAAGATTTGAGTCGGCAAAATGTTTTCCTTAACGTTTGAGTCCTTAACGGGACTTAATGAGTTTTATTTGTACATAGGTGACCATAGATTCATACGAAGTTTCCTACGTCCTTCGGAAAGTAACTGTGAACTGCTATTAACTTTATTTGAACAACGAGATCTCAATGTTTCGCGAATGTTTTGAGGACAGGATTAAAATAACGGTAGAATAATGAAAGTTTTTTGTAGCCAGTCTTTTGCTAGGCAAAAGCCTCTCTCAAATCCTTCTGTTGAGATAATTGAAAGAAATTGAGACTGTTCTGTTTCTGTCTGTTGTGTTCTGTGTTTTAAAGCCGCTGATATGCTACCAAATTCCTGGTATCTGTTAGATACTAAGACTGTAATTTTTAGCTAGATAGCATATCCAACTTGGCTAAATATAACCTAGTGCCAGATAACCTGGCCTGCCTATTATAGGAATGTTTACCGTTCGGTAATCGAATCTGCGACCTTTAGCGCTGAAAGCGAAGTAAGTAGAGAGCGTAACTACTATGCCTATTGAATATTTCTCCATTGAAAATCACAGTTATTGCCTTTTAAAAATAGCATGATATTTATTACTCCGGGACTTCATAATATATTAGGTTTTTTTTCTTTTAGAAAGACAAAAATAAAGACTTTTACATTTTGTACATTTGAATCACTGCAGATGTTTACTAATTGATGTAATAATACATCGAAGAAAATCGACTTGGAGGCCAAGGCGTTTAAAACCGATGTGCAAATAAACAACTAAAATCAAAATACTTATTAGAACTTATTGTTTTGAGTATGGAGGGGTCTCAACATGTTGGTACACAGTGTATCGAAACGTTAATGTCCATAACCTATCATAAATGTCATTGTTCATATACTCTCAAGGACAGAGATAGAAAGGAAGTCTTAAGCAGAATTTATTTGTTAATATTTTTAAATATCAAAAATCTGGCATTCTCAGGATAATTTTTACATCTGTTATAAAAAAATATTGTTCGACAGCAAAATACAGATTCAGGCCATAATAGGCCCCGATCATGAAAGAGTTTTATACAAATAAGAACTGGATCTAGAATATGAAAAAAATAAAAATAAACGAAAATCTACGTGACCAAACTTTTTGAAGTTAAAGTGACAATGTGTCACCTCAATTGGAGATATTTCGAACGTCCCCAAACCGTTGACATACAAATAGTACCGTTTCGAGGTTTGGAACTCGTTTTAAAATTATTTGGATAAACTCCGTTGCATTGAGGAAATGGAATGGTCTTAAATTGCTTTTGAAAATCTGGTTTTCGAACGAATTGTATTTTTGTTGAAGTCCTGATGATAAAAACCACGTTTATCATCCCTTTCAAAGTGATACTAGTTAAAAGGAAACCCGGAAGAAATACCATATTAAAATATTGTAATTCCGTACTTTTTGAGAAGGTCTATTGTTTATAAAAAGTGTACATAAGCATAATCATAATTATGAATAGAATAAATTATGAAGTAAAAAACCTGTTAAATATTAAGTTAAAAATATTTTCGTAAATAATGTTTTTTTTTGTATAAAAATCAATTCTTTAAAAAAACTAAAAGGTCAGTCTAAACCAGACACATTTTGACCTTGATGACTAACTTACATGTTATGCAAAGAAAGCATACAGTAAACATTAATGCAACATTTGACACAAATAAAACACGTACCGTATTAAAAGATATTCCAACAAATAAATGCACCTCACAAATCACTCAACATTACATATTTTTATTTATAAATAAATAACACTAAGGAAACTAAATACACTATACACCAACTCAACTACTCCGCCAACTTTGATACGTACTGTCAAAAACTTGCACCACCGGTCTCTTGTACCGGATTAGCATTATACCTCACTCTGTCTTACTTAGGCAGTCACAGCCTGAGCTGGAAAAAGACGGAAAAAACGCGTCAGCTCCGCCTCTCACCTCCGCAGATAGAACCTTTTTGCACAGGTAAAAGTAACGGGGTTTTTCTTAAGATGCGTGATGTGAGATGCGAGATATGAGGTCAATGGCGTTAGAAAGAGAGAAAAGGTCCGCTAGGTCACGTTCTAAAGGGGTCCGTTGCATTCAGAGAAATGTTTTGGTATAAGGGAATAGCCGGTGCTATTGTCTTACCATAGAGGCTATTTTACCTTTTTTGGGTCAGTCGTTGGTACCGCAGCTAGTGGTACGGAACATGGGTACGTCGATTTTTTGACCGTTGTTGACAGCTGTGTTTATAGGAATGTATTGCGTGGCGATTGATATCTTGTACCGGTATTCATTTATCAGAGCTTACTTACCGACTGATTTGAATTTTTGTTTGAGCCTATATTAATCAGACCTTTATCTCAAGTTTACTTTAAATATAAAAAAAAACTGTAGAGACCACGTAAACAACTAATTTCTTTCCTTTTCCCGTTAAAGAAGCTTTTAAGCATTGATCACCACTTTACCTTCAAATTCAGATTCCAATATTAAAAACCTATGTTTTCTCATGGGTGCCTATATCATTTGTTTGTGGTATCTTAAAATAAAAGATAGAACCAAGTAACTTTGGAAAAATCATATTGATACTTCCCTGCGTTGGGATCGAACCTGTACCTCGAGCATACAAATCCATGCATATATCATAGAACCACAAGATGCGCTTAGCTTATATCAGTAACTCTGTGAATGACCAAAACAGAACACTCTTTGGTACTTCAATGCAAGAAAGTCGTAAATCAATCAATCGAGCTGGACATAAACATGTCCAATCCAACGAACATCGAAGACACTTAAGTAAATGAAAAGTTTTTAACTCAAAACATTAGAAACAATTCGATTGCCATATCGTACTTACGCGTAAAATATTCTCCACACAAGACACAAACAACAACCATCTAAAAGCAAAATGTTCAGGTAACACAAGTTCACAGGAACATACAGTTACTTCAGTCATCAAACACATACAAAATTACTCCCAAAGTAACGTAATACTCAACTATTGCAAGAACGAAGTAATTCTTTAGAAACATTTTACCGCTGCTTCCATTGTCTTCGGTATTGTTAACTAAATCGTTTTGTAACTCCACAATGCCTGCTATGGTATTATTCAAATTCACATAAAACAAAGAGTGTTAACATAATACTGGTTCCAATGATCGGTGAACTTGTATTGTGTGAAATGCATTAAGACGTAACATTGATATATCTTTTTTATTGAGAATCCACTTGTATTGGGATTGGAGGCTCTTTTCAGGACGTCGATTATAGTCTAAGGTACTGCAACTGCATTTACTGCTTTACATCCACGAATTGCAAACTGGAATAGGCAGATACTATCTAAAGCCGCCCGAAATGTAATGGGTTCGGTTACATACATACTTCTTTTAAACGTCTCCCACACATTCATATCACATCCACAAGTCACCCAGTTACAGAACCAGCATTCGTGGGTCGGAAAATGCTTGTCGAATCGAACTGACGACACGACGTGCACCGTGGGTTGGTGAGTGACCACTCGGCTTTGTGAGTGGATGAGTTCCCCAAATCCCTTGTTTTTGTTCCTAGCCAAGAAAATGCTCAAGTAAAGTCGGTTCAGTCCTTTATTTTCCTATTCCTGACAACTTTACTACTTTTACTTTTTTGATATTTCGTCTACTAATTGCTGGCACATCATTCCTTCACCAGCTGAGGCATCAGATTGAAAACGAAAGTGTCCTTCTAGTTCAAGGTAGACTCAGGAGTTTTTATATTCCAATAATGGTCAAAATAGTTCTGTAATTTGACACTATTGGTATTCTCCTAAACATCCCATAAAACCTGCCTCTAACTCTTACATCGATATCCTTCTCCATACCTACCGCAGGGTGTTACTGCTTGTCGGATTCGTAATATTTTACCATTCTTAGAACTTTGCTGTTATGTAGGTCCCTATTGTATTTATTGACTAAGGAATTTTTGACTCTAAAGTGTGTGATCACTTTCTACATTCGTAAGTGAACATCGGTGACGTATCGATACGGTTTCACGATTATTTGCCAACATTCGACATTAAATTGGGGTATGTGAAAGCATAAGAAACCAATTTCATGTTATCAAACATAAGTCATTGTCTTTAATATCAATGAGTGGTGTCTTCTCGAAGGTTTTATTTGTATAAAATTCTGATACTTTTCCTGAAGCCTGGTGTGAAATAATGGTTTAACAATACTTACACGATATGTTAAACTGATGCGAAAATTATGTAAAATATAAAATTTCGTATATTCGTTTCAAAATTTAGAAATCTGAATAAACTTTTTAGCTATCGGTACCTACTAACTTCAGGCTTGTGATAAGTGCTAAACCACTTATTATATTAGTTTGACTAATGCCCAACGTAAGAACCCACCTCAATGCTACCGCCATCTATGTTACTGAGATTGAACTACGTTCTCTGGTTGACAGCTATACCTAATATGCGCAGGCGCATTCTACAGACGACTTAACGTGTAGCGTCAATTTCAGTTCCATTGTTTACCATCGTATTACAGTAGCGTGTAATAATATACATTAACGTTTATTGCATGATTATCTTTAGGCACTCTGTTTTATTTGCTAAAAGTTGTACATAGTGTTTGGGTTTTAATTTTACTGGTTGAATAATATTACGTGATTAAAGCACGTAATGTATCAGAAATAAAGTTACTTCTGATACTTTGCTATTTCAGAATCACTAGGGGTTTACTAATAAAGCATTGCGATTCTTTTGATCTATATACTAAATTATTACCAAAAAAATTACTGAATGGAAACCGCTACTAGTAGGTACCTTTTTTTAATCTTTGTGCTTCTAGAAATAAAACGATAATATCGTCCTTCTAATTTATTTACAAACGTGCCCACAAAGTGATATAGCTCAAGACACATCAATGGGAAAGAAGTAAAGTCGGTGGGACACAGAAAATAAATACTTATATAATTTACAATTACCACTTAAATTAGAGTATTTCTACTAATTCACAAGAGGGATTACATTTTACAATCACAATGATCTATTTTCTACATTACTATCATTAGCATTGTCCTCATCAACGGTGACCTCGTCATCTGAAGACGTCTGGGTATGATTTCTTTTAATTTCTACATACTTCGGTACATAGTCATTAATACCCGTCACAGACTGTTCTAAACGCTTTTTCCTATCGTTTTCCGGGTCTGAGTCTAACCACGTATTAACGTTTTTGGAGTTTTGGTTTATGCTTCTGTAATGTCCATTTATTTGAGGCACATACGTCCAAACGGTCGTAGTAGCATCGACTGTTGCTGTTTTATTTTCGGGACGTTCAGTAGTCGTTCTCACAAATTCATTTTTCAGCTTGACTATGAGCGTGCTCGGTTGTTCAAAACCATCTGTGTTCTGCACTCCCGAACTTCTTCTACTAATTTCCATCGGTTGGGTGTTTGTCTGCGTTTGTTTTTCCAAGTATTGATCTGGTATTTTTGCGTCTCTTGCGTTGAATTGATAGACTTCTGTTGGTGCTGGCCAAGGGTATTCAGTATTCATATCGAAAAATGAAGTCATTGTTGTGACTTTAGGCAATGGTTGTGTTTCTGACCTCGTTTCAACAGGTATGTAACCCGAGCTACCTGCGTGATAATCTTCAATTTGTGAAGTTGACAATTCTATAGGAGCCTTCGTTGTGTATGGGTTTATCTGTGTAGATAACACTGTGGAATGTTCATTATAATTTGATTCGTTCTTGGAATCGAAGTTTTCATTAGAGTCGTACATTTTAACGTGTACTATCATTTGTGTTCCTGTTTCAATGGCCTTACTTTCATTTGCTTTGCTCTTCTCTACTTTATTTGCTTTATTTATTAAATTACTTAAATACCTTGGCCTTTTATATGGAGTGTAAACACGTCTAATCATGTTCGATTTTCTTTTAAATTGTATTAAAGGTCTTGATGTCGTTAAATATATACTATCTACAGACTGTTTAGTTGTCGGTGCCTCTTTTTTAAATGGAAATAAGTTTAGCATTACACTGAATGATTTTGTGGTACTAACTGGAGGTGTGACTGTTGTTGGTTGTATTGCACTAAAACTCTGTGGAAACTTAGTATTACTTTGATAACTTTCTTCACATGTGTTACCAAGACAATTCCTCTTGTGGTATGGAATCTGTCGGAACAGTGGATACTTTTTAGACATATCTTTCAGACTAGGGGTCGGAATGGGCGAGAATCTTAAGAATTCATCAGCTAACAGATTTACATCTCCAGGACTTTCTGGTTTGAAATTGAAGAGTGGATCTGCTAGATGATTAGATTTAAATTTATTTATATTATCTGAGCTCTCTTGCTGTAAATCTGACGAGGCATCCTTGTTGGAATCTTTATTTTCCAACATAGGCTCTATGTACAGCCCTGTAAAAGCTATTTGTGTGTTTGTTGTTGGTTTTGAGTGCATATCGCCAACTTTAGCATTTATTGTGGTCTCTAAATATTTTATGATTTGTCTTATGTTTTTTAACCTTTCCTCGTTCCTATATTTTTCGAACCAGGTTCGTGATCCATAGTTTTTACTAAACGGAAGAGGTGTTGGGTGTCTGTATTCAAAGTAGAAGGGTCTCGGACTCGTTCTCCTGACTGCATTTGTTTTATAAATTGGTCTAGACGTTGACTTTATTATTGTTACATTAAATCGTTTTCTTTTGGCGAGAGGCCCAGACGTTTCTAAGGTCGGATCGTAGTAGCTGCTCTCTTGTAAAGCGTTGATGAGTAGCGGCATTCGTTGGTAGTAGTCCTGATCAAAGCCGAAATAACTTCGGTCCAGTCTGTCGGCAAACGGTTGGTCGCTGTTATCTGTCCGGTTTACACTTCTTAAGCTTTGTACTAAACTCCATTCTACAGCAATCGCGTATTCGTAGATTAGTAGAATTACCTGAAAAAATAAATGTATAATTATTATTTATACTATCAAAGTACTTTAGTATGATAAAGGTTAATTACAAGTTTTAGTCACACAAATAAAAAACGTAGTGTATGAAATATATGTTTAGGTTACAATAACCAAAAACTTGGGTTACAATTATACATTAAATAATAAATACATAGTAGGTACATTTAGTCAACCAAGGCCTCTATTCCAAGTGACATTTCGACAGTCGTCCTCGTTGATAGAAAAAGGTCGAATGTATGAACATAATTAATTGAGGAGCTCGTGGCTAAGCTATAACCGCATAAATGAAACGATCACAGGTTAAGCTATGCTTGATGCGGTTATTCCGTAGATAGGTGACCATCTTTGTCGTAACGAGTTCCTTCGTGTTTCGGAAGGCACGTTCAATTGTGGGTCCCGGCTGTTATTCCTACATCTTTGACAGTCGTTACAGGTAGTCAGAAGCTTGAAAAGTATGACAACCAGTCTAAACACGGGGAACCGTGTTGCCCAGGTAACTGGGTTGAGGAGGTCAGATAGGCAGTCGCTCCTTGTAAAACACTGGTACTTAGCTAAAACCGGTGAGACTGGTAGCCGACCCCAACATAGTTGGGAAAAGGCTAGGCCAATGATGATGATGTATGAACATGACAGATATACGTCACGTGACTTATCGAGACATAAAGTCCACATATTTGAGCATTTTCTATTAACGTCAGCGTTTGTAGAAATGTTACCTAGCTACAAGAGCAGAAATATTAAAATGAGACTATAGAACAGTACATACTAACTGTTGGGATATACTTTTTTCTACTAAATATTTGGCAAATCAAAAATATTGTTGTTGAAATTTATATCGTAGTCGGGGTGATCATCTTGTCTCCAATCATTATTGCGTGCAATTTCTAAGTAAAGTGGTCTCATGGACGGTATCATTGATTCAGGAGCCTTTGACGTCATTTTCTCTTCAATTTTTGACACATCTGCTACTGTCGTTTCTTCTTGTTGAGTTTCTTTCATGTTAGATGCGTTCATATTAATAACGCCAGAATATTTATATTTATAGGCGGGTCTTGATTTTGGCTCCATCTGTTTCAGATAATCATCTTGGAATTCTTCTTCCATCAAGGTATCGACATTGCCTTGATCAAGCGTCAGCTTTGAGTCTACTGCTTCGGTTTTTGTTTCAGTCACAACGTTATCAGCTTTTGCTGTAGGTTTTTCGACATGAGATGTTTTAACAGGATCTGTAGAAGAAGTAGTTTCGATAGAATGCGCAATCGTTGTTTCGGTTGTCGTTTTATGTACCCTTGGTGAAAAGTTAACTGGCAGCGTAGGATTTACTATCATCTTCGAAGTACTTTTAGCATTCTGTTCTTTAGGAAGATAAATTAAATCCGCCATTTTTCTCATTGAATTCAAGTCTAAATCTTTCTGCTTATATACAGGGTGCAAGTTTAATTGTTTGGCTTTAAATGACAATTTATTTAAATTACTTTTAACTTTAATTTCCTTACTATTTGAAGACATCATTTTTGTTTTGATTAATTCTAAACTATGACTGTTTATGTTTTCCAGGTCGTTATGTGTTGATTTCTCAGTTGTTAGGAAGTAATCATCATACTCATCTTCTCTATATAAAGGTATAGTTGCTCGGTTCAGCGAAGGTTTGATGGTTATTAGCGGCTTTTCGGTGCTAGCTTCTTCATTCGAACTATCAATGAATTTGATTGGAACGAACATTTCTGTTGTTGGTTTTGGACGTTGGTTTCTAGTTGTTGCGCGATAAGGTTCATCGGTAGGTTTGACAATAGAATCGTAGTCTAAGGTATTTCTTTCATAATTTAGATAAAACGGTATCGGAGTATTTAGGTGAGCTGGAAATCGTACAAGCTTCTCGTTGAAATATCTGTTAGCTATGTAGCTTCCTTCTGTAGTTGTTGCCGTTTCTGTAATTATTTTACTTTTAGATGTGACGTCATCATTACCTGGCGCAAAGTCTGCTTTTGAGTTTTGAGTAGTTGTTGTAGTTCTTTCAGTTTGGTGTTCAGTGGCACTATATGTTGTGGTTTCAGTGGTACTTTCCGTGGTACTGGTAGAAGACTTGACAGTGGTTGTTTTATAATTCTGGTCATTGACCATTCTTTTCTTAGTAAGATACGTTACTTTTGGCGTGCTTGTTGTTAATTTTCCAATCAACCTGTGGCCCGTTGTTTTTATTAATCCCATTGAGAGTGTGGTCGGATATTCATTTACATATACTCTTTCACTCGTTTGTGTCTCAGCTTGAAGAGTAGTTACTTCACCTGGCTGATTAACAGTTTCAGTTTTATTACCACATGTATGAATGCCAAGTTTGTTGCTGATCATATTCGGAATCATATTTTGTATGCTAGCAATCAGTTTAGTCAAAAGCACTCCTAATTTTTTTGGGCATTTACAACTTGTTATGGGAAAATTAATATCGTCATTGTTTAATTCATTTACGTTTTGCTTCGTCTCATGTTTGATCTGTGGAATCTCTTTTATTTTTTCTACTTTCATAGGCACAGTTTCTGCTTTAAGTGGATTTTCAGTGTATTCATATTCTCTCTTTGAGCTAGAGCCAACTTTTTCATTAATCATTTTGTCGAAATAGTTCAACATTCGTTGGTAGTCTCTTATCTTTCTGATTTTTGTAAGATATTCTAGACGTTTCGTTGGGCTTTTCCAATACACGAGGGGCGACGTTTTGTAATCAACAGTGTAATGTTTTGACGTCGGCCTTTTTAGCCAATTCTTTGAATCGGAGAACACATTTGTCTTAAACGTGGTTTCTGCTGAATCTTTACTAACATAAGGTGCACTGGAACTTGAGTAGTCTTCGAGTACTTTTTCTAAGTATCGGTTTTTGTTCAATGCCTTTAACAAAATTGGCAGGAGCTTGAGTGTTGTTCTGTCGAAGTTTATTTTCTTTGTGAACTTCGAGTCGAACGATTTGATATCGCTCTCGTTCATAGACCCGAGCCAGTTTGGTTTCAGTGAGATCTTTTTATTTACGTTTGAATCTGAGTTGACGCTGTACTCATACACCAGTATGACACTCTGAAAATGAAAACAATACGAATTATTAAATTTATAACACAATTGTGTAGAAAATATGTAAATTTGCGCTGAAGCTCAATTAAAAGCAACTTAATTTAATATAAGTGTCAATTTATGAAACTTACCGGAATATAAATAACACAGTGTTTAATAAAATATAGTTTCTCAGTATTTTTAGTTAACAACATTAAATACCTAAATATTATAAGAAACTAATCCAAAATTGCAGAGGAGGAAACAATGGTTAATTGATAAAGTTCTTTTGCAATTAGACAAACACATAGATCTAAAAAGGAGCAATGATTAATTACTTTCTAGATTCAAAGTTACAGATAACTACATTGTAACTGTTTATGTTATACATGAATGCTTGTTCTGATTCTGAGTGTTTTTGTGCATGTATTCAAGACACATGCACAAAGACACTGTTTGTGTTTCACAGGAATTAAATTCCTTAACAAAAAGAAATTTAAAAAGAAGAGGACCCTAAATAATTACACTGAAAAGAACAAACATAAAAAATAAATTTAGAAGCTGATAAGAATGAGTTAAACAAATTAATGAGTAGAAGTTATTCATTTAATTAAACCTAGTTAATTTATCTCGCCTGCTGTTTCATGGAATGTTAAACTATAATAATGACTTAATATAACAATATTAACAAAGTTAGAGATTGGATTAAAATAATAAAACTAATTAACAATAACTTTTAGGTAATTCAAACGAATAATGCTTATTTCTTGCATTGTATAAAGACTTAAAAAAAATCAATTATTTATTTTTGAAAGTAAATTTTATTGCACCAGTAATAAAAAAATCTGTGAGTTCATTCACAGGTTTTTTTAGCGGATTAGCTCGTAAATTCAATAATAACTATAATATCAGTCGCTATTTAGAAATAACTGTTAGTAATATATTAAGTAAAATAAGATCATTGAGTAGGTTAAATGGAACCCTATAGCTAAGGCGACGCTGTCTGTCCGTCTGTCTGTCAGGCTGTACGGTCATGAATATGATGAGTGATCAATTTCAACATAAACTTCCATATTTACGGGAAAAAATAAACCTATTTGTATGGACTCCTCAGTGACACAAGACGGACTCACACTTAACCGGTTTTATGTGAACTAAAACTTCATAATTACAGTTTTAATTTATAGCTGCAGCTAATTTGGTAATAAAACATGACAAATAATGGGTTGAATATTTATTACTGACAGCAAATTAATGTATGCGACTTGTTAATAATATAATTAGACTCAACATGTAGGTAATTTGAACAATATGGTTTTTAATAAAAATGTCGTACTGTTTTTATGAGTCATTATGTCTTATAATGGCGTGATTTAGAAAGAAGATTTCAAGTAAATTTTAATTATCTAGGAATATTAATTCCATATTACACATAGTAAATCTCACATATCCACATAATAAACTACAAACAAAAGGAGTATAGATTTTTTCACCAAAACAGAAAATGGTTATTTTTCCTGATTTGTTAATATTCTTTGGGTTTTACATCCATTTTTACCGCATGGACATAACACTAATATAAATGCGAAAGTTTGAGTGTATATTCGTGGAATTAACTAAAATCTTAGATGAGTTAATTTTAACCCAGTTGCAGAAGAAGGATGCCCATTTGCATCTATAAGCGACATCAACGCAGGAAAAAGCGAAGGAAAATGCTATTTACACATAAATAAATAAAAACGTCAAATAAACTCAAATAATCCTTTTACAGACTAATAAACTGTCTGTTAATGACGTCATAGCTCTATGCTCTAAGTCAGAGTTATTGGTGCCAAGTGAATAAATATCCCACAGAAGCAAAGCTTCATAAAACTTTACAATAAGACTCATCTTGTATATTATATAACAGGGATATTCGTTTTTAAGCTAGAATGTCATAGATAACAATGGATGAAAAATGTCAAAGTTATAAGTCGATATTTTTTAATCTTCAGCAAAAAACCTTGCTGGTTTTCGTGGCAATAGGAAGTTTATTTTTTCAGTTAGTAAACAAAAAAGTGTTGTGCACATGCCTCTGTTGACTTACGTAACTTTTATCGAACCCACGTTGGTATGTATGTTACACAGTGTTCGAAGCTTCACCTCTGCGTTGTTTACTCTTTGCCCGCGCCAAAGAAAGCAGAAAGCATGCTTACGCTCGATATGTTAAGTACATACATTGTTCCAGCTTCACGATTACAAGACATTTGCATTTTATCTTATTGCCTTATAGAGTAGGTACGTGTGGTATATTTGTGTTTGCCACGCGACGAAAGTCTGGACGTGAGTGGTTAGTAAGTGGACTATTTACATTTGTTAGACTCGACTTTATGTCATTATCCTTTCGGTCGAAATTGCTAAATTTCTAAAGACAATGTTCTACTGAAGTATTGGGTCATAAGAATGTGGTATGATTGTGGAGTTTATTTCGTAATTTCTTCTTCGAAAGTGCTACTTTGCTTTGAATCAGTGATTTTTGATTGAGAATGAAATCTTTGTACCTACTATGTATCACTTACATCACGAATATTTTTATAACCCTTCGTAATTATAGTGTTGATGATTATTGGAACTATATTTTCTACATTTTTTAATTGAAAAAATCAATTTGTGACTAATTCTGTCTTTACTGTTGTTAACGTAATGACAATTAGTTTTAATTATAGGATTCGTAATACGTGCGTGTTAGTGTTATTAAATACTAATTTGTGATACGGTCAAGTGTGAGTGTTACGTGATTACTTGATGGTCTGTTTATTAAACGTCGAACTTAAAGATGAAAAAGGAGGATGTATGTCTGTCTGTCATTTCAACTGCGGCACGCCAAGACTAAAAGTGCCTAAAACATATCGACAATCAAAATAATTTTGAGATACAATTATACTGATAACAACGGCAGCCTAACAATCTAAAATCGAATTTCTCACAGCAAACATCAAAGTAGGTCGCATAATACATTTCTCCTCTAAAACAAAACCTCCAATTGTTCTTTACGTAACACTAAAACGGCGCGTGCGGCTAAAAGGAAGCGTATAACTAATCACAGCATTATAAATGTTTACAAAATAAAAAAGTCGAGAAAAAAGCAACAAACCGCAATTATGTACACAAACTACAACGTGCTTGGCATATTAGCGTGACGTCACTCCGGCCGTAACTGGCCCGGTATGTGTTTTGTAGGAGAAAATATTTCCAAGTATGGCGGTATTGTTGCGCGGTATTACTGAGACCGATAAAGGATCTTAAAGTGTAGTTGCTGGTATTTACAGACGTCTTCAACTTTATAGGGAAGATGTGAGTCAGGGGCTTAATGATTTATTTACTTGTATAAACAATGCATCGATGATGAATGTCTTTAGTAGCTAGCTACAAGCAATACTGAAAAATACAGTTGAAAGTAAAAGTTGACGTATTGCAAGATGAACTTTGCATCTAATAATAACAAGATCAGTGGGGTCAAAGTAATAAAAGTGAAATTCCAAAAGACCACAAAATTTGTCACTGTCTTGTTTTGGCTTCATTTTTCAGCGAAAGCAAGACAGTGAGAAACCACAATGCATCATATAGAACATCATCATAATCAGTGGCCTCTTACATCTATGACAGATGATTGAAACGGCAGCCGTGTTAGTTTTTGTTTGGTCTTTGCTTTGATGGCTAACAAGGTTTAGACGGGAGTTGCAATGCCGGTAGCTAGGTCTGAATAACATTACAACTTATTCAATAAGAATCAAGGAGCGACAGAATTATCATCGCTGTGACGGGTCATGCTTGTCCCGGCAGAGCTTAACCATCGAATTATTACTATTTTCTATTTTCACATATATTTCACATTCACAAGATTTTTTGATGAGATCGTATTTTGTCAAAGTATCATTTAACGACATTTAACTCATGTATCTCTAACCATACTTGAAAATAAAATATAGCTACTGAAAAATAACTGAACATCGAAACGTTAGGCTATTCATTAGAGAACGATACTCGGAACAATCAATAGCCAAGATCATTTGTTTTAAGTCCATAACAAACTGTTTATATTGCAACAACTGTTTATAAATACACGTTATTTGTTTATGGAAGTATACATTGCTTCACCTGTCAATAATGCTTCCGTAATTCGAATTATTGCGGACATATCGCTTATTTCCTTGGAACTATATCAGAAATAAATCGAGCTTAAACTCTAGACTTTCTTTTAGTGTATTTGTTATTTATTACTGGAAACAATAGTAGACTGCCTGTTGTTGTAGAACAAAGAATATAAAACGTTTAAAAGAGTCGTGAAATGAAAAAATAATAACCTTACCTGTACCTATGCATAGGAAAATTGTGTGTGCAAACAGGAGCACCTACAAGAACTTTATTTTGAGGATTACTTACTCCAGATATTTAAAACGTTTTGCTTAGTTTCGAGTCAAATTTAGTCAACTGCGAAAAAAAATGTTAACTATATTTTTTTTTCATAGGAATCAATCATAAGTGTCTAGCTAGTGATTTGTTATTACTACCAAACTAATAAGTAGTTTTACATTTCCATGAAAAAGAAGTTCTTCAAATTCGTGTTAACACCGTAGTTTTTGAATCGTTCTTTACATAATTTTATATCACAAACTATGACTCACATTAGATTGCCGTTATTATGGCTTAGGCGGACTTATACAATATGAATGCGGTGAAGTTAATGCATGATAAATGAGAGTAAAGAAAGCTTTACGACCATACACGTACAGTCATGTGTGGAGTTATTAGCAACATACATAATTGTGTATTTCTATTCATCCACGGGCTAACTTTAAGAAAGGACTTGCACTATATTACGTAATATGCGAAACACGGCAGTGATATACCTAGCTAGCTTCAAAATGATATTTTTATTTACATGGTTAGAACATTTGATTTAACAAATAAAAGTGTGATGGTCGTTTTCAAAACTAGAACCTGTTATAAAAGTAACTACGAATAATAGTATTATTTTGGCCCATTTCAGGTTTGTTACAAAGTCAACTCAACGGAATATTGTCGTAAAAGAAGACAAAAGAAATTATAAAAAATACGGGACAGAATTATTGCCTAGTGAAATTATCATGTTAATAAAACTGTTCCTTTCTCTAGTTTTTGTTACCATCGTGTTGTAATCAGGAAGATTTAAATATTCAACCACACACAAATCAAGTGCCGTTATAATTGTCATAAAAACTCTCATTATTAAACGAAATGAAAAAAATACAGTTATCACTACAACACGAAACTTCAAATACTCTACACCGACCAATTAGAAGAAAGTATAATCCGCACTTAAAAATATTATATTACGAAGAAACACTAGATGAAAACTACGCAAAACATAAAAAAATATGCACTAAAAACCCACTCACAACAACAACAGTAACTGTGATAGCCGTCGATATAGCTGCGCACGCGCATCCTTGCCGTATTTGCCGCTTCCTCGAAGACCTGAGGAACTCCTCGGTCCTCGCATCGATCGTCCTGTAAAGCCCGAACTGTCGGATACGGGACCCACTGGACGTCACTGAACCCTCACTTGACATGTTACCGACTCATCACTAACAAAAGAATGGTCTGTTTGTTAGTACGCGCGCGTCCGACGCGTCCGCACTAGAAAATGTGGCGGAATCCGCGCACCGCGATAATGTGTTTTCCTTTGAGATTGTAGGGATGGGGGTGGGGGCTTTCGTTTTCGGATCGATATCGATACAATGTTTGGAATTGAGATTGGCAAAATATATTTTTTAGAAAGTGTAATGTTGTGTGGTTTTGAGTTTGGCACAGCTAACTAAAATATTAATTATATGCTTTAATCAATCTGTCTGATATTTTGAAAACCTCTATTAAGTATTATTACTACTTTTCGAGAGTAATTTAAGAATATCTTAGTGACGCCCAGTGAAAATATTCCTAGCACAGAATAAAGTAAAATTAATTCGTATTTAGAGCACAATATTAGGGTTAAACCATTCACTGAAACATTCTTGTTTTATTTACTTACGTCCTAGACAAATAAAACATATTGTTAAGATGAAATCAACATCGACATTTTCCCATCACTATTAGCTCGATGCGCGGACGCAGCGCACCGGAGCGTGCCGGCCGCCGCTCCCACACAACCGAATATTCGTAACACCAGTGAAAATCACAATTATATGTAATTTATTCACATCACTACGTATGTTTGCAGTAGTTACACTGTAAGGTTATTAAACAAGCAATTTTTGTTCATTTTATGTGTAATAATATCTTAAATAGTGCGGGGAATTTGTATAATAGACTTGAGAGTCTTGAAGTGGTGCTGTTACGTAATTTTCATTGGGCATAATACTGTTTATTGCTTAAATACTGAATCGTTAATTTTTTATGCCCTGTGCTGTTATGATTTTTTTTAAGTTCTTTTTTTATATGAGAATAACTCGGATCAAAACGCATAGTTGACAAATATTTGAATGAAAAAAATCTAATTCTTAGTCAGTAACTTGGCTAATTGGTAAAGCTAGGAGTCGCAGGTTCGAGTTCCGTCTGAGGCGTAAATGTTTCCGTTGTATTATTTTTATTTATTTATAAATATGCCGATCATAACATATTACCCATGTTTATATGTACCATATATTTTATAATATTATTACCAATCAATCATACTATAATCATTTTAATTATAATATTTTCCTAATCACTACCTCACTGAAGCTTTTCCACATCTTAATAGTTATTAAGAGTGAGAGTTACAAGAATACTTCCCTTATAATGATATTTAATATAATACTGAAATACACTTACTGTTATAACGAGCCGACAACTTTTTGCTACATTGTATTCATAAGGAGAATATCTACGGTCTAATTTATCGCGCGATTTTACGCCTAGTTAGTTAGATCAATTATCAAATTAGAGGTAATAAAACAATATCAGATTTTTAAACGATCAGTTTAACGATTACCGCGTAGGACAAGCGTTTGTGTGATCCATGAATGCTTCTACTGAGTCTGGGTATCTTTGAGCATGTGTAATTAATGTTTGTGAAACCTTTCGATACAACGATTAAATTTCTTTTTGCGGGAGCCGTTCTAAACACTATAAAACAATATCTATATTTGTTTGCTTTGATATCTAACGTTTAGGTTAGTAAGACGAATATAATATTTACTAGCTGTTGCCCACGACTTCGTCCGCGTGGTTAGAAGATATAAGTTAATAATTATTTATTGAACGGAAGCCCTCGAAGATGAATAATTTTCTCAGTTTCTTCCACATTTTACATTGTAGCTTCGCTCTTATTAGTTGCAGCGTGATTGTATATAGCCTAAACCTTCCTCGATGAATGGTCTATTCAACACAAAAAGAATTTTTCAATTCGAACCAGTAGTTCCTGAGATTATCGCGTTCATACAAACAAACAAACTATATACTATAGAAGTATAGATATAGAATAACTTTAATTGAAATTCTCTGGGATGAAATATCATTACCTACCTGGGGGTCCCGATTCTGCTATTTACAATGGCCCAGAACTGAATGAATTTGTCAGTTTTGACACAAAACTGCTTTAGATACCTACTAAAACATTGGCTTGGGCGTATAAAGAATTTACTTAATTATAATACAGATTCGAGACGAAACCGTCACAGATATGATAATAACCTTAACTACATGAAGGAACGTTCTTTTTTCAGCCTTCATATTTTAGCCCCGAAGAAAACAGACGAATTTCCTTATACTGCATCTCGTGTGTTGTGATTCCAAGCACTATGCGGTAGATAGCAATCTTTATACCGCATGATGGAGCTAAATGAGTGCACTTACCTCGGTTGAGCGAACCTCCTCACATATTGCTGTCAATTTTAATTATAACCACTCGTATGGTATATATTTTTATCGAGTTTCATTTCACTTCACGGTCTTGTTACCTCACGGGATTAACTGATATTTATCTATAATATACTATTATTTTTAGTTGTATACTAATTATAACTAGTGACTTGCCGTTTTCAGTCATTTAGAAGGGTCATTCATACTCCCGCAGAGGTAAGTCAACTAGACTTGCTTGTACGCTGTTGATGATAACTAATTTTATAGTCACAAGTAGGTTAAGCCTTTTTTAAAACATGATGCCACATTTCTGATGGCTGCTAATCTGACACAATTGTGCTCATTTTAATAGGCAATGCAGGATTATATGGCAAAACGGAAACGGATTAGAGTGTACTTATTTCAGTTACAAAAATAATATACAGTAATAATATGATTCTAGGAGCTTGATATAATATTTATTATACACTAAACAGCAAAAAATATATTTTTACTCCATCGAGCTGCTGTCTATGAACAGTCCATGCATTAATATGTAATTTATCCGGCGATAAGACTATAAAAAGGTCTTGAAAAACTTGTGAATTAGAAAGGCATGATAATTACATCGCAGAATGTGTGAGCTGTCTCATATAATCGTCAACCAATCATTGTTTATTTTGTTAAGTAGTAACGACCTCATCTCTATTATGTTGTTTATCTAACTGCGAGACCAACCAAAAGCAATAACTACCTACATAACTATTTATTTGGACCGCTTTTGTTGAAAGGAAATTTTTATACGAACGTAAATGGCTAAATGTCATATAAGTAGTATGACACTAAATTATTTATATTAATTTAGTTATCTTTAAACATTAAATGTTGAAACATTTAATAAAAAGCATTGTGAAGGTAATTTTGAAAATGGCCTCAACTAAATTGCATTTCTGTCACTTATGACACTGTGACTGTTGATATGTATAAATTTTCAATTCCTATCAAGTCCTTAGTGAAAAAATGTTTTATAATATGTATGATGTTTATAACAATGTTAATGAACTTTCTAATTTATTCATTTTTTCTGTATGATGGTTCGGTGTTACGAATTAATCTAATGATTGATGTTTGAATTTACTACTTAGCGTGATCTATTCACTACTATTTTTACTATTTAGCTTATGGTTTTTTCAAAATTAATGTGTAATAGTAATAACTGTAATAAGCGCGTCTACACAATAAATAATTATGGTTCTGTTCTTTTTTCATATATCCGTTATCCATATATACGTTACTTAATGTTGTCTCATATTTTTTTTATCAGACCCAGATAAATTTATTTAAAAACTATATAATTATATTTCCTGCATTTTCGCCAAGAAGTTACAAACTGAAGGTAGTTTGTTCCTTCTTTTGGTGTTCTTGAACACATGAATTAAAGGGTATATGGAAATTTTATTGTGTTGGCTGATGAACGTGAAAATGAAGTAAGTACATTTTAATTATTCAAATCATTGGTTTTATTTACAAATATACTTAACATCTATATTAAAATAATAACATAAAATTAAAGTTCGCAAATTGTTTTTGTCTCTTCTTTTATTTATAAAACGATTCCTTGAAGGTTTATCGCGACGTCTTTAATTTACTTAAAGTTTTTAATAAAATTGCAATTATAAGTAGGTAAAATTACCAGAACTTGAAATTGGCAAACTTGAAACTATTTAATAATCCTATTTTTTTAGTGGGCAGTGATATGAGGTATTTTTCCCACGTTTTTATACTTCCACTTTTGATTTTTGCAACCATTAAACTATCATCGCTTAACCTCTCTTTTTTCTAGAATTTAAGTTACAGCTTCAATTAAGCTGAAGTAGAATAGACTAAAATATACATCATAGATAAAAAAATTAACAGCTGTTACTTCTGTTCGGTGCTTGGATTCTGCTGATGCCATGATGGACAGAATGACAAAATTACTGATGTTCAATACTTTTAGGAACAATAGTTTTCCGTTGAATTTTTCGAACTTTGAAGTAAAGAAATCTAAATGTTATTACCATTTACTGTGTTCTTGTATAGTTCAGACATGAGAGCCTATATAAGGGAATGCACATGCGCGCTCGGTGCTTTTCGGGCGTTGCAGCAGGACGTAAGTGATCCCATATTATTGTTAATTTATTAATTATTTTTATCGATGTAAATGTTTAATTTTATGTTCCTTGATTGCTGATTCAATTAATTATCCTTACTAATGTAATTAATAGTTTAATTTCCAGTGTGAATAATATTGTATTTGTGCAGTGTTTGTTAAATTTAAAATCGCCATTTTGTAACGTGTTTGCCACGTGCATCCGATTTGTATTGCAATGATTTAACTTTGGTGTTGATTATATTTTAAGTAATTTAAATTGAAGTGATCTTGCTTTTTTCGACCACTTGGTTTGTTTCCTGGATCTTGTTATTCTTAGCCTTTATTGATTTGTGCTTTTTCTTACAGTGAGCCAGAGTCCTACTGCATTAGCTGACCTGCAGCAGCATGGTGAGTATAATGCTTCGTAAATATTCTGGTATTCTTAGTTCTGTATATATGTCCGCCACTCTTGATCGTAGGATAAACGTTTATTTTTCCCATTTGTCTCTTTTTCAGCATTAAATTATTTTGAATTTCCGTTTAAGCTTTTTGAGAATTTTTGCATACTTTAGACTTATCAACTTTCCAATTATCGCTTGCACCACGTGGTCGGATGAACTTCCCTTTTTAAATTAGTCGATCGACTAATAGGAATCTGCCAGGAAACCTTACATAGTCATAGTTTATAGTGAGATTGTTACAGTTGTAATAAAGACTGCCCGATGGTATAACCACGTGGTACATGCACTATTAAGAAATGATTTTACTTCTCCCCTAACTGTTAGTCCTAGGTACAGATCATTATCATTAGCTTCAAATGAGTTTCATTGCTGCGCAAAACCCAGTCCATGTTCCTTCTTTTGGTCTTGTAGTTTTGGACCAGATATTCTAATCAACTCATTTTCATAATTCTCGTTTCTCATCACTCCTAGCGCCTCAGAGTAAGAGCGATTATCTCTGCTGTGGAAAAAAACACTACTGCACACTGTACAGCAAGCAGTTCGTCCTGCACCTACAACTGCACGTCTTACTATCGTGAGTTTGTGGTTTGCTCCTTACCTTGTACTAACTGTATATCTGTTGTCGCAGGCAGGATCTGTTAGCAGCAGTCCTGGCAGCGGCGGCAGGCCAACGCGCCCGAGGCCGCGGACGCCGGCGTCGCCGGACGCCGCCCGCCCGCTCGCTCGGCAGCGCGGCTCACGCGGCTCTGGACGAGCCCCGTGCAGGGGAACGCGCATTTTTTTTCTTATTTTTTAAAGGTTAGTTCTACCACTCTCCGTTCTATTACATTATCAACTCTTTATAAAATTTTTGTGCACCTCGTGTCCACGTGGTGTACAACACTGTCACAATAACTTGACGCATCTATGGAATGCGAGTCCCACCCGCTTCCCACCGCATAACCTCATTCAGCATCTTTCTGATGTTGCTATATTGTTTTTGGATATTATTGTTACGTTTTGGTTGCAGTGATATCATCAACACCAAGCGTCAAGCTAATGTGACCATGTTGTACTCGTTTCTTTCCCGTATGACTATAGGCCATTGTGTACAACAGTAAGTTGGTTTTCTCTAGAATTATCAGACGCTACGGGCTGGTTAGCATAGCCCATTTAGTTCTCGAGAACTTATTAATCCCTTGGTTTTTTGTGCTAATGCCTAATATTGCCAAATTGAATTTACATTTAAATTTCCTTTTTGTTTCAGATTACAAACTTATTGGATTAGACACGTAGATTAAGTTACTTCGGTGGTGGTTAGAGTATTGATATAAATCCGTTCCTGTGAAGTGAAGACACCTCACATACTCACACTTTTCCGTTACATGTATTATTAAGTTACAATTATAATGTAGTTCGAATGTAAATACAAATAAGTTTGATAATACCTTACCAGTCAGCAGGTTTATTGAGTTACAGTTAGTTTTGCAGTTATTGTTTTTATTATATATGTTAAGTTTAGTATTTTCTATTTCCACTCCGCTAAGACATCTTGTTAAAGTTTGTTGACGGTAATTAAGACGTTTTGTTACAGAATAAATGAGTTGTGATTTCATATTTTCTTTGTTATTCTTTTTTCCTTACCTCCTTCCATCCAGAGTCCGAAGTTCTGAGGTAACAAACATTAAAAAGAAAACAATATACAGACGAAGTGAAAATCTACTTTTTGAAGTCTACAAAGATCTAGGTGGGACCTAGTTATACGCAGGGCAAACGACCTTTTTTCGACCAGGATGAAACTTTAATGACTTCAACGCTGAGGGCGCAACGTAGGGAATGTGGCGATATGTTGAACTCTCGCCATCTTAAAACACCCCGGGCCTCATCAACTGCCTGAGGATAGCTCGGATAAGTATCGTCAACCAGTCATTGTAATACCAAAACTCATTTGTTTTCAACAGTTCCAATTCCAATTAGCATATTTTCGAGCAACGAAAGTATTTGATCGATCGATACTGGACGGTCTTAATAGATCAAACTGTCGTTACTCAGTATTTTCACTTAGGAACGTAAAACATTCCTAAGAACACATTCATTATGTGGCGGGTATGATAAATTGTGCGTCGTCGAACTACGCGCTTCAATGACTTCACACTTGATTTATGAGCGTAAAAAACATTGAGAAAATGAAACTTTGTTTTTGAATGAATATTTTTACTACATATTTTTCAATACATTCATAACTTAACACCTTACTAATGAGGTTTTAATATATCTTCTTTTCGTACTGAACGTATTCTACGTAAAGTACAGTTGCGAGTTTAACCAATACTATACATGGATAGCCGAGTGGTTGAGGTCACCACGTCAAACCCACTGAGTGCGACGTGTCGCGGGTTCAAGCACTTGTTTGATCCATGGATGCTCGTCCTGAGTCTGGGTATCTTACATGTGATTTGAATGTTTCTGAAACCCTACGCGACACAAAAATTAAAATCCTTAGCCCGGGAGTCGTTTTTAAATTTTGCCTTTAACTGGCAGGCGTTGTGGAAGCGACACATTGTTATACAACGTATACTCTGCCAAATTACCTACTTCCACGATAACGAAGGTTATGATTTAGAAAAAGTTTTAATAAATACCCATGCTCAGCAAATTCATCCTACACAGGCTATGAAGAATAGATCTTTGCATACTTTACAGGTTGTTTCATACGTGTTTTTCATCCTTGAAATCGGGAGTAAAATATGTTTTTAACTATTTTCGTAGTGGACTATTAATTCTCAACATTATTTAATATTACTTTTAAATATCGATCATACAAATCCCATCAAAAACTTATATGTGAAATGACAGCCAAGTTCAATACAACCACAAAAGAAGTAAGATCTAAATGTGTGACAAGTTGGTTGGTCAGTCCTGAAAATCATTTAAAATATATAATTTCTTTTTATAACCTTCTTATAGGTAATGGTGGCTCTAAATAGTTCGTGTAATATTACACACGGTGCTGCTCGCCCGTCTCTAGATAGGTAGAAAACAAAACGGCACAATAAATTCATTTGTTTTTTATTTTAAAATATTTTACAATCTTAAACGTAGAATTAGTTAAAGGCAGTGATTCCGCGTTTCATTCCTGAGTATTACCGTTACAATATATATAAGTATACATATAAAACTAATTACTAATACATAAAAAATATTAACAAACAAAAATATATTGCGACTGTAAGTACGTAGTACTCGTTTGGTATCACAATTTATATGGCAACTTATTCAATACCTGATTGCACCAAAATTAAATAACATATATTTTCGTAATTGCATGTCACTTAAAATAAAATTAATGATTAATTGACTAAATTCTTGTTTATTTGCAAGAAATAATGTACAAAGCGCCAAAATCCGCTATTGCTTCAACTAAATAATGTTCTTCCTAATTTTTTTAGTTGCTTTGAAAATTGTTACTAAGTTGTCCAAAACGATTTTTTTTCTAAATTTGAAGAACAGGTCAATTATTGTTAGAAAGTCGGCATATCGAATCCCAAATTGAGACAGTAATTGGACATTTTTGTATAACAAAAACATGGATTACACCTAGTCTCATTTGAGATTCCGCTTCAAAGACCTACTTAGTACGATTTTGTCGACAAAAGTGAATCATATAATTTCGGAGCAATAGGTTTCTTAACTAAATTAAAACACGAAAGGCACTAGTGGTCGATCATAGAAGTATCCTTTATCCTCAATAAAAGGTGGTCGAGTCGTGTAAGGTATTCTGGTCGTTGAAGGAGGAATGTAGGCGGGGATTTTCACCGATGGTGTCGGGTAGTATACTGGGGGTCTAGTTGTTGAAGGGGGTACGTAGATCGGGGGCCTAGTTGTTGAAGGTGGTACGTAGATCGGGGGCCTAGTTGTCGAGGGAGGAATGTAAACTGGGAGTCTTGTAGTGGGTGGAGGAGTGTATACTGGCAAACGTGTTGTGGGGAAAGTGAATGGAACCTTGGGGGTCGGGTAGTCGTAACCTGTTGTTTTGAAGGTTGGTGGTGGTGGTGGTGGCCTAGTTGGCGGTGGTGGAGGGGGTCTCGTTGGTGGTGGGGGAGGAGGCCTTGTAGGTGGTGGTGGTGGCGGAGGAGGTCTCGTTGGTGGTGGAGTTGGGGGCCTTGTTGGTGGTGGCGGGGGAAGGTATGTGGCCTTCGTTGGTGGAGGTGGCGGTGGCCGGGTAGGTGGAGGTGGTGGCAAATATGTAGGGGCTTTAGTTAGTGGTGGCGGTGGACGCCTAGTTGGAGGTGGTGTGGGAGGTCTAGTTGGGGGTGGGGGTGGGGGTCTCGTAGGTGGTGGCGTTGGGGGCCTAGTTGGAGGAGGTGGAGGAAGATATGTGGCCCTTGTTGGTGGTGGCGGTGGTGGGGTCGGTGGCCTGGTAGGTGGGGGTGGAGGCAAGTATGTGGGGGGTCTAGTTGGTGGTGGTGGAGGCCTAGTTGGCGGTGGAGTAGGAGGTCTTGTAGGTGGTGGTGGTGGAGGTCTAGTTGGTGGCCTTGTTGGTGGAGGTGGAGGCAAGTACGTTGGAGGATTCGTACGTATTGTCGGTGGCCTCGTGGGTGGTGGTGGTGGAGGCCTTCTTGTAGTAGTAGGATAGGTGAATGGCACAGGTGGTGTAGGGTAGCTGTAACCTGTAGTTCTGAAGACGTCTAATATAGTGCTGTAAGTTGGTGGAGGTCTAGTTGTTCGCGGAGGAGGCGGTCTGGTTGGCGGAGGTGGTGGTGGCCTAGTTGTTGGTGGTGGTGGTGGTCTGGTTGTGGGGGGTGGTGGTGGTGGTGGAGGCCTTCTGGTGGTGGTAGTAGGAGGCAGGTACGTAGCAGGTGGGAGAGTTCTTTGTGTTACAGGAGGAATGTATGGTCTTCTAGTGGTAGTTGGGTAAGTAAACGGCACCGGTGGGGTAGGATAGCTGTAGCCAGTAGTTCTGGTAACGTCTAATATGGTGCTGTAAGTTGGTGGCCTTGTTGTTCGTGGCGGAGGCGGCCTTGTTGTTCGTGGGGGAGGTGGTCTGGTTGTTGGCGGGGGAGGTGGAGGGGGTGGTCTTGTTGTGGGTGGTGGTGGAGGTGGAGGCCTTCTTGTAGTAGTGCTAGGAGGTAGATATGTAACAGGTGGAAGGGTCCTTTGTGTTACAGGTGGAATGTATGGTCTTCTAGTGGTAGTAGGGTAAGTAAATGGCACCGCTGGGGTAGGATAGCTGTAGCCAGTAGTTCTGGTAACGTCTAATATGGTGCTGTAAGTTGGTGGCCTTGTTGTTCGTGGGGGAGGTGGTCTGGTTGTTGGTGGAGGTGGGGGTGGTGGAGGTCTGGTTGTGGGTGGCGGAGGCGGTCTGGTCGTAGGTGGTGGTGGTGGAGGAGGAGGCCTTCTCGTGGTGGTAGGAGGCAGATACGTGGCAGGGGGCAGAGTCCTTTGAGTTACAGGAGGAATGTATGGTCTTCTTGTAGTAGTTGGGTAAGTAAACGGCACCGGCGGGGTAGGATAGCTGTAGCCAGTAGTTCTGGTAACGTCTAAAATGGTGCTGTAAGTTGGTGGTCTTGTAGTTCGAGGGGGAGGCGGTCTAGTTGTTGGTGGGGGAGGAGGTGGAGGTGGTCTGGTTGTTGGTGGGGGAGGAGGTGGGGGTGGTCTGGTCGTGGGAGGTGGTGGTGGAGGAGTACGAGGTGGCGGCGGTGGTGGTGGTGGCGTTGGTCTCCTAGTCGTTGGTATTTCAAAAGGAATACGAGGAGTTTTGTACTCGTATCCTGTTGTTTCAGTAGGCCTTGTCGGAGGTGATGGAGGCGGTGGTGGTGGGGTCCTCGGCGGTGGTGGCGGCGGTGGTGGAGTCCTTGGCGGTGGTGGTGGTGGCGGAGGTGTCCTTGGAGGAGGCGGCGGGAAAGGAATCTTCGGCTTCGGGTAGAAGTAGCCGTCCTCATCGAGGTTAGCGGAGATAGGGGCCCCGATCACAGCATAGTTTTGGCTCGAGCCGACCGGAATCGCTCGAGCAACACGCTCCGCCTTGCAGGTGTGGTACACTGCAAGTAGCACCACAGCCACGTGCAGTGAGAGTCTCTGGAATCAGAAACAAAATCGATGGTTAACAAATGTCAATACGTTAACAAGGTGGTTTGATTTTGTTTATTTATCTTTATGTGAAGTGTCAAAGATAGTACAGTCTGGGTCCTATTTGGGTAAAACTTTATGAAGAAGTTTCTTTTGTTCCGCATTTGAAAATAAATTGTGTATACAGTGGGATTCGATACTAAGTTTGTCTAATATTTGCAGGGTGGAAAATATTCTATCACATTATATAAAACAAATTAAAATGTTTTTTTAAACAACCTAAATGTCGGTCAAATGAGTAAAAAAAATTATATCCTTTGTGCAGTATCATAGACTAAGAGCCCGTGGACGCCAGACCTAGGATACGATAGCGATAGCGAACCCACGATAACTATACAAATAATATTAAGGTGTCCAATACGTTTTCTTTTATCTATCACTTGAGTAGCACTTATAATCAATTGCATATAAAATGTTAAATTGATAGGCTTTTTAATTAGGTCAAGGCCAAAGACCTCTTAATAGTGATATACTACCGTAATACGATAGTAGAGTATAATGTACTGCTTTCTGGAATTTATCAAAGTTCAGAAACGAAAAATATTTTAACATTGAGGGTAAATACTAAGATGAGATAGACTCGCAACCCCACCGTCGCATCAGCTTTTGATTTAAGACTGCGAAGGAGACGGTTGAGAGCAAAACTAATGTGGCTATCTCCATAAATGCGAGTGAGTTCCATTCTTAAGCACCCGTTTTACATAGAACTTACATAAACGTGAACTTACTGAACTGTGTCATAGAGTCAGGATTTAATAGTGCCAAATATGACCACGCAGACTAAAATAACAATGAAATATCAAACAAATATTCAACCAAAATGTGTCTGCAGAAGGTTAAGCTATGCAAACGACACAATTCTCCAACCAATGTATCGGTTACGAATATTTCATTGAATACTCGGTTTGAATATGGGCTATTGCCAAATATTAGCAACATGACTCCGGTCCGATTTAGAATGGCTTTTTTTTTACTTTTATCACAACCTATTTTTTACATCAAACTTAAATTGGACCTATTCTCGGTTTCCAACGGACGTAAACTTAGCATGCGTATAAAAGATTTATTTAACTTTACCAAAAATGGTCGTCCTATACGAAATTGTCAACAGTTATATGATGATAATAATATATAGTTATGATTACAATGGGACTTGATCCAGAAGTAATTCAATTTGATTATTCCACAACAAAAGGGGTAATGAAAGAAGAATTAGCAACACTCCTCCGACGCAAATTGTCAATACAATTTGAAGAGGCGTTAGCATTCGTTCAACTTTCGTAGCTCCGAAATTGAGAGCTCAGAGATCTCAACCCCAGATATCCGTGCACTCAATTACTTAATAAGGTTCCGTTATTCATCTTTCGTTGCGGAACCCTAAAAATTATCATAATAGTGTTTACTGGTCTGTGCGTCAGTGAAACATATACGCGTGAAGAAGCTCAAGGCATTCAAGTCACCACTGGTAGAATTTAAGTCGTACGTCGTGTGGTCCAAGGTAAGGCTTTTCGTCAACGCCCGTTAAATTTAATGGATTGACCATCTTGTCTCAAGTTAATTGGTTTATTATGGAATTATGCGGCGTTGGGAAATTAAGTAGTTCTTGACTGTAAGTATCTTTTAAAATGCGATAAGTTTTTTTAATTATTGTTGTCAACAGACTGGTCTTTAGTTTTGCGGAATGGTTATTTAAATTTGTACATCAAGTGAAATTTTGATATTAAAATTATATGGTTATTGATTGCAGGTAAATTCACTTTCAATATTAAAATAATAAATATTATTTCGAGGTGTCTTTGTGGTTCCATGTGTGGATTTAAGTGCAGGTTCGAGGCATAAGCAGGCAGGTACCAACGTCTCTTCCTCATAGTTAAATAGAAGAGACATATCGTGATGAAACCCGGATCCCAAATATTGAAATCTGAAATCGCAAACCCGAATTAAGCTAGCGAGCCGATCAATGCTCAAACAATACTATATGGGAGGAGGTCTGTGCCCAATGGGCGGTAATTTTAAGATAACATTATACTTGTTGATTTTAGTTTTATAGAGAACATTAATAAACCATAATGATTAAAAGATAATTTACGATGTAATAACCTATGTTTGACAAACGTAATCGAACATTTTAAAAGAACAAGTATTAGTAAACTCTTAGGTAAAAAACATACTTCAAAACATTTACCTAACAGTGCAATAAGCATATTTAATCGCAAATTAAAATCATTACCTCATATTCAAATGAAATTGACTGACAGCATAACAGTCGATAACGTTATAAAGTATCATTAACCATTTATTCAGGTAAATGAGACATCAATATCTAATTAACATTCAATCGCTGCAACCTTCAGTCTTGTACCACATTGTATTGACGAAGTATTTTGTCACAAACAATGATTTAATTAAATCAATACCACGTACAGTCTCGCACAGCAGTGTTTTTGTTGTCTGATTGCTTATTATATGTAATGACCACTTGGCCTTCGGTTTATACGTTTTTAATCATTCAGTTTATGTCTGCGATTGTACAATTGCAAATTTATTTTAAATTAATTCGTGTTTACGTGAGGATTGACATGTTTTTATTCGGCTTCATGTTCTTTTATGTTATTTGTTGATGATGGGTAAAAACATCGTTGTACGTTCATGAATTAAGTCGAATTCAATTAATAAGTCTTATTACTTTCATTGTTATTGTTTTAATTCAAATTTCTGCATTCCGAATGGTCCATCAGTTTTGACAGAAGATTTCAAATCAACGTTGTTCTGTTATTTCCAATTACTTCACTGGACTGGCGCTATGTAAATATTTTTTATTGTAGCTTTGTCATTTCCATCTGATAAAAACATTGATGGATAACTGAAGCAAAATTAAAAAATCCATGTTCCAAAATTTAGCTGGCGTTGGCGATGGTGGGCTGTTAATTACATGTTTCGCTTAGAACAAATATTTTGGTGTAATTTTAGAAGGTGTAGATTTAATTGTATGGTAATGAGGAGATTTCCGATTAGAGATAACACTGTTTTTGGATAAATTATTGAGAAACTGAGTTACTCATATTTCTAGAATTGAAACTATTCGTCAATTTGCGATGTTACTACTTAATGATTAAACTTGCTAGTGAAAGCCGTATAGATGGAGATTTTATGCTTTATAATTATAATATCACTAAAGGAAATACTGATAAATAGAAGACACTTTAAAGGAACGAGATAAGAATATATTATATATACGGAGTAACAAAAATGTATTTACAATTCTGTTCTATCAATGCACCAACGTCCTAGGTCAGATATTTTAGCAGATGACACCCAGAAATTGACAAAGTGCGCGGAAGGTCACGTGACGTCACGCGTAGAGTAATTATTTACATATGATACATAATGGCGACCGAGGACTGACCCCCGGTTGCGACATCCAACACACACGCCGCGAGCAGTTAGCGGAATTAGCAGAAATGCGGTCTTACTAGATATTATCATCGGAAAATGAAAGCCATGTCCAGTAAAATAATAAGAACTTGAGGAATCCTAATTTTAAAGTACATAAAATACCAAATTTTAAATTAAAGATACCTAGATAGATAGAATGTATATAATTTCCCAAAAAGTGGCTAACATTGGTTTTGAGAAAATGTTAATTCAACGACTAAATAAAATTGTCACGTTAGATTTAGTTTCTCTGAGGAAAGTGAAACTAACTTGAACATTGTAGGCCTAATTTCTTTTCCTATTCACAGAAGATAAGTACGTAGTCCAAGTACACTAGTAAGTACACAGAGTGATTGATTTGTACTTGATCTGCAACCTATAGTACTGGCTCGCTTTACAACAGTAAGTGTGCCGGTTTCAGCATTTGTTTGGGAAGCGACTCGTCCTATTAGGATAACGAACACGTTGCAAGCGGCGTGACCAACCGATTGGATACGCTTGGAATATGTTACTTAAGTGGTTTAAAACGTGAACTGTAACTAGAAATTTGGATAAACCCGAAGGGACAAATTTAGCATCACATTTTTAGTGAGCGGTGCGATTTTAAGAGAAGTTTTAGAAGACGACCCCTCTAGCTTTCAGCTTTTAGCAATAACACTTAGATTGTACTTAACATATAAAGCTGAAGAGTTCGTTTGTTTGAACGCGCTAATCTCAGGAACTACTGATCCAAATTGACAAAATATTTTTGTGTTAAATAGACCATTCATCGAGGAAGGCTTTAGGCTATAAACCATTACGCTGCGACCACAGAAATCTAAATAACAAGTTGTTATTTAGATTTCTATGGCTGCGACTAATAGGAGCGAAGATACAATGAAAAATGAGAAAAAAAACAGGGCAGGTATAAATCATAACTTATATCTTCTACCCACGGGGACGAAGTCGCGGGCAACAGCTAGTTTTAGTATAAGGGTTCACATAACACTATGCCATCCTTATACTTAAATTTAATTAATTCAGCATAGAGGAACTTGTTAGCATTTACTTAAATGTTTTCCTCGTTTTTACAAGCCTCATTATCAAAACCAACTTCTAAAATCTTACTTGAAATTTCACGCTTGACGATTAAGTTGACAAACTCAAGACTAACGAAATTGACGCCGTGTAATAGGATAATTAATTCAAAGTCAATACCAAGGTGGGTTCAATGTAAACTTTAGCGTAATAACATGATGTAAACCTGTGTTGGGTAAACTAATGGCTGCTTACGCCAGACGACATTTATTTCTTAGGAAATTAATATAACTCCATTTATGTATCCGGCTTGGATATGGAATTTATACCTAATTTTCACAATATCGATTAAACGACAAAGTTGACAAATATTTCACCACATTTGACGTCTCATTTTAATAATATAAGAAAATAAAGATAAGATAAAATAAAAACATCAGTTATGTAATAATTACAACGGAGTTTGTAATGGCGTTTATTAACATCTGCAGTGATAATGATAGGGTAAATGACAATGCCCATAATAAGATGGTATCGTTAGCATAGATATAACTTTATTATACTGTATAAGGCATCTTAGTGAGATTAAACAATTATCTGATTACAAGGAAATTAATAAGAAATACGGTTGGGTTATCATCAAAGATGGTTTTGAATAAATTGCCTAGAGGTTTGGGAACAACAGTCACTGGATTGCAAAATACTAACTGAAAGGTATAGATTTAAACTGACATCTCTGGCATAAAAATTAAAAGCAACCGTCATTGTATTGTTTTAGAATTAAAAAACATCGTAAAAACCTCAATAATGTGTATTTACTTTAAAGTGCAACAAAGGAACTTACATAAAATGGTTGTGTTGCCTCTTATGAAGTCGATACATGAAGTTGTTATGGCTCTTGATCAGTATTGACATTACCCAAACGAACTGCACAAAAATTGAATGATACTAAGAAATATAGAGTACGACGACTAAATTCTAGTTTCTAGTTTACAAACAATGTTGGCTACAATTCAAAACTGTTATTGTTTGCAAGCAATCCGACAATAGAAGCAGACGAATTTTAAGTTAGCATTCTTAATAGTCCATTCTAGTCTGAGACCATGAAAATATTGATAAGTATAATTATCCAAGAGGATGCTTTGAAATAGGCATGCATGGAATTGCAAGTCCGATTGGTAATGACATCAGAACAACTCAGACGACAAGAAAAAAAACAATGATGCTGTAACAAAGATTGGGAATATGAATCTAAGAATACATTAGAACCATTAAGCAGTGAAACCAAATCAATTGTAAGTGCATGATAGCATATTAAAACAGATGCTAACAAATCAATTTAAAACACTAAACTCATCAGAAACAACTTGTCAACAATAATACTCTTGATTAGTAAACCATTTAGGATTGAAGTGTTTGACATTGCTAAAGTAACTAGAAGACAGATTGGTGTCAAGTGACCCTTAAATCACTACTTAATTTATCAAAAGGTGATGGAGAATCCATTGTTTGCATCTTATTTCTTAATGTTTATAAATTAGAAGCTGTCAATAACAAATAACTTTGCATTATGATGAATGAGACGTGTTCCGTCGAAGATTAAATCTTGGACTATTGAGATTTCGAAGTGCTTGTAAAAGTTTTAAAGCGTAAGCATTGTTTTGTAATTTGGAATGTGGATTTAATGTTAGACGTAAAACATGAAACTCATTTAGGTTAAAACCATTCTATGGTAATTGGATTTGCGTAAAACAAAGTTCTGTATTTTATTTTCATGTGATTTTAAACTTAGTTAAGTAAAATTAACGTATGTACTTAATCCGGGTATTTTATTGAAAAAAATATCAAACATTTGCCGATTATGAAAAAAAAACGATGTTTTATTTTTTACTAACAGCCTAAATTCATTCATCAACGTCAAAAATGCCTTCGATTTCCTCACCTGTAAATGTATCATTAGGTATGACAAATTACTTAATAATTTATGAACTTATCGCCTAAAGGTCTAATTGAACTAGCGTTTCATTTAATTACCGTCCTTCACCTTTGCGTTTACCGGAATTATATCAGTTATAATGATTGAACTGCTAATCATGCCCCAGGGAAGCTTTTTGGGTCCAATTGAAATTACGACCTTATTAAGTAATATTTTATTTATAATTCGAAATAGCTTATTATTATATATAGTCTTTAAAATGATGACTTTTGTTAACCTTTTGATCAATTATTTCGACAGATTTTGGTATGAGATGATCTATGTATTACGACAGATCTAGTAACGTAAATACATGCCATCCTGTATACAAAATAACATCTAGGGGCGAAGGTTACATAGTGTATCTCGGAAAGTGAAAAATATTGCGGTTTTGGTATAAGGAAACTTGAAACAATAATGTAAAGATTTAATCTCTCATTTTATAACCAGTATTGATTTCAATAATTGAATGAGCTCACACCAGATATTTATTACACGCCACATTAAGTGGACAGAATCAAAAAGATACATTGCAGTTATAGCATCCGTATGGAGATTTTTGCCCATGCAATACAACTTTCAGTGGTTTCATTTTATTTATTTACATCCTTGGAATCTCGGAGACATTTTTTTTTGTTTCTCCTTAATGTTTTCATATAATTCAGCTTTGGTTTAAGCTTTGGTTTCTCAACTCACAGTTTTTTCTGCACTTACTACTTCTTTACTTTATACGATACGATATATATCACGTCTGATATTTTCGTTAAATCTTTGTTCTTCTTCCAATCTCATTAAAACTGAATGTGTTCTTAACTTGGATACTTCTTTCATGCGTTAGGCTTTTAATTTAATTGAATTTTACTTTTAAGCAACTTAATGAAATATTTTTGTCTGTCTACATGCTGATCGTTCTTTGTCTTTTTAGCCATCATTCATCATTCTGGTTGTGACATAAAATTTTAGTTCCCCATATTTGACCTCAGTCGTTTGTATGTTAACTTAACAACAATGAGCTAGCTATCATTTAGTTTAGAAGCTGGTGAAAGATTCCGATTAGCGTCAAGGCTTCATTTTATGCCGGTTAATATTTACGTTAACTGCTTTATAATAGTTAGGACATTCATTTCGTTAAAAGGTATTCATAAACTGTTGAATCTTGTAAATGGAATCAAATTAAATGTCAATCTGAGGTGAATTATAATGAGGAGTCCTAATACAATATTCAAACAATGTTTTTTTTTGTTTACTCTAAATATACAAATTCGTCTTGTTTTGGGTGCGTAGTCATTAAACATGCTAAGCGCAAACTACTAGACTCGGAACAAATATCTGCGTACAACGCAAATACTGTATAATTATCTTGTTTTACATAAAAACAAATGATGTTTATCCCTTTTAAGTACCCTATCAATAGGTAGACTTTGGTTGTAGCGGAATAGCGACGTATTTTCCTAAGCTTGAAAATTAAATGCCTTTTTTGGCATCTAAGCCGTATGACTTATAAGCAAAAAGGGAAACTAATTTATAAGCATTAAGATAAAAGACTCGATATCGATGTCATGATTTCCTCTTTTTGTCTTTGAATACGTATCGAGTATTGAGACACCTGCGCTCTATTCATTTTCCCCGAAGCTAACATCTCGTAACAGAATTCAATCGAAACCAATTTTATTGTCTTTTGGTGTCATCTCGCCATACAAGGCTTGTCCAGTCGGTTCGCTTGCGTAAGCAGAAGTAACGCAAGCTTTTGTTAGTAATTATTTTCAACATGACAGTTACTTTAAATTACCATTGCATGTCCTTAAATGTAAGTTTTATGATGTATTGAGATTTAGTAAGCAGCAAATTGTAAAGAATAGCGTTATTGTATTGAGAAAGTGCTTTTTTATGGAATTGATATCTATCTGTAATAATTTTGAATAAAAATTTAAATGTTACAAATTACAATAGAATTTTAATTGTATCAATAATATTCAGGTGATTTTCAATCGATGATCGTGATGATTTTAGATATTAAAAAAAATGCAAATTGACCCCAACAGACAGAAGACGTTATTAAAACACTGTTCTGGTATATTATTATAAATCGTTCTTAGATTCATTTGATTCAAGATTTGTTTATTCATTTAATATGAAATATCTGATTACATCTTCCAACTAATAGTTATCATTTGTTACAGCCGGACTTCTAATAGGGATGTCCTCAACGAATATTACAAACAGATTGAAAGACGAAGATTCGTTAAGAATGTCAAAAAGGTTAATAAACACATCAGACTGTTGCAAACTTTATGTAAAAGGGAGACCGACTTTAATGATAGTCTTTAACTCCTCTTATTATCTTTTTGTGAACATTTATTGCAATGTTATTTAACAAATATTATAATTTGCATAGCTTTGAAACAACATTTCGAAATGAAACGTTTGTTGATAACTCATCAATTTTATATTATAGATGTTAGATATTATTTAAGTACATATTCTTCATAAAATTGAATTTTCAGATATAATTTCAAAACTAAATTATTATAAGCAAATAAATTTTGAGACACTAACAAATATTACAAAATAAATGAATTCAGAATTTGAACTGACTTCAATTTAAAACAGATCTGGTGATAACAAATAACCCAATAAAACTTAATAACAACACAAAAATAATAAAATTCGAAGCATTGATTTTCCACAAATCTATCATAAATCAAGTAATCAAAAAACAAGTTACGATCTCTTTATTGACCAACGCCGAGACCGTTTACGACATTACACAAAAATAAAATACAAATTACAATGAAATATGGATGCAGGATATCAATTCATAAATCATTTGGCTAAGCTTTATTCAGTCCTTGACATTTAGGTATATTCGAGTCCGTCCTTGCTCCGGTATTTGTCCGGATGGTCCGACAGATCCGGGTCAAGTGTTGAAATGTAACGCAACACATTGTTTTCATTTTCGTTTGCCTATTTGCCTTATCTTTTGTATAGTAATGACCCTACTGGTAAGGTGTTTAAAGTAAATCGTTTTTCCTGTTAAACATTATTACGTCCATCATTTTCTTTGGGCTGTTGTTGACTTGCTGATTTTTAGTTTTTCTGTGACCAACTCAAATTCCACTGATGCGTAAAACTAAATCAGAAATTCTACTGACTTGCTTAAAACTAAACTCTACAACTTGAAACAATAACAAAAGCAGATATGACATTTGAGCAAAAATAATAATGAAGCTGCTAGTCTCAATCGTGTCTCGAAATATAATCAAACCATTTATAGTCTTCCATTTTTGGACAGTATCGCATATATGTGACAAAGAACAGCTTTGTAACAGCTGATGCTATTTCAAAATCATCGAATTCCTCAACAGGGTATTGTTGACCTTTTTCATCATTCACACTAGATGCCAGTTGACCTGCTCGCGTCTGATCGATGGCTGATAATACTTGAGGTCGTCTATCAATCGGACGGTTGTTGATGTAAATTGTTCCTCAGATTTCGAAGTTATCTTCAACGAGATCTACGGTTATTTTTATTGGATGACGTAAATTTGACGTTGCGTTGAAAAGTTCGAAGCTGAGAATTTAATGTTTTCCATAGCTCATTAATAATGAAGGAATCTAGTTCTCAAAACCGGGTTTGGCTTCAATAGTATTTTAGGATCATCTTGACCTATTACGAACGAATTTTGCTCAAGTCGAATGTGAATTTATATTAAATCTCAACACTTCCACATATTTGGTTATAAAGCGTCTGTACTTTCAAGGCTCACAGGTTTATTCTTTGCGGCTTCATCAAGTTTCCAATTAGGTACGGGATACGTATTGTCCCTTGGCACTACTTTGACATTATTTACAACATACTCACTAGACAATATGATATTATTTGCAACAATCGCAACATTGTCTACTTCTTCTTAGTCTTGAAGTGAAGGTTTTTATTAATAAATTTTAAATTGAAGATGTTAATTATGTAAAGATATTGATACATATAAAGTGGGTGTGTCCAAACAATAATCATGTAATTATTATTATTTACGACGTTTGCTATTGTCCGAATACAGTTAACAATTGAATGTCAACCTCCGTAAAAGTTGCGACAAACCGAACATAAATTTACGTTATGTGTTTTTCATCCCACTTGTATTTCTCAAGTCGTAATAAACACAGGGCTTAATAGATTATAAAGAAAATGAATTGCTTTTGTGAATGTTGATATATTTGACTTCATTGGATAAACTTCGAGATTTTTGCTGTACTCTCCACGCCTAGAATTTGGTTTTAACTATAAAATAAATCCCCGTGAACTTACCTAGTACAAAACTTTTCGTTCTTAACCTGGTTTTGAAAATGTTGATTGCGCTTGCTTATAATTTCAGCTTGCTTATAATAAAATAAATACTCGTTGTTATAAAGATGGTATTATGTATGTAAATAGTTTCTCATAGACCCAACTTTGCCGGTAATTTTATCATATTCGGTGTTAGAATTATCCGTTTACAAAATTTTCTTTTGTTAATGAGTAGTTATAATATCAGTCTTCATGTCATAGCTTTATGATATTGAACAAAGAACTTGAATTCCTAAAATTAATTATCATTGTGTGCGTGCGGTTAAAGTGTTGTATTTTTTATCAAATAGTATTGTTCATTGAATTCGTGAATATGAGAACTTGCACAAAAAGGTCAATTAAATAATTATTGGTTATGAAGTGGATGCTACTTTCTATATTCGTGTCAAGTGCATGGCGAATAAACGGCATTCAGTAGGCGTTGGTCTTTAGAATATTGGCATAGTTATACAGGTATAAACACTGTGATGTCGGTGATATAGTAGCCAAAGGTATTCCAGTTAATGTGTATAATAATTTATAACTTAAACTTTGAGTTACAGATCAAAATTACTTAATTTTGATCTCTAATATTATATACATCAGCTTTTTTACATCAAACATAAATAATATTATGTCAATAATACATTATGTAGATTAGAATATGCATCTAAAAATTACGTACGTACTAAAAAGTTACGTATAATTTTGAATATGTCCAAACGTACTCCTTAAGTATCAAACCTCTATGTATGTGCTTTAAGCCTTCAGACACACACAATACTCCAAACAATATAAAGATATCAATCATCTCAAGACAAGCAAGACGGTCTATTTGACACTTTATTATATGAGCAAAACAATGGCATGCATCAGTCGGGGATCACAAAGAGGTGCGAAGGAAGCCATTAACTAGAAACACCTACACTCGGTATTATGGATGTCGGATGTTAAGACCTAGGCTCCTACGCAAGACCTCCTCTTGGAGTAAGGCCGAATAAAAGTGAAGCCGCTTTGAAAATGAATTGAATTTATAATGCATATATTTTAGATGATTTTATTAATATCAAAGACATGTCAGACTATGACACAGGTCCTGTTTCTTGGTAAATTAAGCTATTATACTAACAAGAAGAGAAATGTTATTTTGATATTGAGGCTTCACAAGCTAAGTCAAGTCCCTTGCACAAGACGCCCAAACTTGGAACAAAAAGTTTTGATTTTTGGTTCGACGATCGAAACTGTTTTTGATATTAACCAGAAGACAAAGTGACCGAATGACTTATTAACGGCATGCTGTGGGGCCTGATTTGATTTGCTCAATCAAGGCAGTCAACCTCGGAACAATAATCACAAAAGTTCCGAAACAAGTATTAAATTTAGTAATAGATTTTGACAAGTATGGTCTGGTATGAACAAAAAACATTGCGTTGAACTTTATGATTATTTACCTAACTCAGCTTGACCCCTTACCCAGTGCAGATAACTATCTATCATCATTCCGTCCGACCTTTAGCAATTTGTGTTCTAGCTTAAAATAAATTATCCTTTATCTTAGATTAATTACTGGTTAAAAAAATATAAGAACATTTTAATTTATTTCTTCATTTGTTTTTTCTTTCATATAAATTACATTTAGCATAATAGACATGTTTATATTACGTTTTAATTGCTTGACCTTAATTGAATACATAATTTGCGAATTATATTATTCATTGAATATTGACCAATTATGTGAGATTATATTTATAAGGTTTAATCATAAACAGAACGATTCAAAGAATTTGAATGTTTACTTAAATGATGTAAATAGTGAGTTGTTACGTAATCAAATAAAGTATAAAGGCCTTGTTTCATTCAGTATTTGTTAACTTCTATATACCTGTCATAAATATGACAGCTGTTAAGTCGATACAAAATTTAAAACTTAAGGCAGCTATGGCTTTAAATAAATAAAACACACTGACTTACTTTTTTGTTTTTCTTTTTTTTAACTACATCCGCACTAATGATTTAAATCTTAGTGTAGAGGGAGGCTCATGCACATTACACTACACACAAAACACAGTTATTAGTAGATAGTCCAAAATTGACAGGTATTTTTGATTTGAGTTATCTTATTTGTGGATTTATTAAATTTTGGCATCACCCCACAGAATTACCGGCCCTACAAAATAGCCTATACTCTTGAGGTATGCCTGAAATGGTTCAACTTTTGCGAGCATGAAGAGTAACAAATATATCGAGTATAACAAACTGTGTTGTTTATAACACTACTTAAAAAAAAACTCCTGCATAAAGGTATTCAATCCTTGTATCGCGGGTTCAAGAAACATTCAAATCTCGCGCTCAAAGACACCCAGATTCAGAAAAATAATTCAGGGATGACACAAATGCTTGTCCTACTCAGGGATCCGGGAGTTTAACCACTCAACCATCCATGCAGATAACACTAGTCAAAAATTGACAAACCGCCAGTCATCAGCGTTCCTCTTCTTCTGTTTCACAATGCCACCTTCAAACCTGACTTATGTTAATCACGTCGATATCATCGAAGCACACGAATTTCTCATGATCATCGTATATTTTCCTGTCTCCAAGGCAACCAATTAGTCCTACAGGTGGTCAATGCCGCCATTAACACACATTTATGAGTAAATTGGAACTGGTTTTATAATTTTATCTGTCGCCAGTGTTGAAAGCTGGTGAAGATGTATCATGTTCTTAAGGTTTAATAGCTTTATACATACTGTAACAACGTAAAGTTTCGGTAATCGTTTTAAACATCCTGTAGGTTTTTTTCATTTAAAATGTATTGGGTAAGACAGACATAAGTTAGTTTGGAACGTTTTACAATCTCGACGACGTTGTCTAATTACCAGTATTTGAAAACTGCCAACGGGGTAGAACTGTTACTAAATGTGTGAACTATGGTGATTAAAAATGAGTCTTACAACTTAAAGAAGACTTAGAGAAGGGCTGATGGTAACATAACAAGAGGGTCTATGAGCGAAATAGTGGCAAAGCGAACCTGTGAAAAACAGTATGTAATTTTAAGATAACCACCTCTATAATAAATATTTGGAGTAGGCTATAATGCTCTATTATTGACTGCTAGACCAGATCAATACCTTAAACATTATTTCGATTTTTTACAAAACAATTGCCGATCCGACGTCCACAAACCAACTACTCACATCTTCCTAGTCCACAATAAGTACCCCTTGTTAAGACTGGTCGTAAAATTGTTAGTTACAAAAAGCACACCATGATGTAATATACTTATGCGGCACCACGAATATAATATCACCTTCGTCGTCGCCAATCTACAAACTTGACCATTATGACCCCTTCGTAAATTGTATATTACTTTATAGGACTTATTACTGTCTTCAAGTAAGATTTGTAATTGTGGAAACGAGATGGAGTATTATGCTGTGTAGAGCTTTATCTCGCTTCCACACTGCAATAGTTTCATTCTAATAGGTTATGGTAGGCCTCCTTGTATTAAGTGCTAGCTAATTAGACGGGGAGAGAATATTAAATGTTAGTTATTGGTCAATTTAATGTTTAGATTGGCTCTAGGGAGGTGAACTGTGCCGGTTTGTAATGATGTCGATTCTGTTTACATGTCTATTTAAATCATAGCTATATTCTACTCAATATTGTTGAAACTGTAGGAGACTATTAATAAATGATGCAAAGATTTATTCACGCGTATTTATCGGATAGTCTCGACTAGTTTCGGACCCGAGTCCTTAATCATGAGCTGAAAAGGCGGGATCGCGAGTCGAACTTGAAGGAAACTAATTTGATACCTGCACAACCTATTTACCGAGTAGGAGTAGTGGAATGAACTATATCGCAAAATGTATTGTATTACTAAAACTCTGCTTACCTAATCCTTCATGAGAAAAGGCAATTCTGAAGCACCTTTAACGTATCCTTGTGTTCGAAACAAGTTTCTACGTTTTAATTTCTCTCATCTCAAATTCCAAGATTTTATACGTTTTCTTACGTAATAAACTCTAAAATTAATTATTACCTAATAGCTATAAATGAGAAGAGGTCAATGAACCTATATTAAAATTATAGATAAAATTTATCACCTGCTTAATATTATTAATATTAAATGCTAATTTTGTATAAAATTAATACCTACTCATACGAGAAACATCACTTTAATTTTCATTTAAGGTCAAAGGACAACAGGTTTTTAAGTTATAGACGTATCGAGTGTCTAACGATGATGTGATGTTAGAATCAAAAGAAGATCGTTAAGAGTTTTTAAAGAGCAATTAATTTAAATTAAATACTTAGAGAAAGACAAACATGTCATGTCATTGTCGAAAACACGGAAACTCGTATAAGATCTAACTGCAAGTTGTGCGACCACAAGTTAAGTTATGCTTGACACGGTCGGTCCGTAGATGGGTGACCATCGATATAATAAAATCTCATTTTTATTTATTAACATTCGAAAAAAAAAAATTGAAGTTAATGTCAGTAAATGAATTAAATATCATCACAGTTTCTTGATGTGACATTCTCTTAAAGAAAATACAACACCCAATGTTATCTGTAATATAAAGTATTTAATTATACAAATAGCCTAGAATGTCACTTTAATAATAGCCTGTATCTGTACTGTGTCCTATGTCCTTTACTATACAACTATAAAACATAATTTTAATAGGATTAAATAACAAATTCTTCATTTATAACAGCCTTTTGTCACCGACATGATTAGCAATAAACTTTAAGAACATTATTATTGTCTTATTTTGACTAAAATGTGTAAATAATTAATAGCGTGTTTTAAATTAATTGCTTTAGCAATAGTAAAAGTTTTAAGACCTATTTTACTTTTGTTTCATCGTAACTTTTATGAGGCATACGAGTAGATATGCTACCGACATGTGTATTTTTGCTACAGCATAAAATATCTTATCATAGCCTAGGAAAATATTTTTTGAAGAAATCCGCTCAATGGTGTATAGAGTAAAATTTTGTGAACATCTGGTCAAAATCTGCATGGGAGGTAAAACATTTTGTTCCGGAAAAGAGGTTTGCTTTCTTGCAGGCACCGTATTCCTACAATTGTATATTGTACGCGGCATTTACATTATGAATGAAATTTGATAAAAGACATTGAATGCATATTGTATGTGCTTTCGAAAGTTTTCTTTACCGGCTATCTCAGTGATTTTGACAATTCTCATAATAACCGCAGTATTCCTCAACGTCCTTCGGCTTACGTAACTGTCGCCGGACAGGTCTCTCATGTGGGTGTTTAAGTAGCGGCCTTACCAAATATAACCTAAAATGATGGGTAAATATTCGACACACATGTTCAATGTAATCACAGGAATTTCTGAATACTTTTTTTTACTAGATGTCTTTTTTATACTCTTCCGCAACACGGAGTTTCATCCTTGTGTCGCAAGCAGGAGATTTCAACGATTGTTACTCATTAGGAGCGGGATCGAAAGGGAATTTACTGTATTTTGATTTGATGTATTTAATCAAGTTGCAATTATTCAATTCTTATCTACGGAACAGAGTCTAGTGAAATACTATCGACAAAACAAAATATGAAATATGATAATTCAGGACATTAAATTGTAATCGTAACTACTTTTCGGATATAATAACTATGTTTTGATAGTAACTGTCGTGAGAATGATTCATTATTAAATGATGTAACGGTTTACTCACGCGTATTTATCGGGGTAGCCCGACTAGCCCGACTAGCCCGACTAGAGTTCGACTCGCGATCCCGCCTCGTCTGCTCATGATTAAGGACTCCAGTTGGGTCCGAAACTAGTCGGGCTACCCCGATAAATATGCGTGAGTAAACCGTTACGTCATTTAATAATAATAACTATGATTAAAAAAGTAATCTAAAATGTAAGTTTCATTAATAAATCGCCATTAACACGACGATTATGATGACGTATATAATACGTACGTCATACGTAAAAGAAGAATGCCAAGTCAATATAAGTTTGGAATTCCCTCAATGAGATTCCGTATAGACTCTTTGACATTTATTCTGAACTCAGTGTATAATCCTCTTCATTTGTTTACCAATTAAAATCAGCCTTACGAACTAAGAATTAAGAGCGTTTTTATACTTTGAGGTTTGCGTCAGTGTATTGTTAATTGGAGTTTAATATTGAAAAGGATGTCCTGGTACTTAAGCTTAACACTATTTGATAGCGGTTTTTTACTTATATTGTTTAAATTCAATTTCCTTGTTGGTACAAGGAATGTTGTTTTAAGCTGTGGTTACGTAGATGGGGTGATGATTCTTGTAAAAATATTGGTTTAGTTAATACTTGACTGTCTTGTGGGATACTAGGCAAAAACCACTTGGGTTGCATCTGTTTACAAATTAAGGTCACCATGCCAATCGCGCTTACGATGCCCGCTTTGGATAAACATTAGAATGTCTTTGTCCATTAGAAGGCACTATATTAAATTTGAAATAATTTTTCTTTGCCATTTTTAAGACAGATGTTTTGGTTACATAAAAGAGATTTTAATCTTATTCATAAATTTTTATCGTTTTTTATCGTATTTCTATTTTATAGCCCATAACTTGAGACAATTAAAGACACAGGTATTTACGATCACGACACTAATTAGTGCCAACAAATAAAAGTTCAAGGTTACCAACATACATATTCAATTCATTAATTTCTCGTAAAATTCCATTTTTTGAAGAACATCTTCCATTGTTTATTGGAATTTCCACTTTACTGTTTATGTAATATGGTTTATTTTTGTGTACGGGTGTGCAGTTCTTTCCGTGAAGACGACACTCAGTGCTGACCACCTTTGACATATTTATTCAACTATTGACATTGAAATACAAGTTTCTTTAAGCTTCTGTTCATTATATTCCATTAAAGTGTAGACTTTATGTCGTATGTGATAAGAGTGATATTACATTGTCAACTATATTAAGTGTTGTACCAATAAAATTGTTTACAGAAAACGTTGCGGTTATGCGGCTTAAAAAGTTTTTGAGAGGTTTTTAATCTTTTGATCAACGTATAAGCCTTCTAAAATGGCCGTTACTATGTGGTACTGGGTTGAAATAGCTTAAAAAGCCGAAATACGACTGCCTACTTAAGATTAATCTGAGCCTCGGTTTAAAAACACTCTTTTTTCAAAGTTCGAAAAACCACCAGTAACACATTTGTACATCACACAATTTTTGGCCCAAACAAAAAACGAGGACGGACTGCATACAGCGCATAGCATTATGACCCTTATTACCATTCCACTTAAACATACAAGAATTTCTTCGAAAAAGCCTTTAAACATTACAAAGCTAGCGTACAACAATACGAAGTTATTGTACCGAGTAATTATCAACAATCACACAAATGTGAGAAGTTTTTAAGATCTTTGTTTCTTTTATGTTCTAATTATCTCAAGTCATTCATTCGTATTATGAGGTGAAGGATACGTTTCAAAGGATAAATAAATTGTGAAGATATTGTGTTTAGGAGAATACTAGCTGTTACGGACGTCTCATGTGTTAGTCAATTCGTAGTAACTGAGTACGATGGAACTTCTTTTTATTATTCTCGGGTTGAAATTTAAATGACTTTAGATTTTGCCATAGGCCAGCATGTTAAGGGATGTTATTTGATGTTCAAAAAGTCTAATTACAGTCTTGATTTTATTACTTGCAAATTTTTTTACGCATGCTTTGCGCAGCTCCTTTGTATGGTGCGTCTGACTCTACTAAGATCCATTTGTTGGTGTACTTTGAGTTCTGTATATTATTGAACCAGAATCACGTGAATTTTGTTAATTCAGTGACGTATTGCGTTTGAGCATTATAATAGTCACTCGTCTCAAACACGAATTTCAACCTGCAAAATTCCTAACATATATTACCACACAAATTAAAAATAGCAACATTTCTTGTAACCTTCATCCAAAGCTTCATTGTTGAAAAAATATTACCAAAATCCCACATCATTATCTACTGGTAATCAATCAAATTACTTCAGAAGTTAAAACAAATGACCTAAACTGACCATCAGTCGTCGAAATTTCTTTAGCCATACCCTTTCGCAATGCTATGGATAATAAGGGTTACACAATGATGAATCACCTGATTACGCATGTCTTTATGAACGAGTAAATAAATGTTTGTCGTTTTTTAACGTGCATAACAATGTAATCACTGAACAAGTGTAGAAAAAAAATTATTTAGTAAAAATAAAACTATCATCGTGATGGCAAAGTAGGTACCTCAATGATCAATAAAAAATTGGCCATGCACATGACACGTTGTGTAAGGTGCCAATTCCAAATCAAATCAAATCAAATATCGTTTATTGGAACAAAAACCAGTGACAAACATTAATAATGCGTTAACAGCCGCATTAGTTAATAAAAAACTGTGTCGCAACTGTTAGCGCCCACCTCCGAGATGGGGAGTGCTCCAACATTCGAAATAATAAACATTAATAGAAAAACACTTAAAACTAAAAGAACACAAAGAAAAGAGAATCTTTCCTTACAACTAATAAAATAACAAAAAGTAGTTGAGATCATAAAAGAATTAAAATAATGTCTGAATGAGTAAGTGTGTGTGTGTGTGTGTGTGTGTGTGTGTGTGTGTGTGTGTGTGTGTGTGTGTGTGTGTGTGTGTGTGTGCGCGTGGGCGCGTGTGTGTATATGTGGAGGGTGTTGTGCTGCTAATGTGACTATACCTTAACAAGATTTTCTATACTTTCATAATTTTGGGTAAGTACCCAATTATTAATTACCGTTTTACATTTATGTGAATTAAGAGGATAAATGTTAACTTTTGTGTTTATTCTATTGTATAGAATACTCCCCGTGAAGAGATATTGTCTTCTTACTGTCACAATTTTAGTGAATTCTATAGTACACACTCTACCTGATCTTCGGCTCTGTATACACTTGCTGGGATCAAAAACAAGCTCGGAGTGTTTTCTCAAACTTGTACTTATAACAAAAGATTGTCGGACTGTAGGAACCTTGCAAAGAGCATACAAATCATCAGTGGGGAAAAGAATCGGCTTCTGCATCATGACTTTCAGAACAGCTCTTTGAGCTCTTTCCAAACGAAGCATAATTGTCTTTCCAGAATTACCCCATGCTGTGATACAATACGTAATAATCGAGTGAGCTAGGGCATAATACACAGTTTTCAAAATAGGTAAATCGGCTGACGACCTCAATTTCTTAAAAACATAAATTAATTTTCTTACTCGAGAGACCAGTGACCCGATCTGTTCATGGAATGACATGTGACTGTCTATAATTACACCTAGATATTTAATAGTGTGAGTACGAGCAATAGTATTACATAAACAGTGTGTACGGTTAGCTGGAGAGCATGTATGAGCGGTAAGGGTAAAATAAGGATCAGGTTGGGAAGCAGGTCTTATGGCAAATGGTATGAATTTAGTCTTTTCTATATTTAGTGTGAGGAGATTACTTGTAAGCCAGCACATTACTGTTTGTAATGCTGCTTCAGCACGCGTTCGAGCTTCAAGCCAGTCATTGCCGTGAATGAGTAATACTGTATCATCAGCATAAACAATGGTCTTAGTATAAGCTAAGGGCAAACGACATAGGTCATTAATGTATATAAGAAAAAGGGTCGGACCAAGTACGCTACCCTGTGGGACACCGTAACTAATATTTTCTTGCTTGCTAGTAAAATTTCCGACTTTTACTGTTTGTGTTCGATTACTTAAATAACTTTCGAATATATTGTGTAATATACCACGTATACCGATGCTTTGGAGTTTTGAGAGCAAGAGCGGAATAGAGACAGTATCGAAGGCTTTAGAAAGGTCTAAAAACACAGCAATAGTTTTTTGTTTAATGTTAAAGTTACTTGCAACGGTACTGGTTAATTCAATAACAGCATCTTCAGTACTTTTTCCTTTTCTGAAACCAAACTGATTGTCGGCTAAAATATCTTTATTTGTAATATAATTCCGGTATCTGCAATTGGCGATGAATCGATAGAGTCGGTTCAAAGGACAATATTCGATTATAATAGAATTTTGCCAACACAATAATTGAAAATTCAATACGGGACGGAACACTCACTGTAAATACAATGTAGTCAGATGAGGCGAGGACATTTGTAAGGAAATGGGCAGGGTTAAAGAAGAAGACCTGAAGATCAAGCTCAGTGGCGTACAAAGACCTAGGCCAATGTCCAGCAGTGGACTGAGACTGGTTGATGATGATGATTAATTGAAGGTTAACTGATCTTATAGACTTGTATGATTCGCATCATGGAGGAGAGACACTCCACGCTAAGTCGGTAACGACTCCATTTGAGATAAAACATGTTATTTAATATCATGTTTATGATCATATCATTAATTATTAACTATCATGTTACTTTGCGTAAAATACTATATCGATATAAATAAATCATTATATTTCTACATAATTTGAAGACCACCCAACATGACAGTTAAAATAATACTTGCCTAGTAACGTATGCATTTCAAAATGTGTTCTAACCAGTCATGTATCCATCGCACTGCAATAAATGTCATCAATGAGATGTATTTATTAAATAATGTTTAAAAAAAATGTGCAGATAATATCTAAAAATCATTAGGAACTGCAAAATTTCAGTTTAAACTTATTTGCAAAATTTTACTCATACTACAGGTATTTGCAAACATTCTTAAAATAAACTTAAAGTAATATATTAAATAATTGTTTTACTCAAAAGGAAGTACATAACTTGAAGCTTAATTAAGATGTTAAACATATCATAAAATAACACGTTTGTAACACCTTAATTTGCTAATTAAAGGCAAGGAAATATGAAGTGTTTCTATAATTATCTTATTACTCTGGCATATTTGTTTAAAATAAATATTTTAAGGTAGTCTACATATTCTGTAAAAAGTTATTTTTAAATAACAAGTGGTTTAGTCATTTTCTTGACAAAATATGTATTTGGAGATTTTAAGTTGAAAATAAAGGAGGATACCGGAGAAAAAAGGATCTAAATATCTGAATCTGGAATTGGTAACCTGCATTGGGCAAGAAGTGTACCAATGACTCCAAACGATGGAAAAAGATGAGGGAAAGGTATAAATAGTGTTAAAATTGACGATTTGGTAGAAATTTGATGCTTTGATATCAAAACGTTCTAACGCTATCAATCTTTGTCTATCGAATAAAACCTATTTTAACAACACGTGTTTAACAATTCGCAAAACAGCACGTTGAATTATCGACAACGAATATAATATAACAACGAATTGTATAGGTCAATAACGTGAACATGTTTGATGAAATTGCCAATTGGTGACCCAATGACTCCTGATTGACCAACCTCATTGGTAAATAAAAAGCAAAGGTTTAAGAAAAAAAAAACTGGAATAGTGTAAACACAATAAGTCGATATTCCGCTTTTGTGAATAACTGTCAATCAGAGATTTCGTAACGTGACAGAGACGCTACTGGCTTGTGCTACATACACGTACACTCAATATCAATGGTGTTAACATTAATTAATTTGTTTCCTTTAAGGAAATTATTATACTAACATAGATTTAATTATTATTGTGTTATTTATGTGTTTATGTGTCGTCGTTATCTAATATCGCTATATCTTAATAATTGAGTTCTAAAAGTAACGTTTTAAATTATATTAATAGTCGTTAGGTACAGTATGGGTTCAATAACCGCATGTGACGTTTACAAAGTAAATAATGAATTATACGAAGATTATTAAAAATTGCTTGCGGTTAAAATATTCTATTTGGGAACAAAATGACAACACGTTTTATAACAACAAATCGACAAAAAAAATAAGTAGGTATTTCACGACTCAACAACTTATCAATTATTAATAATTAATCATCACTTTTGCTAAATCAAATGTTAGGAAATTAAAAATTTGCATAAAAGGTCTAGGTTCAGCAATCATAATGATTAACTGGTAATAATTTAATCACGACATCCTAGTTATTACTCAATCACTTCAACACGTATATCACTTGTTAATTAAATATTGGTATTCACTTGTGTCATCGGTAGTACTCTCGACTTCGTCAGGTGGCTAAACAAAGCGTTCGACACAAAACTATCTGTCGTTGCATCTTGTACAGTAGGACGCGTTGTGCGTTTGCTTGGTTTGGCTCAAGTCAGCAGAAATAGCGGGATAGCGAAGCGTAATAGATATACAGACGAACAAACAAAAACAGCTTCATGTAAATTATGCTTAAATACGGTAAAATTGCTTAGAAAATAGTGAGATAAAAAGTTAAATCCCCGGCCCAACCCCGGACAACCATTTGTGTGCACCAGCATCCACGAATGCTTCTTCTGAATGCTTCGTCTGGGTGTCTTGTGCCTGTGAAACCCCTCCGACGCTTAAACGACTGCGACAGTAAAATTAATTAGTGAGCGAAACATTTTTTTTTTACAAAAGAATACACTACTTAATATTTTTTTAGAAGAACGGCGATAACACGCTAATGTCATCACCGTTCATCTAAAAAAAGTTTACCGAAGCATCATTTTAAAATGCTCCGAGTTCGTTACTTGCACCACACGCTGAACAGAGAAATAACTGACGTACGCAACATTCCTCTACTTCTATTGTTCACGAAAATATTTACTGAAAAAAGTAGTGTTTTGTTTCACCAACAATATAGATTACAAGCCTTTGTTCATTAGGTAATAGAAAATACAAAGAAACACGTATGAGAACTAAGTGTCGAGTGTCTAGATAATATGATTAATTGACGTGAAGCCTAGCCAGCCACAAACTACACGAACATCAGTCCCTAATATTATTTTGAACTACTACAGTCATTATAATTGATGCCCATAATATCTGCAACATTCTGTACAAAAGGCCAAATCTGTAATTATGAAAGCTTTTAAAAACTATTAACCAGTACAAATAATTAATAGCTCCTCCCTTTGTTTTGATGAAAGAGGTATCATTATAAGAGCTATTACTGTGGCAAAATAAATCTTACAAAACCAAGCAGCGCGTATTTTTTAAATTTGATTTAACGCCTGTCAAATTATCCATCGATTTGAATGGTAAGGTCAAAGATTATATTAAAATTACATGCCTAATACACTTGTAGACTTTATTATGGAGACCTTTGTTAGACAGAGAGATATATTAAAATTAAAGCGACGGACTCACGATCACAGAGGTCGTATGCGAAATGCTACTTGTTGAACTTTAGCCCGTTTGGCGGCGTGATTGACGTACTGAATATTTGGCTCTTCACATTAAGGGTTGTTTATTTGATTTCTAAGTACAAGGTTTAAGGTACGATTTATGGTGGTATACAACAGCCTCTGAATGGTCCAAAGCGCCAGTCCTCTTAGATCCATGAAAATAAAGCACAGAGCTATAATTAAACCACTGAATCATTTGCATTTTGACTTTTCAAGGTTCTAATAAGAGATTTTATTATAATTTAATGACAATGTTTCATAAAGAAAACGGAAGGGTTGAAAGACAGCTAAAATACTTTGTAACTTGTGTATGTAACTTTAGGAATCAAAATGATTACGTACTAAATCGCTGTATGTTCTGAGTTGGTTTAGACTACTAAAATATCGAAACACAAATATGGAATGCTCCAAACTGTTATTAAAATGGATTACGTGGGCTCAAAAACAATTCCATCTCATTGTTGTGGTCGTCTTAAAGCGGTAAAACTGTCAAATATTATGGTTTATAGTGAGTATTATGGGCTTTGCTATTCCAAGATATATCTAGATTATAAATCTAGTATTTAGAAACAAAATAAATACTAAAAATAGAAAAAGATTTAAGGTAAACAATATGTGTTTGCAAAACAGTCAAATTGTTGTTCTTTCGAGTGCTAGTCGGACTCGCGACACTTATTTCGCTAGTCCGACTCGCATTCAACCATTATTTTTTTTATAAAATAACCGTAGTTCGAAATGCCGATACAGTTTGTTCCTATCTCGCTTCTAAGCACGTTGACAACATAAACTTTTTTATTACTTGAATAATTTAATAATTACATTAACTGTTTAATTACAATAAACACTGTAATCATGGATTATTACTACAGTATTTTAGTCACGTGTAAACAACGTTACATTTCTTATTAATTACATTTAATTCGATAATTACGACCAACAATATTTATATTAAAAAATGTACAACGTGTCTCGGTTCGGTATCCACATAACTATGATGGCAACATAATCCTTATAGCCGAGACAGTAAGATTGAGTTTTGTTTGACAATTTTAATCCTTCACGCTTGATCGACTGTACAGCTCATCTGATGGAAATGTTTTAATTAATGTTGTTTCTCAAGTTCTTCGTTATGTCCGTACGACACAACCTTGGTATGTGGTTTGATATTTAAATATACAAATATTAAACCGTCTATTGGCTGAGTATGACGAAACGATAAGTATAATAGTTTTCACAACGCAGTGAAGGTGTAAACCGTTGTTTTTGCAGTTTTCATAACCCAACTTTATATGTCAATATTAAAGGTAAATCCTTCATGAGATGTGTATTCTGTTTCGAAAATCTGAGCCTTATTCCTGCTCTTGTATTAAATGGACTTTTCACTGAAATAATCTTAATTTCTTTCATAGTAATTCGACTTTGCTTTAATAATGAGAGGCTAAGGTAGCATCGTGGTATCTAAGGGTTAAATGTTTTAATATCGAGAAAATTACGCCTTCATAGCGAGACGAAATTTGCTCTTGTGAAACGCGCAATAATTTCCCAACTGTTAAATATGTGACAGAACTTAACGGTCTTTTCCTCTAGATAAAAAATCAATAACAAGTTCCGATTAACGTAACCTAAACCTTGGTGTTAATGAACAAATATTAATCTCAACGTGTTTTTTTAATGTTACAACTCAATTAAATAATAATCAATTAACAACAAATTTATTGATTTCTTATTAAGATTCGTAAACCAAATGGTGGAACGGGTATCTGTAATATTATTTCATTGTGCGTTCGTTCATCACCAGGGTTTATATTATTATCACCAGTTGAAAGTTTCGCCTAATTCCCTTCACCTTTCCTAAAATTCAAATATAACCAAAAAACTAAAATATAGACTTAAAGGAATGTTTTTTCTATTTAATTTTACTGCTCAGACACGTATAAAAAAATATATATTCGAAGTTTAATTACTAAACGACTTTTTGACCGTTGAATAAGTTTTGAAATAAATAAAAGCAGATGTTTAAATTAATGATATTCATAGGAGGACTGGAAGATGCACGACCTTAAGAAAATATTCAAATTGATTTGTCACCTAATGATTAAAATTCTTTATTAGGTTCGTGTTGCAATATATTATTGGAATCTGTTTTAAATATTGATCAAGGTAAGGTCAAAAACAAAATTTTGGAGCAATCTTGGAAACTCGTAGCACGGCATTTTCCTTAAAAATTATAATTATAACTATGTTAATTTGTGAGCAATATCAAAAGCTTTATAAGATTTTTTGTGTAGAGACTACTAGACCGAATGAAATATATTCAGCACACAGATATTTTGTAACCCAGATTAAAACGAAGACACTGTTACTTCTAGCAAGACCTTTTAAATACCATCTTTACTGATTGAGCTTTCTACGAAAATTATACACACTCTATGTAGCAAGTTTTGTGTACGGGTTGCCTATTAATTCGAACGCAATCCATATTGATATTAAAAAGTACAAAATAGATTGACGGTCAATCTGAGTACGCGGATCGCGATCAAGATGTAATTGTTAGACTATGAGTAAATCATTTTTAATCGTCATTCGTCAATATACCCTTAATAGTTACAGACCTGACATTTAACTGACAAGTCTTTCTTTATCGCTCAGTAAATTTATTTCGAAGTCTCTCTCAATAGGTGTATGTCGGCAACATTCAAAGATTTATTCAGTAAGCTTTAGTACAATGTGTTACGTATTAGGTTAAAGTTCATTTAAGACTTCAACATAGCTTTTAATAATCATTTAATTATCACTTTATTATTTAAAGTGAAATTCTATTTTTTTTGCGCAAATGAAATCACGTAGTAATTTAGTTGAAAAGAGTGTACGAAAAAATTGCATTTTATACGCCGTTTCAAAGTCACGGCTAATGGTACACTGGAAACAAAACACAAACGTCTATTGTCTTAATAATATTTCGAAGCAATTCAATGCATCGTTAAATTAATAGCTTGTTTCAAAGATTCACTTTTGATGGTCACAGTTAAATATGTGTAATTCAAATAAACAATGTATGTCTAAGTACACAGTAGTTAGCTTTGCCCTGTGGTGTTACTCCTAAGTTCCCGTTCCTGTAGGGCAATTTTCATTTTCGTAATAATCTTCTTGGAAACAATAATTATCATAACGTTCTTAAATTATGCCTTGACAAGAGAAATACATATTGTATGGATATAATAATAATGTTCGCAGTACTTTAAATAATCAATACAAGATCTTCGAATGAACACATTCGAGATGACGTTTCGGTCGAAACTGTCGTTCGACGTGACCTTTGCGCGGCGGCCTTCGTTGCGTAACTTAGTCCTCCGGCGCATGCTCATCTTTGCAGCTTTACTATTTCACTTACGAGTTGTAATACTTATACTTGTAACGTCGCACCTTAATTACTGGGTCGAGTAATTCAATTATCTATAATTCTGTGGGCTTGTTAGGTGGATTTCACGGCTTAACGTGTTTGAAGATCAAATTATTATTATTATTGGAACGTGAGATCTCGGGCTAAAGATTTATTTGAGAGTCATACGTAATAGTTCATGTTTGATGTGATATCTACAAAATTTTCTTTTTATCAACACGAAAAATTGAACTTTCAAACCAATATAAGACCTCTTTACATCAACTGCTTTAAGAAATATTTCTCCATGATCAGGTCGCGTAATGTTATTGCATTAAGGTAAACATTATGTAAAGCGAAAATTTTTGCATAATGGTGAAGATCAATTATTATAATCTAATATACAAATACCTGTGGACATTAGGACATGCATAAGGAACATATTATGACATGCATTTCATATCATATGACACCGTTTGTGACATATCAATATGAGATGTGTAATATGATATTGGACAGTTGAAAATTGTCACAATTCCGCAGTTTTCGTGTCATTAATATTGAACAAATTTATGTAAATAATATTGGAATTTGTTTTAGTGGCATTGAAATTATTACAATCGGAAATATTTTGTCAATTATAATAATGATGAAATAAATCTTGATTATAATTATCGATTGCCAAATATTGTATTTATGTTAAATTGATTGGAAATCTATACATTTACAAAACTGATAAATAATACATAGGTACATAGTTGACACAATGTTATTATAATATTATGAAGTAAAATATTTTATGGGAACCATCGCGCCATTTAGAAATTACGAATTTACGAGCTTTGTAAAAACTTGTTTTATTATTTTTGAACTAGTTTTTTTATATTATATTTATGATAAATCACAATATAACTTCAATAACAATAAAATATTCAATTACCAATTGTAATTCAATACCACCAACCAAAACGACAATTCATCTTTCAAAAAATTATAGAACACGTTTTGTTTTCTATAAAATAAAACAACAAAATCACAAGACTCACCATTTTTCCTATTTTCGACTAACACATACACTGCATATTATTTTGACAGATCACTGCACCAAACGCGTCTCACTTTGCGCGTGCGCGATACCGTATAGCTGCGCTCGCGCCTCCCGCATACCATATATACCGCCTACCAACATACAGCCTGAAAGTTTGCCTGGCATTGATAAACTGAACATTTGCTGGTAGTTTTATTTCAGGCATATATACAATATTGACATGCATATCCTTAAAAAAAAATATATATCTGACAATCTGCCCATGAAAATCCTGAATATATTTACATACTTCCTGATTTTATTTTTTTTTGTAATGATTGTTTTTAGTTCATTAACCTTTTTCATTTTCAATAAACACTGAATCCTTGGGTAATCTTTTTCTTTTCAAAATTGCCGTCATCGTCCTTGTCGATGCGGATGCTACTAGTATAAAAAGCTTTGCGGAACAAATATTACTGTGACATGAAACTGCGGTTATTGAACTTTGGAGTCTAGGAGGAAAGCTTAGGGTTTCATTTATGACATTTATAGACTGAAATACCTTAGGCGGTATAATTAGCAACACGTAAGTTTCCTTATTTTGGGGACAACCCTGACCACATCCAGATGTGAAACTTTAAGCATATTGTCAATATTTTTTTTGCTCTCAAATTATCGAAGATTATTAAGGCTAAATTAGGTGGTTTTCGCTAGCGTAATTGTGCATCGATATAGACAAAGGACTTATCTGGTTGTCACCTATTTAGATTAAATTTTGCTCATCTTGCCCATTTTCGACTAAGTTGCACTAGGTTATCAGGGTCAGTGTCATGTTCTTTTAAACTAAGTTTTCCTGACAAAACTTATTTCTTTTTTTCGTGGAATATTTTTTCGTCAGAAAATAAGCTTGTCCTTCTATTACTCAATTTCGAAGCCATGAAGATGTGACACAAAATTGCATTCGAATTTCCATTAAGGATGATTATAAAATGAATTTCTAGAAAATCGTCCGAGATTTCACATGAATATATCGGAAAGCGATTGGTCAGAGTCTATGGAAAGAGACTTGTAGCATCGCAAGGTCACTGCATGAATTGACAGGTGGCATCGCATATCCGCGATCAACTGATACTGCGAGGAGGAAACGTTTACATGGTTTTAATTTTAAGGCTTGGTTGTAAGGTGTGAACAGGGTTAACCTATATGGAAATTTGGCGTTTTTTGTTACGGATATGGTAGTTGTAGGTTATACCGAGATCGTGAAATTTAGCGTTAAAAAATCTGTAAATATAAATGGATTAGACAAGAATGATAATCTGTATTCGTTATATGCTATCACCTTTATTTATACAAGCCTCACAAAAAGCTGTATCAGATATTGACTATGTGTACTTCAAATTGAAATAAATTCAAACCCTTAAACAGGACTAGAACCTACGACACTTTACTATAAGTGCCGGTAATTGCAAATATTATGCTACACTTTTTGCATACGAAAAAAATAAAGTAAGACTATTTAAGTTCCGGCAAAACCCCTCTTTTATGTTGCTAGATAGTGGAGCAAAGCAACCGAAGCAAATTTTTGTAAATGACAATAATGGAGAGTTTAAAACATATATACCTTTTGGTTCGTGGATTACTGTATACTAAATATCCCATTTCCAAAGGTTTTTTTTTTATTAATTTTAAAGTTCCTTTACTAAACTTTATGTAGCTAAAATCAAAATTACGATGCACTTAGCTTTTGTACTAACTTGTTAAAATCTTCACAATTTTTAGTGACCTCAAAAATAACTACGCGATGTTAATTTTCTTGCGGTTTCCCTGATAAATTTGGCAAGAATCAATGCAGCTACAGTTTGTAATAAATTAAAGGTCAAGTTTATAAGACGTTATTTTAATATTTTGGTAATTAATTATTATAAATAGCTCTTCAGTATCTTATTTTGGTTTTATATGCAACGAAAATGTGTGCAAAAATAATAACATTTTTAACAGTCACCTAACCTGTTAAAGTTTTATGGTATTTTTTACGTTCCAAATAAAATAATAATAATATTGTTTTAACAACAAAGACATACAAACGAATTGAAATAAAAACTAGTGAGCCAAACTTGTTGAAATGAAAAACTTATGCTATTTCACGTGAAATTAAAAAACATACCAAAAATGTCGCCTTATCAGGTAAAAACAAGTTCAACCTATCTTCAAACAAAATAAATCGATCGAGCGTTTTATCTGCAAGCGTCATATACAAACAAATATGACAATCGTATTAGCCGTATCTACAACCATTGTTTTAAATATTCTTGTTTCAATTCATAGTTCATTAAGAATTCTTCCGATGATTGATGTGATGTATCTACTATGTTTAACATATCAATTATTTGTCTTATCAATTAGTCGTTACCGAATCCTGAATGGCAGCAATTACGTATAATTATGACATCATAGAACGTTGATTTTAACCACCAAAGTAGGAAATCCAGTGATGTTATAATGTTAATCTTGTAACAGGATGTATTCACAAGACGGGAGGTCCGATATCTTACTTTTGGACTCTGGGAAATACATAGAGAAAAACATTGTTAAATGGCAAACGACTTATTGTTATGGAGTTTCTTGCCGGTTCTTCGCCATAAGAGTGACACTTTGGAACCGCGCAACTAGAGCCATCACCTTAACGTTTTGAAAGTGCCTGGAAAACGGCCTACTTGAGATAAAAACTTTTGATTTTGATTTTGTTAAGGTCTTTCATTATAACAGTTTTGTAGTTGTTAATTATTTAACTACTCTTCCCTAATTGCAGCCTCAAAGACCCAAGACAGGTTTAGTACAGAAACAAGATCATATTTTTTGCATTGACAATTACATTTCAATTTTCAACTTTAGGTATTATTAATTTCATTATTTCCCTAAGCGAATCCAAACAAAAAATGATTAGATTATCATGTAACAAAGAAATTCATTACGAATTTAAAGAAAATAAATTATCTTTAAGATTTCTATAACATTCAAATAATGAATAGCTAGATGCGGTTCTTTTAATTGTGTATGATCAGACACTAATTCCCTATCATATAATTTTCTTCTGATGGTACCCACTGGTACCATTAGAAACCGCAAAACGGATCCAATTTAAAAGTTTGCAAGAATATCAATATCCTTGTATAAAAACTACGGATCTGCTCAGCTACATTATATACAAGGATCTTCTGAGATAACCATACAATATTTCATGGAAATACGAATAGTTTAGTATTAGGTAAAACGTAGATACAATACATGATGTGTATCCAACAACATTAGGAATAAAGACATCTTTTATTTTTTTTAAATATTTAAAAAAGGTCTTCATCATCATAAACAATCCGTTAGTTATTAAATAGCAAGAAAATTGACGGTGTGGCATACATATTTTATTTTTATTTTTATTTTATTTTATTAGGGAAACAAACAGATATTATATATAAACAATTACAATCATAATAAACTACACATAATCCGAAATAGTTTCCACACTGCACATATATGTATATTATTATAATACTTTTTTTATTTCATAGCTTGTATATCTATTTTACAAAATATAATGTTGTGTAATTTTTGAGAGATTACATCAGATTCTTATGTTTCTATTTTCATTCAATTTAAGAATGTTTTAACCATTGTCCATTTTCCAATTCATCGTTGTGCCTATATGTGACATTTTGAAATAACACATAACACATTTTAATAGGCATTTCGATTTTCTAACATTTCTGTTTGTAACAATGATCAAAGATTGCAATGCTTCGTAAATCACAATCAAAGTCGCATAATTAATACGATTTCAAAATAAAAACGTCAATCATTTTGCGAACCAATGCCGCTTAATAGATTTAATTAAGTATTGTGTGTTTGTGTCCTAAGTTAATATTTTTTATTGGAAACACCTGTCTGAAATCATTTTAATGCTAATTTATTAGACGTTTATTCAAATTTAGCGTCAAATATTTATCAGAAATGATTTTTGAATACGGACATGTTTATGATTCGAAATAATATTATTGATATCAACCTGATGTCTATGAAAACTTTGTCTTTAGTTGTGTTCATTTTACAAAAACATTTCTTCGATCATTTTTTGTGATGTTATCTTCTTGCGATTGCTTGGCGATCTGTAGTGTCGAGTGGCGTACGCATCGGTTTCAAGGTGTCGCTAGCTTTGAGGTCCCGGGTTCGATCCCCGGTCGGGTCAATGTAAAAATTCACATTTCTACATTGTCTCGGGTCTGGTTGTTTGTGGTACCTTCGTTGTATCTGAATTCCATAACACAAGTGCTTAGCATCTTACATTGGGTTCAGAACAATGTATGTGATGTCCGCATTTAATGCTCATAGCGAATGAACCGTAATATTCACTTATTTTACACACATTTTGCATACACAAGTGCGTCATCACTATTAGATATGTGATATATACTTTATATATCTTAAAATATCCTAACTGATATGGAATACGATACCAAGTATAGTCGTTGTGCCAAACAAGTATTGTCTCTTTGCTAATGAGCTTAATCGACTGTACTGAGCTTCTTAAAGCATCTGTGTGAAAAGGACGGGGTGCTCTATGTATGTAGTGCCATCTCGCTTCCACTAGTTTTAGTTACCTCTGTTTTGCTTCTAAAGCTGTATAATATACGCAATAATTTGTGTTTTGTTGTTAATTTGACACATGCTGACAGACCAGTGATAATTATTACAAAATGTCATAAATCAATGCACCAGCAGTGTGTTTGTAAACGATGCGATGGTTTTGTAACGAATTGTTTGAGTACCAGTTTCGCCCGCTGTTCAATTTGTCACGGGCGAATCTGAACCCAATAAATAATCAAAACTGAAACTTTAACACACCGAGCATTTTCTTTTTTTGTAAACCTCCATACAGCCTACCTTGCAGACAATTTATTTAACCATTATTGTGACTTAGAGATTGTCAATTGTTTTCAAACTCACAACTTGGCATGCTTACTTTTTGGAGTCAGTCGCAACACAAAGAAATTTGTATGAAAGCTCAAGGACCATCCCTAAAAATGGTACTTAAGATAGGCCATTAGTTACCTAGTGTGCAAGAAGCCTTGGCCAACGAATATATCAAAACATTAGCTTCAGTACACACAAGTAGCAACTCAAATATATTCCTCGTCAACCTTTACAACTGACATAAATTACCGAAGATGGCGCCACCGAATTAATGAAAGCATAATGCACGTTGGATTAGACATGGTTTGGAAGGAGTACATTGTGTTACAGTCTTAGTATGTCATGGATCGGGTTAACAACACTAAGATGGATTGTTGTCTTTAATGTGTCTGAAGTTTTCTTATACTAGAGTTTTGTTACGGAAGTCTGTAGTTTAGTCAGATTGAGTAGTCAAAACCTCCTTTGAGGTTAATGTTGGAATTTTAGCAGGATCAAGCGGTTTGATCCACTTAATGCTAGGCCTGGCCGTAGTTTTGAAACTTTGCCCCGGTTCAGAAATAGTATAAGAAGGAACATGGAACAGTTTTAGTGAGTACAAGTCTGGCACTCCTTACCGCTCTACTCGAAGCGTCATTTATTTGATAATTTCTTATCTAACTATAGGACTTTTACCCTAGTATCGATAGAAACAAATCTATTTGCTACTAAGATACAAATTGGTCATGTTATACAGAGCGTTTCTTAGAACGAATTCGTCCTGTTCCTGTTAAAGAGCTCTGTCACCCTACAACCAGGCCCATACTACTTAACCTCAAGTATTAAAACACTTAAGTTACTTAATCGGTCATCGACTTCATCAGAATTTGGTTTAACCTTCGACTCTAACCCTACGTGGTCAAGACAACCAGTTTATCATCAAACTGTTCACTTAATTAAAGCAAAGCCTCATTTTAATTTATTTATAATAATCTTGTTATAATTAAACACGAATAAATTAACCCATTGATTTATTAATAAAATATTTCGAAATACAAAATAAAATTAATGTCAAATTGAATGCAAACAAATAAATTAATATTTTTAAATGTTAAACATCAAACAGCTTCTGGTCAAAGCAGTATTTATGGAAAAATGAATTCTTTTGTTCAAATTAATTTAGTCAAACGATATCAAAATATTTTTTCGTCAAAAAACATTTAATACATTAATCTATTTTGGTCAAGGCATTGAGTTTACCATAATTTGAATATTGTAATCAATCGACTCTGTTGCAGATCGACATACAAATTAATAAAAAAAAAAACAGAGGTCAAAAGTGACATGCTTTAAAATCATAATTTTATTTTTGTTAGGTCTTGTTTAATTATTTAGGCAATAAATTTAAAATGTGTGATTAATGTCAGAACAGTAAAGATCACATAATTTCACTTGCACAATATTTCGTTCAACATAACAATATGCATGTTGCAAACAAAATGTCGTGCTGGCGCTAATATTTAAAGACAATACTTACAAGCCAAATGTTTCAATGTTAAGTTAAAACTGAAATTATTCTAATAGCTGTTGTACGAAATATCAAGCAAATAGAAATGGTTCAAGATAGTTCGTTTCAACTGAGTACAATGAATTAAAAAAAATACAATTTTCTTTTTCCGGCAACAATTTTAAACGTTTCAGTTGTTGTTGTCACCTTTGAGTAAAGTATGTCGTTATAACCTTGATCCAAGAAGATATCCCACTTAAATACCTTGCTTGGATTTATTTCTATCATGAAACATCAAGTAATAGAGGACGACTCTAGGTCCATGTTTTTTTCTATTCAAACAATCGTTAAAAAAAATTAATGTCCTTAGCAACGCATTTGTTGACCCCAACATCTTGATGTACCACATCGTATGTACTTACTGATGCTATTCTTGACCCCTCGGGCCTGCTCATGTATCTCACGTACTTCTGTGATCTGCTGCAGATGTCACTGGCTTTATATGTCAATGTGACGTTTAGCATATTGCCAAGACTTGCTGGATATTTATTTGAAGACATCACATTCTGTAGTTCCTAAAGTTATGGTGATGCAATAACTCTTTAATTACCAGCATTTTTTTTTTAATAAGGAATGCTTTCGTTTTCTTTTTTATTTTATTTTATTAAGATCAATTTCCACGATAAGGAATTGTTTTTTTTTTCACGTGGGGTTTTACAAATACTCAAGACGAAGACTCAGAAGAAGAATTTGCCTCTGTCTACCTTTTGGTTTTGTTCTGGAATTTCCGATGATTGGTAAAGGATCACAATTTTGTAGAGATGCTTTTTTTAGACTTAAAAACTGCATGATGTACAAGTAAAAGAAGTTTGTGTTACAAATTGAAATAAAAGTGTCGTTCTAAAGGAAATTCTCAGTAAACATTATTTTATGATCAGATTTTCTTTATAAATCTTCTAAGTGTCAGTAAGACAAAGATTTTGCTTAAAATATTTATAACTTCATACACACTAATTATACGATAAATCTTGTACTTATATCTGTGGTTTACAAACATATGTTTACACAACACACTGTTAAAAGCTACCTTTAGACCTACACACTTTAAGTATTGCTTACTCACCGAATTATTGAATTGTCTAGTTATTATTTATGGCTAATTAACAATAATACTATGTTGTAATGCATGCTCATAAAGCTTTAATGAACAATTACCAATTCGTCACAAGCTGAACGGATGAGGCGTAGCCTATTGCTATGCTTAATGCTATTTGTACACATTAGCTGCTAGATTTATTACGCGGAACCTACAGATGTTTTGCCAAAATTAAGGTATGTGGATGCGAGAAGCCGAAAATCGATCTCAGTGGCGGGCACTTGGAGAGGCCTATGTCCAGCAGTGGACTGCGATAGGCTGATGATGATGATGATGAAGGTATGTGGAAGCTTGAGAAGTAAATTGTCATATTTCTAGTACGCAAGAATTACCAGGACCTTTCATAATGATTAATGTATTATTATCTGTTGCCAGCGGCATCGTTTGCTACAAATCGAAACAGATCCCGTGGGAACGTAGAAGCATGATAAAAACTATTATTTTTATATATCCAGGTTGTAAAGTAAAGTCTATTCTTCGAATTTTGTTCAAATCCGTTTTGGGGTTTTTTAGTGAAAGAGTAACAAACATCCGTCTAACTCCTCTACTATCTTTCTCGTTAGAATTCGTCTTTAATACGCAGAGATACTCCTAGTTTTAGCCATAAGCCAATTGTTCGATAACGTGATACCAAACATTTCCTGGAAACCCCAGAAATAGGTATTAAAATATGCTCAGGACCTGAAAATAAATATATATATTGAAAATCATCAGAGTATGAATCACTCAATAAAGTTCACGACCCGACACTGTGTAACTCAATCTCACGTAAATCCAATACTAAGATACTCGTATGATTGGATAGCGTCACGGAATAGAAGATTAGGAAGAATCGACACTCAGGTTATACAGACGGGTCAATGTTAGGAGTTGACGATCTAAATCGAATGAATGAATGAATGGTTTATTGCTTTCGTTTTTACAAAAATAACCGGTTTGCAAAAAAAAACATAAATATCATATCGAAAGCAAAAGGTTCCAGAAATTGTGTCAGTTCTATTGTTTTGTTAATTATTTCCCACTAAGAGCTTCTTCTTTAATTTCAGACTTGTGACGTCTAGACTTAATTTGTAATGTTTTACGTGGTTTACAGACAACTCAGAACAGAAACAGATATAAGTTTTAAGACACTATTAGCTTCCTCCCCCGAGGAGAGTGTAGAAGAGCATTGTCCCGCCTTACCAAAAAAGGGCTTAAGTTATTACCACCACATCTTAAAACAATAATGTTTAACTAAAGTTGTGGTGGCGTAACAGTGAACTACACTTTGTAGAGCAGCTTCTGTTTTTCCGAACTATAATTATATTACTCTTAAAATTGTTCGAAGGACCTTAGTACTATAGTGTCACTTCCCTCTACTCTCCTATGTTCCGCGGGCGGGACGCGCAGGCACACTCGCGTGCTCTCCCCTGACCTCACGTAACGTGCCTCTGATGAATGCTTCGTCTGACAGCTTTTACTGTTGGTAAAATGATACAAAATAATTCTGTAAATTGAAAATAATCTTATTTTGCAACCATTTTGTTACATTGTTACAGGGCAAAGACCATTCATAGTATTCTATATGGTATTGGTAACACTCGGGGAATTTGTTGTAGGTAAGGCTGTTTATGGTGGGTAATTTTGACTTCAGGTTACATGGTTGAAAAATATTTTGTGCTTCGAGCTTAAAAATATCGAAAATATAAGTTGTAGGTAAGTTGAAAATGTTGAAATCAACATTTAATAAACGCAGTGAACAGACTAAGTAATACTTTTATGTTATCTTTTTTTAAATCACAAAAGATAATTACCCTTTGTAATTACCTTTGTCGATAATTACCGAGTTGCTAAACTCACTTATTTGGTGGTGGCCACATAACTCATCAATTTTTTTTATATTAATTTAAAATAAAGTTAATCTTCATCATCTAAAATTAGTAGTATCTAGGAACTAAACTAAACTAATATTTACATTTTGAAAGCTATATCAATATAAAAAGAAAAATATGCATTATTTACAAAGCGTCAAAAAAGATATCCTCATCCCTGCCAAAGTCGGGAAACGTGCCCAGAAGGCTGGCGGCATTGCCACGTTGTATGGCAATTAAAATTATTTGGTATTTAAAATATAACATGGCTCGATGGTAGAAGATTAGAAATACGAAACCTAAAAAGCAATAATTTTTTTGCCAAAATACATTGACTTTTGAAAAATATGTTTGGGGTATGAAAAAATTTCTTTCGATATTTCCTGCATAGTACACACATGAACAATACGATTGCAAAATACAAACCTCGACCTTTGAATTAGTTTCGGCGTTTCTGTTGTGGTCAGCATACAATCAAAAGGACCCCATTAATATCACACTAATTAAAAACAAAATATCACTTTTAAAATAAAAAATGGGAAAGTACAAGAGTATGAGAGGGTACTTTAATTCGAGTGATTATTTTCACGAGGAGTTATGAGGGCTCTTTGGCTATCTAGAACGTTTTTTGCTGAAACTAGTACGTGCAGGTTAGTTATTCGCTTCCTATCTGTTGCACGGTGTTCGATGTGTAATAAATAACAAACATATCTGCTAAACAATCAAAAGAACATGCTTTGACATGGTTCAACCCATAAAATATAGGCGCTTAACAAATTAATCTAAACATTTGTTTTTTCCAACAGATTATGATGCATCGTTCTGTCTTATCAAGGATGCCTTGTTTCGTAATCAAACCATAAAAACTACACATTAATCTAATCGCAACATGTTTACAATCATTTGAATTAATTATTACTTCCACATATGGCCTAGGATTAAAGAAATAATCATTTAAAGGTTATGTTAACTTTTTGTTTGTTTAAAAATTAATAACTTTTTTAATGATGAAGAGATAATGCAACACTATGTTACATTAGTTTAATACTTTAGCAATTAATTGAGAAACACTGACAACATAAGCGATGGTATTAAACACATCCGTATCTAGACAAAAATAAATGTTCGTGCGTATGCCTCAAACATTGATCAAATTATAATGAAATTTTCGATTTTCATTGACATCCAACAACGCCTAAAAGGGTTTTTTTTAATCAAAACCCACAATGTACTTCTTTTAATAAATGTTACGAGTGGCTTGTATTCATAATAATGAAATCCCAATTTATTTAACTTCTTTTAAGGTTATTAATTAAAATTCCTAACTGTTATTATATTTACTGTACTTGTTTGCATCGTTTATTTGTAAGTCAATAGACAAAGATTCAATTTAAAAGTTTTTATTGATGTCAATCGAATCTATAAGCATTCGATTTAGAATCATGTCCTTAGAAGATAAATAATCAAACATTGTGTTAAGATTAATTTTCAATAGATAATTTGTACGCATGTTATTGATTACGTGTCAATGTAGCGCCATCTATGGGATCTTATCTTACAACATCAACGATGGATTAAGATGGATCGCACCCGCCTATTAATTGACCAACTTAAAAGCCTACCGCCAAATCAGCTGTCGTAATAACAGAATCACAATTTTGGTTATCCAAAATCGTACGGCTTTACAAAACGATTACTTAATGAGCAAACACCGAAGACTTGCCAGCCGTGTCTACCGGCCAATGTGGTTTAAAGAACATAGAAAGTTGAAGGAACAGGCAAACAGGTTGTGTGCGTGTCACGATTAGGAGATAGCGATCAAGTTTATCATATAAATTTGAACGATGCCATCATCAGTCTAGGCTCTTCCCAACTATTTTGGGTTCGGCTTCCAGTCCAATAGGATGCAGCTAAGTACCATATTTTACAAATGTCTAGTAGCAATTATTTAAAAATTGATTGACAATTAGAGATTTTCAAAATGTTATCAATTTGACAGCGAAAGATACAGGACAATACAGGTACCGAACAAATAAGTGTGGCGACACTAGCTCCAGTGTGACACTTCCCTTTGCCATTCTATACTCGGTGCTCGTAGTTGACTACTGACCTCCTAATGAGACCCAAATTTGATTTTAATCATCTATGAACTTGACATTTGATTTGTTTCATCAATCTTTGATTATAGGAATACGCAGAAATGCTAATAGATTTTATGGTTGAACTCAGCTTCGTTAAGGTCCTAGATATAACTTTATAAACTTGATAAAGTTTATAAAAAAGCCATTATAAAGTTATACCGAAACATTCACGGTGTTTGTTCGTGTTTTCAAAAAAATCGACTTTTAGTTATAAAACTCAAGTGTTTACGAATATGTACCTTCAAAAGACTTACCAACTACAAAGCTTTTAAATCTAGATTAATATTATCCCTCAGTTCGCTTGCGTGGAATTTGACTGCGGATATATGGAGTCCTAAATGTAGCCTTTTGCGCTCTTGTGTGTATGTATGTATAAGCGATTTTCAGATATAGTTTTATATAAATTCTCATCATCATTATCCTAGCCTTTTTCCAACTATATTGGAGTTGGCTTCTAGTCTAATCGGACTACCTGTAACGACTGACAAACTTGTATGAATAACAGCCAAGACCCACAATTTTACGTGCCTTCCGAAACATGGACGAACTCGTTACGACACAGATGGTCACCCATCTATGGACCCACCGCGTCAAACGTAGCTCAGCCTGTGATCGATCCACTTATGCAGTTAAAGCTTAGCTAACCAACAAAAAGAAACCCAAGTGTTGTGTGGAACACTCATAATTATTATAGAAGCATTGTTAGAACTATAGTTCGTCGTCGGTTCTTTTGCTTAGGATAATTTATTCATTAACTACTAATAATCAAACTAATTGTTTTAAACGAATAATTATCCAAAAATGATTATTATTAACCAATCACTATCAACCGATGTATTGAAAACTAAACACAAATTAAGTCATAATTCCAGCGTCTGCCGATGGAAACAACGTAATAAGAATATTAAATATGTTTATCTTCTTAAGCTAACCGCCAAAGGGATATAAGGTCGCATATATTATATACTATTTATATACGTCATGTACAGTCTGAACTATTTCACAAAATCGATCCTCGTATGAACTCTTATGTTATAAGGAAAATTGTCGTAAATTATATACTCGTAAATCTTCATATGAAAATGTTCGTCAAGTGTTTTTTTGCAAGACATCTTAGCACAATTATTGTCTTCGTATTGTTGAAATTGCATTAGTGCAAGACCCAAGAAGTGTGTCTTGTACCTATTCTGTATTATCTTTATGATTCATTTGAAGCAAAAAAACGCATAAATAGTCAGAAATCAAATCAATTATAATCCAAAACTCAAGCGGATATTGATCATACCAAAATATTGCTCAAACTTCATCGAAAACATGAATGAGTACGAAATACAGACAAAGTGATGTGTAACCACACTACTAATCGAAATACAATTACCGTATCCAACCAGTAAGTAATAGATTACAAGCCGTAAGATAATCATGACAATATTGATGATCATAACGTCTTTTACAGTATCCCATACACCCCACCTCAGCCTAATGGTCTGTATCATCGCACTAGCAAAAGCAATAATACTTATTGTGGGATTCATATGAAGGGATTAAGTGTCCTTCTTTGTAGCCTTATTATTGAGTGTGGTAAATACTTTTGAAATCTTTGATCACTTTCCACTAGGTACTTATTTGTTGGGCTATCCTTAAGTAATTTTGATATATAATATTTTTGCTAACGTTTTGATGGGGATCACCCACTCAATAGTATTCTGCTTCCACCTCTCTTCTTAGTGCCGAACCTTTATTACTGTGCCCATAAATCTTTTGTCCTGCCACATGTCAAAAAAAATCGGTTCTTTCTGATTGCGTATGGAGTCAGTGAAAATTATATTTTGAACAGCAATATCGCTGCGGTATTGTTCTTGCAAGTTAGGTGATACTTTTCGCCATTTCGAATAGGCGGTTCTTTCACAAACGTCACCATTGATTTATCGATGAGACTTCATTAATCAAATCCCACGATGTTACAACACTACTGTTTGACATCAGTCATAGATCGCGCTGAGAATGCGACGTAATCCGTTGTTTACAAACTTTATTGAAATGAAAGTTGTTTTTTATGATTTATTAATTGACTGGCGACTGCTTATGTTAAGTTCTTAAAAATACAGTAGTGTGACTGACAGTAGTTTTCACTTGTTTTTCGATAAGTTGCCAACATACCTCAAAAAAAACTTTGGAGATTAATCAGTATCTTTACTATTCACTTAAACACAGCTTCTTGAACTTCATTAGCAAAATTAAGCTCTAATAATGTTATAAACCGAAAGTCATTCCAAAATACAATTTCCCCTTCAATTTCCTTTACATCACCGTCAATGACTTGAAAATCCACGGTCACTATACTAGTTCTAAATGCTTAGAAACAAGTTCTAGAGTAAATACAAAATAGAGTCGGTGTATGTGTTGCGACAGTCATATTTTTCTTTCGACACAACTAGACATGCCCTTAGTAATATTTATTACCAACATGTTAACATAAAGATTTCATCAATAGTTTTCTGACAGTTTGCCGAAAAAGGTTGGATATCTGAGTATAATGAAGCACACACGCGAGATATTTTTTTTTTGGTAAGTACATTTTTGTAAGTAGTTCTATTGCAATTTTTTACTTTTAAAAATGGTTATAGCTTAATTATCTGATCTAGCTTAGTTAGTAATTTAGACATAAGTCTAAAATGTGACTACAAAGAAGATAATTTGACCTTGCTTTTGAAAAAAATGGTCTTTAGCCACTAAAACAGTGCCTATGGTATTTACGTAAAACTATTTGACCTTTCCACAACTTGTTGGTATCCTAAAACAGCCTACTCTATTATCATGGAGATTATAACCCGTTTGCACTCATTAAAACAAAAATGTGTGTAGGCGCGCAGGGACGTGACAAAATCAGTACTAAGAAGGTAGAGTTTGTTTGTCTGTTTTGATGGACGCGCTAATTGTCATGTACTGTGTTTTGTAGTAAGACTTCTTTCGGCGCGACTAGTAGGTAACTAGACGACAATGGAACAGAACTGATTTGAGTCTGGAGATTTTGTCTATAGATAGTTTATAAACATATCAAAAACATTTTTTTTTATGTAGTTGAAAGTGTTAAATTGAATGATTATTGCAATCTCGTACAATAGCAAAGAAGTTTTACATAAACCTTATGCTACGGTTACAGTGACTCTTATTGTTTTGGATAGTCAATTAACTACGGTAGACTGTAGACAAATTGTTCAAGCTATGATAAATATACCGGGAAAACACTGGCGTTACTCGCAGACTTAGATAATAAGTTTTTGTTGTAATTATTCTTCTTCTTCACCATGACATTAAATAGTTTATTATGCAAACTTGAAATACAATAAAAATTGGTTGATTGCTCCATTATCGACACAACAATCTAAAACAGTTCCATAAATTAGCATGTTTAATAGAAATTCTTTTGTTAAATGTAAATCAAGATGAGAAATATGATTTCGTCAGAATTAATCGGGCTTGTGTAGTTTATTTATAGCCATAAGTGTGATAGAAATATATATCATAGGATATGTCTAGACGGATCTAACGAGACGGTTAGCTCGTCCCTGGTACAGAAACGTCAAATTAACCCATTTGGACCCAAATACAAATTACCCCAAGATTTATGAAAAAATGTTTATTAAGTAAATGGCATATGGTCCATGAGCAGAATAAAACAAAAAAAAATGAAAAATATGTTTCTATATATAAAAAAAAACACTGTCCCTGTACAGGGACAATGGGCCCATGAATGATATTATTTAAGCCTATTATTATTTTCAATGTGCAAGGTTTTTATGCATTTTATGCATTTACAGCGTATTTTTTTTATGGAAAACAACATATTGAATCTGTTCAGGCAGTCTCTGAGGAAAGTGTCCAATTCTATCTGCTGCCGGACCTGGTACTGCGGCTGATGGTCTTACGTCTTCGATCTTGGCGTCCATAGATTTCAAGTGAAATCTCTTTATAGTACGTTGAAAATGAAGTTGGAATATTTTATCATGGGTCAAATTATGCAGACGCAAAGCATTAGCATTTGCCCAATGAAGGTATTCTGCCAAAGTTGGTGCCCACAGTATAACGCAGTTATCAAGCCAACGTCCAATCAAAATTGATTATTTCTATGAAGTCTGTAATCATAATTCTATCTATTTTTTTTCACATCTGTTACTGATACAAGAGAACACTTTTTGGTCCTATTCTCCCGCACGGTGCCAGTGCAAAGTGGAGTAAATGCGAAAGTTCAGAGCTTTCGCATTTACGCCACTTCGCATCAATCTCCGGAGGTGTTATAACTTGCTTTTACAAAGGCTGCTGTCCCAACTGTTTTCACTTTGAGAAGCAAGAACTTCCACCCTGCTAGGAATATATCGAGGATATATTCTGTTGGATGATTTCTTCTTCAAACTCTTTTTTATCAGCTAGAATAATAGGATCTGGAGGAATAGCTAGCGATTCAGATTCAGTTTTCAGATCATCTTTTTTGTTCGAAATAGTCTTTAGTGCTTCTTCAAGACCTCTGTCATCATTTATAACATCAAATGACCTTTTAGTCATAATAAATAATGAAATAAGTACTAAAAACAAAACAGAAAATGAATACAAGTCCATTATGAAAATATAGTGATGTGCCCAATGTCCCTATGTAGGGACACCTAGATAAACTATAGCCTCCCATGAATAAAACTTAAAAATAAACATGTATTGTCAAGTTATATTATTATTGATAGTACAAACCAATAAAAATCGCAAAAAAAGTGTAAAGAATTTGCGTACATGAGTACGATAAAAAGCCTTAACTTTTGAAGATAGTTTTTGTTTTTACTTCAGCGGACAAAATTAACAATTCAATCACTTTTTTCCAAAAAAATGACAATATTTAAAATAAAATTAAAAAGATACACTACTTAGCATACGAAATCTAATTTACTTCTGTAGATATCGAATGTTTAAAAAAACTTATGGGCAGTTGAACAACTGTCCCTGTATAGGGACAGCGGATCCAAATGGGTTAAGGAATATTTTGTACAATGTAGTCAGTAAAACTATCACAATCCAGTTCGCTCAACCCTAACCCCTAGGTGGAGTCATTTCATGATTTCTCATACAAATATACCAAAAGAATAGAATACGCAAAATGTTAAAATATACATACATAAATGACAAATACGAAAAAACAGATCTTTGCTCTTTAGTATGACAAAAAAACTTGAAAAAATATGCATATCAAGAGCTTGTGTCAATCATACTAAACATATTGAGTAATCTTGCTCAGACACAATCAACACTTAAATAGTCCACCTTTACATAACCTTTGCCTTGACGACAATATAAGCCATCTGCTACTAATTCATATTTCTACGAATAATAGCGGTAAAGCTACAAAAACCTAGACTAACAAAAACCGTTTAGAAATAGATTAATAACGTCGTTTGACATTTCTGAAGTGAACGCCTTCGCATCTTCGTTTGTTTTCATTAATATGTACGGAGCTCGGTCGCTGAACGATATTTATAGGCAACGACACGGTGACGACACGATTTATTAATAGAATTTTATGATCTATGGTGACTTTTTTACAGGTTGTCAAATTGTTCGTTGAGTTATGTACGATTTATTTTGACCTTCGATTGCATGTCGTTTTCAGTTTATTAAACGCAATTATAGATTTAATTAAAAGCAATAATATAAGTAATTTTTTTTTCGTTATTTTTCTATAAATACTCGATATAAATACTCGAACCAATTGTGCCTTTTTTGACATAAGTTATGTTTGGGTTGTCATTCACGAAATGTTTTTAAGTTTAACTCTATTTAAAGCTTGTATTTAAATCAATCAATTCTGCCTATTGTGGTTCGCTGCAGGACGTAACCCAATATGCCATTTTCAACAATTAAAAATAATTATTTTATTTGAAAACTTATTCTGAAATCTTTTTAATAACAATTTTGCTAAAGCAATCGACTATATATTCATACTTTTGGCTAAAAATCATAATCATTGTAAATGTTAAACCCGTAACATATAAACGTCATTATTTTCTCGCACCTATGCAAGTATTATCTATTTTAAATTCAGGGCCGTCTACTGCTATAAAGTTTGAATGATAATTATGTTACAGTATTATGAGCGCATCAATTCAGTATTATGTTTGAATCCATTACGATAGGAAATAGATTAAGGAACTTAATAAACTTTTCCTTGACCTATACCCAATGACAAATATGTAGTACAATGAGATGATCTGAATTAACGAGATTATTATTTTATGATATTATTTTTTTACATGTTCGTTACATTATTTATTTTATGTATTTTATGAGAACTTGTCAATGAACTTTAGTTGAAATACATGAATAAAAATAATAGTTTGTTATGATATAATCATAAGTAAATTTACCTGTTCTATATGGATGCAACATAAATGATCTTCTGACAATGTAAAGAAAAGGAAAGCTAGATCATTGATGACAATCTACAAGTACCCAACATAGTATGTTGTACCACAAATACAATAGTATAAGCAGGTAAGTCCTTAGCTTCCTTCCCCCTTACTATATCGATGAAACCGCAAAATGTTAGAATAAGTAAGTAAAATGAAAAACATATTGGTCCTATTTTGTTCTGAATACTGCACTCACAACGGGCGACGTCAGGATTCAGTATTCAAGATAATTTGCATGACAAATATTTCTAAGGAATATTATAAAGCTCTGATTAAAAGAAGCGACCCGGGTCTTATTATAGAAGTCACACAATCTGGTTCTTCAATAAAATAGGATCTAGTAAAACCAGTAAGACACCATGTTATGGTAATTTGAGAAACTGCGTATTAAGCTGAATGTTTTATAAAGATAGAGCTTATATCACTTGAGACAACTTTATACTTCACTATCTCTATAGCAACCTTGTTTTGCCTGATTGGCCTGTTGGTTGTGGGTTCGATTCGCACCCAGGACAAATGTTTGTGTGGTGAGCACAATCATTTGTTCTGTGTCTGAGTGTAATTTATCTATATTATGTATGTATTTAGAAATATATAAGTATGTTTATCAGTTGTCAATACAAGCCCTGCTTAGTTTGAGCCTAGATGGCGTTGTAAGAAAGATGCGGAATATTTATAAAATAAAAAAAAACCTTGTGGCTAAGCTACAACTGCACAAGTTGATCGCTCTTAGATTAAACTAAGCCTGTTACGTCCGTCGTCCGTATATGGGTTAGTCTGTACTTCAACATATTTCTTGACAAGCTAGGCTGAGCGCTATTCCCCCGTGGTCATTGTATGAAGGATATGAAGGATTGCAACGCATTGCTATAAACCGACACAAAAACGCGGATGACGTAGCACGGCGGTGCAGGTTTAGTCAGTAAGAGTCTGACACTACCCATTTCGTCCCCCGAGGGAGAGGGTGTCCACGAGGATTCTCCAGCCTTACCAAAAAAAAATAGGCTGAGAGCTATTCTGGTGATCATGGTGTAGGTATTCGACATGACAACACAGCAAATGCCTTAAGATGTTAGTTAATGCTGTCTTCACTTTCAAGTGGAGTGCAGAGACAGATACTTTAGAGTGTCTCTTGGCTAAGTGTAGTCTGTGTTCCTTGCCTATACGATGAATGAACCTCATTTGTTTATTCGTTCGATTTTGTTTCTCAATTATGTTGGAGTTGGCTTATAATTCCACTTAGCGTTTTTTATATGGGCGAATGCCTATGTGATCACAGTCATCGTTCAATAGTAAAAACACGGTAACTATATTTATAAAAACTGATATGACGAACCTGAGAATAATCGAAGCAAAGTCTTTACACACTTTCCCAGACTTGGGGTTGGTAAACACCACTAAGGATTACGGCAAAGAGATTTACCATGTTGTTTAATTGGTTTTGTAGACAAAACTATTGCTGTACTTAATGAGTACCAGGAAAACATAACCTAGTTCAAGACCTTAACATTCCAAATTTTTTAATAAAATCAAATTCTTAAAACATTGCCCTTGACCAATCATCATCAACTAATTAATAAAATGAAAACCACATTTATAATTATTTTTCCTACAAACTGCTTTTGAAGTGTTAATTTTGTTTATTCTATTATTATTATTTTATATTAGCTGTTGACACTACAACGGGTGTCTTAAAAGGAAGACCGTACGGAGGAGTCGCAATTCTCTGGAAGAAATCCACTTTTCCTAATGTTACACCGATAGACACCGGCTCGACGCGGGTTGCTGCCGTGTGTATCCGGCTATCCGGCGGCCGAAGTTGCTTGGTAATGTCTGTATACATGCCAACCGAACACGACGACAACCTGCCCTTGTTCACCGAGTGTTTAGGCATCATAAGTGCGGTAATTGAGACTAACGATACCGAAAGTGTTATTGTGCTTGGTGATTTTAACGCGGATATGTCACGGTCAAATAGTTTATTCGGGGGTAAGTTACTGGACTACTGTAATGATCAAAACTGGATCTGTGCCGACTTTAATATGTTAGGAAACAATACAAATACTTTTACGTATCTAAGTGACGCTCACGGCACGACTAGTTGGCTAGATCACTGCATTGTAACCTCTGCGGGCTTAAATATTATTAATAATATTAGAATAATAAGTGACGTCTACTATTCCGATCATTTTCCTTTAGTTATAGACTGTGATATAAACTGTATTATGCCAAAAATTTATAAATCGGGTAACCAAATAAATAGTAAGATTGTATGGGGTAATAGAACTTATGAACAATGTTTTGAATATGCTAAGATTTGTAATGAATGTATAAGCTCATATAAATGGCCTGACCTGTTTTGTGATACCGCACTGTGTAACAATACTGCCCACCGTAATTTAATAGATGCGTACTATTCGCAAATTGTAAGTAGTATAGTGCAGGCAGCTACACTGTCACACAGAGGCTCAACTAGTATCCATAAGAAAAGGGTAATAGGATGGAATTTTCACTTAAAAGAATGTCACTCAATTGCTAGATCATACTATCAACTATGGAATAGCGCCGGCCGTCCTACTCAAGGTCAGATATATGATGATATGATACATAGCAAAAGGGTCTTCAAAAACAAAATAAAATGGTGTCAATTTAATGAAAATAAAATAAAAATGGATATAATAGCTACACATAGATATAATAAAGATTTTGCAAATTTCTGGAAAGAAACAAATAAATTAAACTACAAGTCCAGCCTACCCCTATCGGTAAATGGAATTCAGGATACAACTAGTATAGCAAACATGTTTGTAAACAAATTTAATCCGCCGCCGCCTATGTCATATGTACCTACAGTCGCAACTAGTGCAAGCCGCGGGGTCCATCATGTGTCGGGTCCTCCTGCGCCCGCGCCGCCTTCAATATTATCGTCGGCTGACTCCAACGAACCTTGTCACGTGACCGCGGAAGATTTATTTAGCTGCGTTAAACAAATGAAGCGAGGCAAGTCTCCGGGCCATGATGGACTCAGTGTTGAGCATCTTATGAACGCACCGGCAGTAGTGTTCGAGAAATTAGCAACGTTGTTCAATAGCTGTATTGAACATAGTTACTTACCCGCTAACTGTATGAAAACCATTGTGGTTCCTATTATAAAAAATAGAACTGGCGATGCGTCAAACCTCTCTAACTACAGGCCTATATCTCTCGCAACCATTCTTTCAAAAGTATTTGAAAACATCATAATTAAACATTTAAATGAAAGGAACATTCCGTTGAACAACGCTCAATTTGGGTTCCGCCGTGGATTGTCAACTGATTTTGCTATATTTACATTAAAAAACACACTCTATCACTACATTAATAGAAATACCACAACATACGCTTGTTTCTTAGATCTGAGCCGGGCTTTTGACACAATTAACTATGAAAAATTATGGTCTAAATTAAGAAACACAAAAGTGCCCGACAAAATAGTAAACTTATTGGAATATTGGTATGCAAATCAGGTTAATCAAGTAAGATGGGACAAATCCCTATCAGACACCTACAAACTGAGCTGTGGTGTAAGGCAGGGGGGTTTGACATCACCAGTTCTTTTCAACCTTTATGTAAACGACTTGATCGAGGAGCTGAGCAGCGCCAGAGTCGGATGTCGAATTGGAGGTGTTAGCCTAAACAATCTTAGTTACGCGGACGACATGGTGTTGCTTAGCCCCTCGGTCAACGGCCTTAGAAAACTAATCTCAATATGCGAGAAATATGCTGCTGAACACCAATTGTCGTATAATGTGGCTAAAACGGAAATAGTAATATTTAAAAGTGGAAAAGGTCCCGATACCGTACTGCCTATTAATCTCTGTGGGTTACCGATTAAGATAGTTAGTCAATTTAAATACTTAGGCCATATAATAAAAGAAAATCTAGTCGACGATGATGACCTTGAAAGGCAGAGACGTAGTATTGCTAGTCGTAGCAATATGCTGGCTCGTCGCTTCTACCATTGCTCAAAACAGGTAAAGATTACCCTGTTCAAGGCCTACTGTCAGTCGTTCTACACCAGCCAACTCTGGTGCAAGCACACGAAGAGTGCTTATAACACTCTTCGTGTTCAATACAACAACGCGTTTAGGGCCATGCTCCACCTGCCCTGGCGGTGTAGTGCGACTGATATGTTTGCTGAGAGCGGGGTAGCTGACTTCTTTACAGTAATGACGAGGCTTAAAAACTCATTCTTTAATAGAGTGAGTACTACAAGTAACACCTTGGTAGAAGTCGTGTATAAGACTGTTTACCTGAGTAAAAACATTAAATAAATGTTTACTTAATAATGTTAAATAGTTATAAAAGTTGTTTTTGTTCTGTTTTTAATGTTTTATTTGTCTGTATGAGTATGTCTGTCATTTTATGTAAATATGGGTGTATACCTGAAAATAAACATATTTTAATTTTTAATTTTAATTTTTAATTATGTCCTTGTTAATCGTTTAGTAGCAATCAATCATAAATAATAATGTTTTTATAACGTACCTATAAATAAGATTAAACGATAAATATGCCGTAGGCTTAATAATTAGTTTTTCAACGCCTTTATCAATTTGAAGTTCCATTTTGGTAGTCGTTAGATAAGTATTTTATTTAAAGAGTTTTTATATATTAGACATTTTCTTTGGAAGAGTAATCTCTATTATAAAGATTAAACCTCAAAATAAGGATTTTGATTGGTGCATTGTATTGACTAATGTTGACACAATGAGATTTGTTGTAATAAAATACAAATACTAATTAACTTTAAGAATTAATTTCAGCTTGACGTAATTTTAGACTTTAAGTGTAGAGACTGAGGTGTCAGTGTTCGGATTTTTATTGGAATTTCAACTTTAATTTTTAACAGTACTGTTATATGTACTGTTATGATAACGAAGCTTCTCGCCGTTCAGGCGAATGATGACTTGTAATGAAAATACAAAACGAACTATTCTTAAAGATTTGTAATTATAATGCTGCTATTTAAGTACTTTACGAAATAATATAAAATATAAATGATAACTGATAATTGCTAATGACTATTTTGCAATTAACGTATCTAAAATATAACACCTTTTAGTGAACGGTGCTATTCTACATAAATATACGACCTCTCTTGTTATTTGAATGAATTTTAACGTATTGTAATAAGGTCAAAATATTTGACACCGCGCTCAAAGTCGTGCGCCATTTGAAGAAGTTTTGTGTCGAAAAAGTAAACAGAAACAAATTCTTGAGACAGTTTAATGAGGTTATAACGCTGACCTCTGGTATAATTTACTGAAGTTTCTTAAAATTACAAAAATATATGTTTGCCAGTCAAGTGGTCTATCTAGAAATTGATAACCATCGTCGATCCACTTATTATAATAGACTGGAAACTGGGCTTTACAGTTATGACTATTGACAATCTTAATACTGTTTATTAATGATTCTATATCCAAGCTATAAAATCCACTAAAGGAAGAGGTTTTCAATTCTGTCTATCTCAATCTGTGTTTTTTCGTTTGTTGACACATAACTTCGGACTGGATGAAACAATTTTGTTAATTCGTTTTTTAATTCAAGTTTGAAATAGCTGTCACTTGGTCCCAAAAAAAAACTTCAGTCGTTATTATTAAAAGTCAGTTGTATATTTTTATTGTTAAAGAATATTATTACAATAGCTTTTAGTAAAGGGTCAAGTAACATAGTAATACTAAAACAATGCCTCCTACTCTAAAACCTCGTGAAATAGTCTCGTAACAAACATCAGCAGGAATTCTACTCAAGTCACGTACTCTCAATAAACCGTAATCCAAAAACAAATAAAATTACAACGTCGTAAACAAATATGCTGAGATTATATAACAACAAATATTCGTGTGTTAGTAAACCGCTGTTTCAATATGACAGGCAATTGGACAATTGGAAAACGGTATAAGTCAGAAAACAAAAAGTAGCGTTTTTGTAATAACTATCGTGAGACTGATTCATTATCAAATGATGTAACGGTTTACTCACGCGTATTTATCGGGAGTGTCCGACTAGTTTCGGACCCAACCGGAGTCCTTAATCATAAGCAGACGCGGCGGGATCGCGAGTCGAACTGTCGGGCTACCCCGATAAATACGCGTGAGTAAACCGTTACATCATTTAATAAAAAAGTAGTGTCTTGGGATACAAATAATTCTACTTGTTTTTTTAGCTATTGCTCATCATTTCACCTTTGAAGAAGTACATAGTTAATAACACTGATGGACTTTTATTTGCTAGAGTGATCTTTCTAGAGGTTTTGTTATTATTCTTTAACTACATTGGGTCAACGGTTTACATAACCGTCATAAGTTAAAATAAGTAAAAATATTGTTCAATACTTAGTAGTTTATTTTTCTGTTTGTAATATTATCCAGGATCTTTTCGTGGCCGGTTTTTACAATATAAATATGGAAGTAATCAACGATATCAAAGTCACAGACTTATTTGATATTTTGAAATGTCATTGCTATGAGAAAATATGATAAAAACGTTATTTTCATTTGATTTTCGATCTTATTCATTGAAAAATTCCTAAGATTTGTAAAGAAATCATGTTTTGTGAGTTATGCCATTTTAAATCATTGAGCATTGTTTAGTATGAGACCGTCGTTAAGTCATCCGATGTGACATTGCCTGAGTATTTAGGTTGTGTGTTGGCGTAAGTTATTTTTATAATTTGTGTAATATTTAAGAACACAAGATGGCGTCTGTACATGGCTACCGTGCACATTGATTAACTGTCAAGGTTCTTAATTATTTAAACAGCTTATTTGTTTTTTGTTGCGCGGCACTTTTAGTTTTCAGAACTTACGTTTCGGAGAGAGATAATTAATATAAATTAAGTTATGTTTCATTTTTCCTAGGAAACGGGAAAATAGGTTACCGAGGGCAAATATGTTATCGTTCTATGGAAAACACAACAGTCAGCAGCAAAGGGTAAGGCTAAGGACATATTTTTTTAATAACCGTTTGAGGTATTATGGACAAAACTCAATCGTATTTCTTAAACTTTTGAATTTATACTGAGTTATGACATTGACCGATATTAATAATGTAGTCCAAATAAAATCTCATATTTTATTTTAAAATCATTATGAGCCATAAACTCACCTTTACCCATTGAAACTTAAATAACATACAATGACCACTAGAATAACATGAGACACATTAAAATTAATCGTTAAATCGAATACTACAACTTAAATCATAAATAAATAGTTTATTTTGGCCTCAGTTTCAGTTGTTTCAGTTTGATGTTTCTGCTCTTAATATTGTAATGACTTATGGCGACTGCCTTGATACCTCATTGCATTATTACTACAAGATATATTCCATTATTTACATATGACCTACCATTCATGGGCTGTTTAAATCTTTTAAAATATCATTAATCACCACAAATATCATAAATATACTAATGATAGTGACGTGTTTTTTGTGACGATAAAGATGATCGAGTTTTTGCTGATATTAGTAATATAGCACCTACACGACTTACAAAAGATTAGTCAAAAAAATTATTGGATTTCACGTTTGCCTATACGACTAATACAGACAATGCGAAATTTTCGGAAGTACAAAATAAAAATTTAGAACTTCTTTTGTCTTTAAAAGATGAGTAAGAAGTAATAAGGTAAGAAAAATACAAACGAAAAAACACAATGATATTAATCGGTTAAAATTTTACAAAGTCTTTCACGGTTTAACTTTTCTTGTAATGTATCTTTTCAATGTTCTTGTTACTTCTGTATATTATCACTAGCTGTTGCCCGCGACTTCGTTCCCGTGGGTAGAAGATATAAGTTATGATTTATATGCCCGGCCCTGTCCTATTTTTTTTTCACATTTTCCTTTGTACCTTCGCTCTTATTAGACGCAACGTGATGGTTTAGAGCCTAAAGCCTTCCTCGATTGATGGTCTATGCAACGCAAAAAGAATATTTCAATTTGGGCCAGTAGTAGTTCCTGAGATTAGCGCGTTCAAACAAACAAACTCTTCAGCTTTATATATTAGTATAGATTTCAGGCATGGAAATAGAAAATCAACGCCGTAAATTTATCTACGTGTGGTAGTTTTAGCCCCAACTGATACAATACAAAAAATTGACAATAATTGGATTAAAACAGTCATGCCTATGTCGCTGTCATGAATGACGAATGCAATATACTGTTTACAGAAATGAAAACAAACGTGTCTTCCACGTGTTACTTGTCATAGTACTATTTACTTTGACTTTTTTCTCCACGTGTTTATCAAAAAAAAAAATCTGTTGTCAGGTGTTACACTTCAAGCTCCGTGTTACAGGATGTTGCACAACTGAAATGTCACATCAATATCACGATAAATACCAACATTATGTTCTATCCTTCTAGTGTCGGAATGTTGGTATGCCGTGAAGAATTCCGACCTTGGCGGAATGTTGCTTTTATGATAATTTCACGTGTATTAGCTAAACAAGTAAACATACAGAATATAATTCAACTTGGATGGATTAACGCATAACTCAAGCAAAAGGTTTTTTTTGGTTAGTGTTGGTTTTTTTTTGTAAGGTACTCAATTTATATCAATGAAGATGTTGCAGCTCTGAAAATAAAAAGTTGAAAATAAAGTTTTTATAAATAGTACTATTTCTAAGATCTGTCTATGTATTTCACTTAAATTCCTGGACCCAGACAATAGATTTAAAATTGTATAATAAAACTAAACATCATTTCGTTTGAAATAAGGATATAGGCACGTTTTTATCTATAGTAAAAATAATGTTTAACATAAAACTTTTTGCCATTAAATAATACTATTTCCTCTTTTACCCAATACCGTAACAACTTGTTACCCACGGTCAAGAGCACTTGTCTCCACTAGTCCAATTAAACGGTGTCGGCATTCATTCATCGTCGATATACTTGCGCAAGCGCATCCTGTGTTACGCGGTCACTATTTAAAGTTATTGGTTTTATCATATCACAACAAGATAATGGTTGTTTGTGTATTTTATCTGTTGTTAAGTATTTATTCAGATTATTGCATTTTTTGTGAGGAAAGTTACGATTAGCAAAAAGTTATAAAATTAAAAATAGCGGCATCTAAAAATGGACATGCTTGTATTTATCTCCCACCTAAATACACCCCGGACCCCTTCAATTAATTAATCCCGAAACTCAGAATCGCTTACTAATACTCTGTGCAAAGCGTACTAGCATGTTACTACGTATGTACAATTAAATTGTGAATCAATGTCAAAAGCCAAACAGACAGAACTAGCAAACTGACAACTTCTTCTAAGGAGAATGGTAATTTGATAGTTGACAATTGTTTTCAATTACCACAACTTAACAACTTGTAAATATTCTGATCTATGTACATTCATCTGTACTTGACCGAAAATGGTTTATTTACATTAATTCAATTATCACATTCATTCAAACAAGCGGTACGTTTTTCCAACCAATTAGAGCACACGTGTGAACACATTGTCAATGTTTTGTGTACTTTTTGCCTTTCATAAAAATAGAAGGCAAGTGAAGCTCTAAATTACCTAGTAAGGTAAATTATGTTATATTTAAGTATATGAAAAAAAATCGCTGACGACAGAACGTAATTGAAAGAGACGTAGAAAACTCCCGCAGCTCTAGCAATGGTAAAGTAAAGACCTGTTTTTTTTACCGTTTAATTTTAATGCATCCCTTTGTGATCCTTCAGTCATCCACTCGACATGATTTGAAGGCATGTCGAATTTATAGTTTCAACCAGTGACCAAGAACCACTGAATCCCCGGTACATTTAAGAAAATGGTAAAAGACTGAATAAATGTTAAGCCTCGCATTAATAAGCGCCATCACAATATCATATCGATATTAGCTACACTCACTCAATTTATTAAACTCAGAAATTAGACAATATTGTAAAGATGAATGATTAACCTTGAATAGAATGTTTATCGTTACAAAAAACGCATTATTCAGGTTTTAACAACTAGAAGATGTTACGAAATGTCTCGATTACGTGCGTAACGATACGACGGGGGCTATTACAGTGATCGTGCGATATTTTATCGAGCGTCATAAACAGGTGTATGAAGTAAAGTTGTATTTTCTTGTACTATGTAGAGATATGACGATTGTTTTATTGCTTTCTTATTTCTATTTTAAATATAAGGGCTCGAAATGTATGGTTTTAGATTAGATTTTGTATGCTGTACAACAAATTAAAGTCCAAGCTTTAGGAATTTAAACTGAAACAACATGAAAATAGAAAACTACTCGATAAAATCACTAGCAATTTCTAGATATTAAATTCCTCATAATATCTAGTGACACAAGAATAGGATTGCACCTCCAAATAGATGTCATCACTTGAGATCAAGTAGTAAGAATAAATTTGTTGGAAGCAAAGGTCAACAACGTGACCTTTGCGGAAGCAAGGCCGGATTTATTAGGCAAGTCCGAAGAAGATATCGTTTGAGAGCATAGCTTTGTTTTATATTGATTTTTGAAGTCGGATTTTTGCGAGGGAGGAATTATTTGTGTACAAGGATATTATGATGGTACTAATAGGAAAAGATGCAAGGCTTTTGTCTTGTAATATGACTAATCACTTATGGGTTAGAAGAGATTGTCAAAAGAAACATGTTGAAAGATTAGGAGAATATTCCTTTACCTTTATATCCAACTATACAAACCTACGGTTGGTTCTCAGACCTGGTCACTGACCGACTACCAGAAGTTCTCTCTTGGAGTTTCCCAAAGAGTATTGGAATACAGCTTTCTTGGTGTTACGTTACACAAGCAAACTCCGAACACCACGCTGCGTTCTAAAGCAGGTATTATAGACGTCGGCAGAAAGGCTGCCAGGCTAAAATAGGATTGGGTGGGTCACGTCAGCCGCATGGACAGTGATTGCTGGGAAAAAGTCACCACACAATGGGAGCTAGCGGATGGACGGGGCGTTGAGGTAGGCCGCCTAGGAAGCGGTGGTCGGACGATCTAAACGCTTACCGTGTAAGCTGGTTCTATGTGGCCCAGGACAGAGAACTGTGAAAAGATTTGGAGGATTCCCCTGCACAGCAGTAGGACACAGCGGGCTAGATAAAAAATACAAACTGTTTGTGTGTGTGTGTGATTTTTATTTGTGGTTACTTAAAAACTCTTTATCCTCAACAGAGAAGAGTAGCTACTTACAAGATGCTTAATCTGTTTAACAATAATCTAAATACCTCATTCTACATAGTTCTCGTCTGTTTATCTAACCTCCTGCGCACAATGCAATTACTTCAGTAAGTCAATATTAGTCGTAGCGTGTTGTATAACTTGCAACCTTCCTCGATAAATGGACTATCCAAAGCTATAGTATGTTTCAAATCCAACCAGTAAGTCATGAGATAGACAAACAAACACAGTCTAAAGCTTTACATATTTGTGTTATACGAATTACAAACAAGACAACAAAATACACAACAGGGGTTTAAAATTTCAATGTGTTGCTTTATCTTTTTACGAATATTAATAGATTTCGACATCGTAACTGTTCACGTTACTAAAACCTTTTCAACTTCTGCATGTTAATTTGAAACTATTAAGTCTTCAGATAAATTATTAAAGATTGCAAGAATTTTAGCATTATTTGTAATTAATTTCAATTATTAATGATGGCGATCAGGAAGATTTTTTTTTCAATGTCCATCATAATGTGTCATTGATTCATTAAACGAATAATATTTGATACATTTTTTCCCGCATATATAAATTAATAAATCTCTTGGCCTTCTTAAGATATTTTACTTCAAGAATTGACAGTGATTTAGTAAAGAACAATTAACAAAACACATGCATGTAAGTTGATGCAAGTACCTTGAGTACAATGGGCTTAAACCTACAGTTCTATGCATACAAATCCACTCACCGAACCACAATTTTACCAAGTAATTTAGTATTGTAAAATTGTAAGTGGATCGAATTCAACTTGCAAGATTTGATTATAGACCAAGAGACCGACAGACGATGGAACTGTTGACAATTAATAACAACTAACAAATTGTAAAAGGGTTCGAAAACGAGAGAAATCGGTACTTACTCGAGGCTGAAGTGGTGCGACGAAGTGAAGATAGGTGGACGATGTCAAAGAAGCGTCGTTCGTCCGGGAGCAAGATCGGTCGACGATATAGTTAAGGTGTCTGATTAGTCTGGATAAAGCTGACACAGGATCGCGGAAATTGGTACGAGTAAAGGGGGGGCTGTGCTCAGCAGTGGGAGGACAAAGTCTGTAGATGACGATAATGATGATAAAAAGAAAATAAATAAAAAGGTAGTTTCATGTAAGTAGTTACATGAATAGTTTTAATAATAGATAAGTTATCCGTTGGGAAAATGTTTGGAATAAAAAAGACACTCAAGAGTATTCATGCACCGCTAATCGAAAAATAATAATTTCTATACCTACATCGATAAAAACTAATAATTTTATTTCTATGTTTATGTAATGAATCTTCAAAATATTATTACCAAAATGGGTTCATATAACACTTGAGATATAAATATTCAAAGAAAAAATTAACATGAAATTAAATAATTAATGGATGTGATCAATAATATAGTTCGAAAACCACAAGATTTAATTAAACAAGATTCCTTAGGTGCGATCTGCCTTATACTTAAATACACAAAATAGATTTTTATATGACGACTTTTATATAATAATTTTATAGCCAGCAAAGGCTTAATTTAAAACCTTTGAACATATTTTTCAAATTTTTAAAAATACATTTTGCTAAGATGAAATCTTCAATTTGTGTTTATGTAATTATTTCATTAACATAACAAGGAAAAATACATTTAGTGGTGAGAAATATTGCCTGGTTCCTGATTATATAATTCAATATCTATTGTTGAATTAATTGTTAGGAAGTGTTGTCAGTAATTAAAGTTGCAGGATGGCGTCAAACATAATTTGAAAATGATGTTCGTGATTAAGTTAAAAGATGCCTATTATATTTTTGATCTGAACTTTTTGGTTTGTTGATGCACATGTGCTAAGTGCTGGAAATTCAAGCAAGGTATTAACCTAACCTAACATCTCCTATAATTTATATAATATAAGCAGGGCCGGATCTAGGGGCCCAGGGGCCCCTAGGCAACAAAGGAGTGGGGCCCCCAGGTTCAAGTTATTTTCATTCAGTGAAAAAAAAATATCAAGCTTTTTTTAGATGCCTACTTTGGTGGTGGGCCCCTGGTCATAGAGGGCCCCTAGGCACTGGCCTAAAGTGCCTTATGGATAATACGGCACTGAATATAAGATAACACATATTTCATTTATTTACCCTCACAAATCTTGCTTGTCGCAAACGAAGAAAGTATATTGTATACGGATAGCGCCCTCTATGTCCAAATTACATAAACAAAATGTAAGTTAAGTATGATTCGTGTAACTTGGATTGAAAGTAAACGTTTATGTGTGCAGAGAATGCTTGAACGTTTTAATGATTCCACTAGATGGCGCGCTACTCAACATTGTATTCCAACTTCATATCTGCCATACAAAAGACATCAACGAGATGTTTTATTTGTGTCTGCAAGTTTAAGGTAGTGGTTTTCGTTTTTGTTGTTCCGCCATGTTAAACAGTGTATATGTATGATAGGTCATACATCTCATAACATTATTAGGTTAATATTACAATAATAACGCCTTTTACTAATGTTATAACATTTGGTATATCTGCTACTGACAAAACGCGTCTACGATTGCTATGCATATATTTTATTATGATTGTTTTTTTAAGTACGAATGAACGTATTTATAGCTTAACATGAGACAAAAAGAATTGGGATTATTTTTCTCTCATTGTACTAAAAAGCAAAGAATATTCAATTCGTACCTGTTTTACGACTCTAAAATGACTTCGTCCTCAAGAAATTAAACGACATCGATTTTATCAGTGGCGGAACCTGTAATTGCAGTTTTTGTACTAAAAAAATAATAAAACTTCTAGCAAAGTTAATCGCTATTATGAGATTAAATACAGGAGCTACCGGTTATTCCCACAGGATGTTACTTGACTCGCAAGTTTTATTTTAAATCAATTTATTAAGTCTTAATGTAATTTATCTCATGGTCAAACTTTTTTCATGTACAAATAGTATTTTTATAAATAAACCTTTAGGTACTCTACCTAACATCATGATAACTTAAACATTAAGGCCCAGTGATCTATGAATTATATTTTGAGAGTAAAAAAAATACCTTTTACAGTCATGACTCATTTTCCTAACAGTCGTCGTGTCAACTATTCAGTTAATTTTAAGTGGATGGTTGGTATTCCCCACACTTGTCCATTCCAGTCGCATATCTCCAAATGTCAGTACAGGCAGCAACGAAAGTAACACAGTCAAATTTTTATAAAAACTTTACACGATGAAATTCTACGAGGTAGAGTTCTGTAGTTAAAAGGCCAATCAGCTCCAGATAAATCTGACTTGTTTATAAACTTTTGTTGATGACCGTACTTCAACCCGACATATTACAATTGTAGGACTATCTGCGATACCTGTGGTGCAGCATTCCTTCTCGAATTGATCGTCTTTATATGTCTCCGGAGAAGCAATGATTCTATTTATGTTTTATTTTTCAATGAAGTTCAAGGATAGCACTTTATAAGGACTTCATAGTTTTTTTTAAATTTTTGATATCAATACTAAATAGTTTTCAATGAATGGAATTTTATTGGAGTCTAGAGCAAGTCGATTTTTTTATTATTAAGGGTCCTATTCTTGAAATAAGATCTAGAATTGTATGTGAATATATAAATGCAGGCTCTGGAAGAACACTTTAAGCTCTATTTAACTTACAAAGTCGGATTTACTTAATAAAATATTTTGATTAAAATTATTTCATGAGATATGTACAAAAACTGTGACTTCCAAAACTTTGTATTTTTTTCCGAAAGGTAAACAACAAAAACTCCAACACTTAATTCATTCAATCATAATTTAATAAATATATTGCATATTATTAAAACTATTTATACATTACAATACATTTTACGGCAGTGATACAATATCTTATATATATTAATCCTAGGATACACTTGCGAAAGTTTCTTTACAAACAACTTTTCTTACAAATTAAGTTTGAAGCATGTTTTTGCACACGTGAATTATAAGGACATTGACAAAATTTGCAAACAATTGTAACAATAGGTTAAAAAAATCGTTGCCATGCCAACGAAAATCACTATCGGAATACCCAAATAAGCTAACTGTTTACATGTATAAGTAGTATTTGTATGTAACTGTGTATAAATGTGTTTGTACATTTGTGTCACGCATGTAAAGTGCCGAATTTTGAATTCCCATTACATATTCATTGTGATTGTACTTCTAACGATCTTATCACAGATATTATTGATATGAAACTTTAATGTCTTACTCACCTTTAATAGGTAAGTTTATTATAATAGGTCCTGTTAAGACCTGTTGAGAAAGTAGGTTTTTTAAGTCAAGATTTTCTTGTCCCAAATGTGTTTAATATATACGTATGAATATGCAGTACATCTATAGAAAAAATCACAAAGTGTCAATTAAAAATAACTTAACTTAAGTGTAATATACATTAACCGGCAAGTCATGAGGTTGCCTACACACGATACACAACAAATTCGGTGTCTAAATAATCTATCTAGTGTACAAGATGTTTGAATGAATAAATCGTAGTGCGAGTACCACAAATATTGTCGAACTAAGGTCTGCTGAAGTAGTTCTACATTAAAAAGAGATAGATCTATATATTGGTGTCCATCCATCTCTCACTGGAATCATGCTTCTAATGTCATCATGGTCAGAAACTGTCAGAAAAACACTGAAATATCTTACTACTCGTATTTCCGTATGTACTTAAAATCAATACTGGCTTTATTGTCGTCCTATTTAAAATAACCTACCACCAACCGCCGTAGCCATGGTGTCCGTAGTAGCCACCATAAGGCCAGTAGCCGTAGCCGTAGCTAGGCCAGCCCCAGCCGTAGCCGTAGCCGTAGGAGGGGTAGTAGCCGTAGTGGCCTCCGTAGTGGCCCCCGTAGCCTCCCCAATGCCCACCCCAATGGGACGCTGCAGTTTTAAGGTCGTCTTTGTCAGCGGTTGCGAGGTCGTCCTTTTCTTCTGCTTTGAAGGTTTCTACTGGCTTCTCTTCGGCTGGTGCTGCGAGTGCGAGCGCCAGGAGTAGGAAGATGGCGGCGGAGAAGAAGGCAATCTGGAGAATTATGGAAATTTTAGTAAAAGTACGATCACTGTTCTTTCATTGTACTGTAAGGAAATAAAACACTTAGCATTTTGTGTAAATCGATTACAAAAGAAGACTCTTGATTCAAAGACTGAAGACTCTAGGTTCAAATAATTTGCAAAATGATAGACAAACCCTTAAACAATAAAAAAACACGTAAAAATATTACTTTCAATTATAAAGGGTTATATTTCAGCAATAATATCTTGCTTACTTCTTTCAATGAAATAGTAGCCTTTACAAGTACTAACAGAGTATTGTATCTCAATCGTACACAATACCTGAAGGCACAATACTTGTCCCTACGACAATGCACTAAAACTTCATATCTCACAATCTTTTGTTAACAAGTTCCCACGGATACGCACTAAACAGATAATTACTAACATATGCTAATAAACTGGTAATGATGTACCTACATCCAATTATCCATAGGTGATAAATTACAATCAAAGAGTCGTGAGTTTTAGTAGAGCAAAACAGTTGTGTGTAGATGCACTTAAATAATATTAAATAATAAAAGGTATGTAAAATAAGTTTTTATTAAATACTGTGTATAATTTATGATAAATTTGTCTTCGTTAGATTCGGTAAATGAAAACTAAATTAATTACAACTAAAATCAGTCGGAACTTTTGAAAAAAATTATCGGCTAAATTAAGAATCTAAATTATAGTAAGTATAGGTATATTGATACCAGGAGCCAATCAACTATGAAAATAACTGCAAACAAATTTAATTAACATTTAAAATATAAGGGATATTCATATAAAGTGCCAAAAATTGCCAACCCTTAAATCTCCAAAACTAAATAACGTATTTATATTCGAACCACCTAATTAACCGCTAAACCACCACCAGAATACTTAAACCCCACTTACTTTGCAAGCCATGGTGTTTGTCTGCTGGTGATACCACTGTACTGACTGTGTCGCCCTACGCGCCGTTTTATATATGAACAGTGTCCTAGCTACACGGATGGCTGCCACGCTATTGTGCTGCCAATGACCTTAGCTTGGGATTTGCGATTAACTGTCTGGGTGCTGTCCTATATTTGTTGGTAAACGTCTTGAAGAATGGGGTATTGTTTCATGAAGGATTGAAGTTTTAGGGAAGTATCTAAAGTTCGATAAATTAAAAATGCTAAATTTGGAGATTCGATTTCTATCGTTTGGTGAAGGTCATATAGGCATGGGTAAAACAGGCACATGTAAGCACGTGAAAGTTAAATAATTTGTTTGTTGTGAGGCGTCTGACTATAATGACATTCAATCAGTTGAAAAGGCTAAAAACGAGCTTTAAAGGTGCCTTTTTTGTATCGGAATTGAACTACTCGAAAATACAATGTAAACGAATCTAAACTCGATGGTGTATATTGGCGGAGCTCTCCAGCATCAGTTTAGCTCTATAACATATCATATGTAGTTATCTGGTTTGTAGTCAACATCGAAGCTCAATCAATTATGTGTCCTATAAGAGTCATAAAATTTACGCTGATCACTGCACTTAACATTAGGTTTCATCCTGAATATTGTTTGCCTGTCTAATTACCATTTTTGATTCTTGCATTATTCATTTAAATATTTTGATTTCCTCTTATAAGCAAACAGCTCAATAAACGTGTCCCCATTTTCGTACTATGTTAATGAACTAAAACTGAGTTTTGTTATGGATTTTAATTAGGCTTCCTTTCATAAACGTTTTGTGAAATTTTCATCATTCTTTTATCAAAAAAATAATAATAATAAGAAAACTAGTTTCTAATTCTTTTGAAAGGTCCTTAACACAGTCGTCAAAGGGCGTGCTGAATGCGGAAATATGGCAATCAATTGTTTATGTGTTATGCTTGATGATCTTAACTTAATTATGTTTAAAAACTTTATTGTATTACGCACTCATTAGTAGGTACGCACATAATATAATGTCCAAGGGCGTAATAAAACAAATGTTTCTATGAAAACATGATTGTGATAAACCGTAAAAAGAACTTAAATCCAAACGTCCGTTTGAAGAGGTCTTTTTTACAAGAAACAGAAAACTGTAGTGAAGAGTGTAGTTTCCGGATGAAAAAATGTTAGTTATTTTTTTCTCAAGCAGCTTTCAACCATCATCAATCATCAGTCATTAATATGGTTACATCCCATTTCATACTTCATAGAGCAGTATTATTGTTAAGCCCTCATCATCAGATGTTAAAAAATTGAAACACAAGGTTGACAACCGATTCTTTCAAGTCTGCCAATTTTGAAAGCAGTCGCTTGTCTTCTGCTAGGTTCGAATCCCAATAGTTGCGAATACTAAATGACCCGTTAACCGATGGGCTATCGGGGCATTCCACAAGTATTTACATACCGTCTACAGTGAGTATTCGCTGCTCACTTGAGTGGAAAATTAACATTGATTGAATTGTTTATTTTTAAAACCATCATCTATTAATAAGGATGGTGTATATTAAACTTGGGAACAAAATCCAAACAAAAGAACAAGAAAAAAATAAAGGAAAGTAAATAAATTAAAACACAATATTGTTACAATCATGACAACGGTCTTATGTTGTATTTGTTAATTACATAGCATTTTTATACAGACCGCATTGAACCCATTTTTTATTTCAAATTTAAATTAGATAGAATATAAAATTATATAGAAAAGGAAAAAATATTATACTGGATGATAAAAACGAAGACACCCTAGTAGAAACAGAAGGGTTTAATAAGTTTCATAAAAAAAACATCGCTCATTTTGTAAATGACAAAATGAGCGATGTTTTTTATACCTTCTTGTTGGAAAACTCAGTCCCCATCTTAGTTTACAAAAAACAGCATGAAATTATTAAACAACGTGAAGGACCACTGAAACGCGTGGAGCGTAAAATTAAAGGAAATTGAATTATACGCCAATGATGTGAGTAACTTATTACTTAGCTTAGTCATAAGTCATCAGTGGTTGTATATTTCGTAATGTTTGTGTTTCGCAGTCGCCAAGAGTACAATTTGTAAGACACAGCCGGTCAAAATCGGAAATATTTATACAGTAATAATGTCTACAATATTAGTATATCTAGAAGACAATTTAATTACAAACAAGATGCACTCCCTTTGCTAAAAATAACCAGAAAAACAATGATACAAATATAAGACGGTATAAAGAAGATAGTTAAATAAAAAATAACTTTCTAAAAGGAACCAGAATTATTCACTATTTTAATATTATTATTTCTTTGTAGATGATACAGTGAGTCTACATATCGTGTAACGTCATTTCCAGTACTCTTTTACTGGCAAATACGTTACTCCTTAACTAACCCTTTTTTGCATTTTTTCTCTATTAAATAATTTATTCGTCTCAACTATTTTTAGTAAAAAGTCTGAGGGATTCACTACATTTAATTAACGCCCTGGTACTGCTGCCGGATTACACGACAACCGACGTACTTAATAACTTCCCCACATCCAAAACACAAATAAATCAACTTTACTAACAACTTCATTTTCGCCGTAATTCTGACCTTCATGGTAACTTGCAAAGGCTGGGAAGTTAAAACAAAAGAAATACATTCCACATTCGAATTTCTATGCAATTGTCAAAATTATTTCTGTAAAACAATCTTTCATTTACGATTCACGAGGACGTTGATTATGTTGACTTAAATAAAGAAAGTCCCTTGGAAGGTAAAGATTAATGCTTATAATACTTTTCAAGGTTAGGTTAAGCTGAGAAATTTCCATTTCAAAAGCAAGATGGCACACTACCCTGCACATAGCTGCGTCTTGTTCACTTTGGAAGCATCCCTGCTTCTAAACCTCATACTCGTAGTACATTGATTCACGTTCATATTCACGAAGACAATTTTACAGATTTAAGTAAAAGGAGGAACTTCGAAAAATACGAGAAATCGTAATGGCGTTCATTTTATGATTGTAATAATTTACCATGTTTCGCAACATGATTGATGATATTTTTTTGAGTAAAAAAATTAAGTCTTATTAAATTTAATTTATAAAGTTTATACGGTCAGTATGACTGATGGGGTTTTTTACAAGACGTACTTAGGGCAGGGCCTACTAATTATGATACTCATTATTAAGTACCTTCATTTGTTTTTAACGAGGGCCGTCCAGAAGATTATCGAATTGATTGTGTCTTTGTGACATCCAAAAGGTTGGTAATGTAATTATTTTCTGAAAATTTGGAAATGTTTCTGAGATGTAAGTTATGCGATTAAGTCTGAATGAAAAAATAAAACTGTAATTTTTAACCTGAAGGGCAAGTTGTCCTTATACTTAAGTAATTAATTATGTAGTTGGGGCCCACTTCAAGGTAACAAAATAAATTTTACTATTCATGAAAACTCTAAGGACGTACAATACTCAAATGTAGAGCACAAGACAAAAAAGAGCCTTGTGTAAAATAAGTAATAATTTCCTTTAATAACATACGAATTGTCATGTTTCTAATGAGAACGTAGGAAATACAGTAATTAGTGTGAAGTACCGCCGCAAAGTATTTCGAAATGTGAGGAACTTTGGGGGTCGAGCTATAAGCTAAAGCGGGCGCGGTAGCGATTTCTTCCTGAAAAGATATATCTTTCTATAGCCTAGTGTCGCGAGGGTTGGTTTGAGTGGTTTGAGGTGTCCGGAAAAATGGACATAGAAATTTTCCAGGAAAAAGAGCTTAGAATATTAGTTAGAATATTTAGATAGAGCTAATACTTTAAACATCAAGTCATTTTTGTCCTTTTTGCCCTTTCTGCCTTAGTATATACTAAGGCAGAAATCTTAAAAGAAAACCACAATCCAATAATTGTATTATCAAATTCAGACTACTGTTTGCCACTTTGATTTCTTGAGTATCACAATCTTCATTGTTTTCCGCAGTGTCTTAATTAACTCACTGGTTATTAGTTACAAAAAGTGATGAATTCATACGCTAAGGCTAACTACAATACGTTGTTAAAAATGGCATGGCGTATTCATAAGCCCGCGTACCGTTACAGTCTTAACGTTAGACCACACACACAAACGGACATTGTCACCATCAAACTAACCCCGTCCTTCCTTCCGCAGGCAGAGGTCGCTGCAATCATTACAACTCATTAAAACCTTGACCATTTATATAAAGGTACTCCTTGCTAATATAATGCTTGGATTAGGAACTCCTATTGTCTTGCAGAGCGCTTGCTTAAGAGGTAGCGGTGAGTTCTATCAATGTTTCCACCTAAATCGATTATTTTCATCTGTTAGGAGTATTGTAATCTGTGATACTTTTATTTAACAATAGGTGAGCGGATTAAGCTTTGAATGTTCTTAAGTGTTCTTTGGTATTATATAATAATATGCACCTATTAACAGAAAGCAGAAATCTGATAGTGATGGCAAAAGTTTTGATCATCATCATCATCATCATCAAATATTGATCTGGACTATTGTCTAAAACCAGACGTTGTTTTTGTCTTCATTAATACTTTGAGAACTTTCTGTTTGAGTTAACAAAATTGCCTTTTTATGATTTCTCAAAAAAATATGTTAGCTACTGGAAGTTTAGTTCTTATGGCACACACGCTAAAATAAATTCTAAATGATTATTACATAAAACATAATAAAGTTTAAAATAGAATTTTACATAAACACAAAGAAATTCTAGGACACATCCGCGATCGAGTTAGTGAACTTGAATACGATTGACGCTCATCAAACGTATTGCCGCATCACGAAAATCGTTGCCAATACACCGCTTGTTCTGCGAATATGCGATAAGGGGCTTACCATCACCTCAAGTAAGACCACTGCAGTGTGGGAGCGGGACGGGGTATTACACAGAGTAAAGCAGTATCTCTCTTCCACACATGCAACTGATATAAATCAAGTTGTGATTGAAGGCTCGTGACTCAAAATGACTCACGTGTTTATGGTGACATGTATGCTAAACAAATTCTAGTACATCTGGCAACGTGTTCTTGTACAAAACAGTTTCTTTGCACGTAAATCTTTATTTTGTTTTCATTGATTCTTTTGTTTTCTTGATTGGCCATTGAGAAATTGTTGTGAGCACTCGTTGATGTATTTGTATTCAATTCACGTGAGTTTTGCGGCGGTAAAAGAAATGTGTTCAAGTTTTAGTGGTGTGAGAGTGTTATTTTATTCTGTTGATACTGTTAGATCATTCGGTCTCGGCTCGGTCAAGTTCACGAGCTTTTAAAGTAATTTTTTAAGTTGTTTTCCGTTTCGACTCGGCGAGAGAAAAGTAAAGTAGAAAGAATAGTTATAAATGCCCAGTGTTTGGTCTAGTTAGCGAAAAAATTGCTCCTTTAGAATCTAGTCCATCCAAAGGTTGTCTGTAAAAGATCGCTTTTTGCGATAAGACCGCTCATTGTGGCACCATGTAACTTTTTATTTATATAAAATCCTGTACTTAGATGGTGTGCAATAAAGAATATTCTATCTATCTAAGATCTAGAAATATTTTATCAACCAACCTAGTAGCAAAGATGGAAAACCCAACATGAAATGTCAAAAAAAACGTATCACATATCAATCAAGAAGAAACAAAACTAAGAACCTCACGAACCAAGGAGTTTTATCATAAATTTCCAATTTACAAGACTAGAACGTTCGGACAAAAGCCTCAACTCGCAACAATCTACTTCCAAAAACCCCCTATTGTTATGAAAATGTTTCATAACGGGAACGAGTTGAAATGCATCAATTCTTTCGATTCTAATACTCTTCGCATCGATTCGATGGGTTTAATATCTGGCAGACATGTGCCAAAAACGTCACTGGTCTTGCGAATGCCGCACTTGGTGACGAGAAATGCTTTCGGAATATCAATGAGGTTTGGAGTTTTTGTACAGTAAAAACCAATGCTTTGATGTTGACTATGTCTGATTTGTTCGATAAAAAAATTGTCGTGACTTGTGTAGGTCGAGAATCATATTATTGGACTTTGACTTGAATTTCTATTATAGGAATTACGATTTGCTAAGTCCCATTTTTTTGTCCCCTGATCAATTAAAACCGAGCAATTGCTGCTGCTAATCTCACTACAAGCGACGTGTCGTTTGTTCGATCCCTACCGTAGGACAATCGTATGTGCCATCCACGAATGCTTGCCCCGAGACTAGGAATTTTGTACGTCATGTGACTTGAATGTTTGAGCAACCCCCCGCGAAGAAAGATTTCTCAGTGGGAGTATCTGTAGTCATTTTTTAAAACAAGCATTAGTTAAAACAAACGTGGAATCCAAATCGCTCTACATATAGATATTTGCACGTTACATTACATTATCACATACCATCAACATTTTGCGCAAGTATATCCCCGTTTTTACCTCTGACGTCACAGCGCAGAAGCCATTCATTCATACACTCGTTCAACATTCAACTCGCGTACCGTTCTTGATGGAATGCCTTTTTTATTGTGAGAAGATTGTTTTTATTCCAATGTATTTAGCGGATATGTGATCCGTATAAGGAGAGGCTTCGGAGTATTATCGACACCTGTTTATGTATAACGGTCGTCTGTGACTTGACTTTATAGATATTAATTGGTCTTTAAAAATCGTTAATAAAGTTCATATTTGTTGTAGGAAAGGCTAAGGAATAAAGTCAAGTGTGAGTCGGACTTGCGACACCAATCGTTCCGTAATAACAGGACTACGGGAAAAAAATATGGAAGAACCCAATAAATTACCATAACAACTTTGTTTAACCTCATCTGTAAAAATTACAACTGAATGGATGGTTCATGGGAAACATCCTGGATTCAGACGAACATCCAGCTTCGCCTCGGTAATACTTTCCTGTTTTACTCCCTTAAAACATTTTACGAAACATATCTAATTTTGTTCCAAAATTTTTTTTGTAAGTAAAATGCAAACATAGTCGTTGCTCGTAAATTAACAATTGTTTATGACTTTATAGAATCAACTGATTCCAATATCTGAAATATCGATGTATGTGAGTACCAAGATAATTTTAATCTAAATCTTTAACACAAAAAGATCGAAGAAGTATCTAATAGTTAAGTCACCATCAATAGATGGCCATGTCGAATGGTGAATCGAAATCGTTAGGTCATCGTCAATTGTTTTAGTGGCCGCGAAATCGATGTAAATAGTACATTATGTCTGGGTCTGTACATTGTGCAGGGTACTTGTGTAGGTATAAAGGCCCTTAAAATCAAAATCATTCATCATTTATTCAAGTAAGCTACGGAGTGGACCTTTTTGAGCACCCCGTATCGCCCACCCTTCACTGCTTCCTAAGTTAAATCAAGGGGTGTGAACAAGAAACTGCGCAACAAAATGCACAGCATAACACAGCAGTGTAAAAAGTTATTGCATGGATATACATATATATAGTGTTTAAGGATGCTAAGGTACGACTTACAAATATACTTGGTAGGGGATTATGTCTAGCAGTGATAGAAATTATTCTTGTAGCGCTTAGTTCTAAATTAGGATGTATGTAGGAAACAGAAAAGCCGTACTACGCAGTTCCTAGCAGCGTCTCGCATACATGAAAGCAAAAGTCATGCTTTAAGAGGTAGACGCACTAAAGTACTACGCATTTATGAAAAAGTTTGTGAATGTAACAAAAGAAACTCTGGGATAATAAATACAGGCCATCACAATAATATAAAATGTTCAATCTAGATTCTTATTCCTGTACAATCCTATAAAATTTTTATAATAACTATCGTGAGACTGATTCATTATTGAATGATGTAACGGTTTACTCACGCGTATTTATCGGGGTAGCCCGACTAGTTTCGGACCCAACCGGAGTCCTTAATCATGAGCAGACGCGGCGGGATCGCGAGTTCGACTCGCGATCCGCGATAAATACGCGTGAGTAAACCGTTACATCATTCAATAATCCTATAAAATGTTTTGGAGCTAAGCCAACAGCAGATTCCCACAAGTGTGGTTTTGGTGAATTTATAGACTCCGTAATATTTACAAATTACTTATACAATCTCTATAATTTTATTCGGAAGACCGGGCAATATATTATGACAACACTTTACAATCTTCGTGGTGTCTGGCATAACAATATCAAGACTGCTATTTACTTCATTTCAAGAATTTAACAATTTCATTTATTTTATGGGGCTGCGTCCCAGCACTACGTTAGAATATAATGGAGTTCTATAAGATTATGTAATATGTAGAGACTTGGTATGTTAACGTACTTACATATAATATGATACTTAGGTTTATCTTCGCGTGTTATTGGGATCGCCTAACTAGTTTCGGTCGCAACCGCAGTCTTAAATGATCCGACTCAACTAAAGGAAATTAATATGCGTGTGTCAAAACCAAAATAAAATAATGTTATGTCGACATAGAACACGATTTTGGGGTCGTGATACCACTTACTTTAGTTTTGAATCTAAATATTGACTTAGAATCGATCTTTATTAAAACTTTATATTACCTTAAAAAGGTTCCTATTGGATTCCCAAAAGAGGAAAAGTAAGTGTCAAAATCAAAACTTCATCCAGATAATTAAGTCTTGCAGCACCGATATAACAAAAAACTCCCAATTATGTTTTTCCCATATACAAAAAACTCTTATTAACTTTAATTTCACCCAAATATCTTCAAAAACCCAAAATCAGACCGAGTTTGCGCCACAATTGCGCGTCACCTTCGCTTGGCTGACCTGATTCTGATAATAACCGAGCTCACTAATAACCGTCGGTGACAAGACTTATCTAATGTCATAGTATCGGCGCTCCGACGCGTGGCGGCTGACCCACTCGCGGTTATGTCATGCGTGTGGACACGTGACCTTGGGATTTGGAGACAGCTTGTTTGTATGTCTCCATAGAATTTATGGAATAAGTAGACGAACTAGGAAAAGTGTCTCTAAATTTCTGTAGATCTGAAACCGGTGCTGCAGTATCGCCAAAATCACTTATGAATCCAGTCTATCGTTTTTGGGTGTCAAATTATATATCAATTAAATGATTGGCTTGTTCGAGACAAAGTAGAATACTCATTTTTGATGTGCTGAAAAGCAATATATTTATAAGTAGATAAGTTGATAGTTTTCCAAACGAGTCGACGTTTCCTGACTGGCTACCCCGAGAAGAAAAAAGATACGACGAACCAAACTCAAATTTTGATTTGGTTTCTTGTCTCTTTAGCACTTAAGACATTTTAGTAATTTTTATTTATGGATCTTTGCTAATTGGGTGGAGATCAGCGCTGGCATTGCTGGTATTTAATCTTGCGTAATAAATCTGATCTATGTTTTTTGCAAAAAGATTTTTAATAGACTAATTAATATATCTAAGTATTATGTAGGTAATAAGAACGGTGGGTGTGGTACTTCAACAAAACAGTAATAGTTAGCTACAATAGTCATTACGTGTGGGAACTAAGTTGGTATTAAACAATATTGTCTTACTGTTTGTGACAAGGGAATGTTTTTGTGTGAGCACATACTTACATGCAGAGTTTATGGCAACTGTATGGAGCTTAATTTTATAGTATCGTTAGATTAATAAATGTTATACAGTGTCTATGTTTGCATTGTTCTTAGATTATATCTGGGTCTTACTAATTGATAGAAGGAGACATGCCTTTGCATGGAATTTAGAAGTCACGTGGACGAAATGAGAAATGGAAGTAAAAAAAGACGAGTGTATTTTACAAAAATAAATAAAATGGTTTGAACTTAAAATTAACTTTTGAGTGATGTACAGAGCCTTTGTACTTTTATTATTGTGTTTTGTATCATTTTTAGGTAAGTGGACAGTTCTTAAGGAGTGCACCAGCTCTGAAAAAAATACGGTTTCGATTTTCAACAAGATGAAAATCTTCATTTTTTCAGCGTGTTGATTTAGCGGTCATAAATTTCTTAACATGACAATCTGATACTGTGTCGATGAAAGAACGAAATAATGCTTTAGCGCCTTTAGCTCAAAAACTCTATCCTAATAATCTCTACTATTTACAAGCTAAGTTGACTAGCGCCATCTATCATAGGTATTGCTCAATAGGTGCGTAGTCGACGTTGCCGCGCACGCCGTAGTTCAGCCCGCGGCCGCCAGGTGCCGCTTGCTGTCTAAAGAACTCTGCGACATTGCCACTCATACTGCCGTAGGGGATGCCTCCTGAAAATATAATTAAAGGTAATATATAATGGGTACATTGCATGTGATTATTTAACAAAACATTATTTTTAAATTCAGAAGTGTAATAAAAAACCTCTTTTTCCATCCCGGCACACATTATTTTAAACTTCGAATCATAGGATTGTGTCTCAATTCTTTTCATATTGTAATTCATTTACGATTTTTAAATATTATGAAATCTTAAACATAGTCAAGTAATGAACTTAAAGCAACTCAACAATCATAAACTCGAGGAATGTATAAATAATTCATAAATTGCATTATTTTCATGAATATCTTGGTAATATTTTCTATTATTTATGAAAATTTATTTAAATGGTTTCCACCAAATCGTACATTAATGAAGCAAACGTTTTGCAAGAAAATAAAAATGTAAACTGTGAGGGGTATTCGGTCAAGATTAATGAAAAACAATTGCTGTATAAATATAATAAAATGGAAAGGGCTTTGTCGACAATTTTGGAATTTGTCAAAGAATTGTTAACCGGTTTCCCAATCCTCACGACATTAGAAAAAAATCCCTAGAGCGCGAGTCGCTTATAATAAAGAAAAATAATAAAGATCACCAATCGCCAAACTCATTAAAAAATTACCCAATCTTGTAACAAAATATGTTTTTGAAAGTTTAAAAATAAAAGACAAAATAAGTCTTCATTTATTTTGTATTTTCTTCTTAACATTTGTGTCATGAAACGTTACAAGAGTTTATTTAACCTTCCGATAACTACGCGTCATAATGTGAAATGCTATTAATAATTATTATGCTTACCATAAGACAGTCCAGGTCCCGGCAGAGGGATGGTTTCACCGCTGTCAGGTCTTGCGTGCACCTGCAGGAGCAGTGCGAATACAGCAAGAACGAAAACCTGGAAATGTTTAATAGAATATTTTAGTAAAATGTAGAGCCATGCTGGCGTCACTGGCGTGTAAAGGGTATGAATAATGAAATTTTTTTAGTAGCCCGTAGGGATCCCACTGCTGGGCAAGGGCCTCTTCCAAACATTTGGGAGGAATTGCCATAATCGCCACGCTTGGCAGGCGGGTTGGCGATCGCAGTAAGATGTCAAACGGTTCAGAGACGCTGCTGTCCGTCTTCTGTGTTCCTTTATTCCCTTAGTCGCCTTTTACGACACCCACGGGATGAAATGGGTTGGTACTGTTCGCCGCCGGCACCACACAGCTTGATGCACACAGCAATGATGAAATTAGGGAATATTATTATGTCGGAGTTCAAAAAACCCCTACACCATGTAGCAATCCTGCGTAAAAAGTAAAAGGAAAATGAAGAGTCAAAAAGATTCTATACCATTGGGATTGTGGTAAGAAGTCAGTCTAAAACAATTCATTATTTTTTTATCTATAAACACACTACCATCCTTAACACAGCCTTCTGCTAGATACAAGCCTCTTCCCACATAGAGATGGTTTGAGTATTGATCAACATTATAGACATTAAGTTAAAAACATAAAAAAATTGAATGAGAAGGCACTATCAACTAAAAATATTCACTGACTAAAAAACATTGAGGGACAGTTTGTAATTCGTGAGTATTAATCAAAACAACATTTTTATACCTAATGACATAAGTGGCCAAATTATTTTAAGGAAGTAAATATATCCGGAATGTGGTTTAAGGTTTATTAATTAAGGAGTTTATTGCTGAAGGCTGGTCGCTGCAGTTTAAGAAGTAGAGGTCAAAATGCCGGCAGCAAACATTTTTTGCATCGGTATAATTGCTTGTCATTTTGAACGCCTAGGTTTATAAATGTTAACCAGTATGTTATAAACAAAATTAAAGCTTCTAGATCTTGATTATATTTCGATTTTTGTTTTGTAGTAAGTACTTAATATTGCTTAATTTCATTTTTTACATGAAAAAATTTGAATTTGTGGAACTGCTTAGTAAAATTCGCTTTGAAACTAAAATGGTTATTGTTTTCTTCAATCATTCACTGTTCTGTATGTGTTTTATTTAGATTTCTGGCAGAATAGAAGTATAATTGAACAATATTACCAGAAAATCGATAAATCGTGGTTAAACATTGATAATGTGTTACTACTAAGGACAAAGAATAATTACGGTCATTACCTCGCCTTAAACAAAGAACAGCTGACATTTACGAAGTACTCAACACGCATGCGCACAAACGCAACTATGCAGTTTTGTACAACTTGTTTTGTTTATATCCGTGATGGTTAATACGGAAAGGTTAGGTATATGCAGACAATATGAAGGACAAGACATTCGAGGGGAATAATATGATTGAGTAAGGAGAGCTGACTGCCATGGTATATGTCTCATAGTTTGCTGGTTGGTTAGGTAGGTGATATGGTTCCAAAAATGCCAAATTACACTTAAAATGTGTAGTCATAAATAATGGCTGAACACAGTAGAATATGCAGAACTTTAAGAAAGAAACCACCACATATAAATAACGATGCCAAAATAAATAAAACATTAATTAGTGCTTTTAAATTCGTAATGCGAGATGGAAATAAAATACTTATTTGTGGTCAATGGCAGGCCACTACTGACCCAAATTCTAAGTAACAGTATGTTTAAATAAATTAATATCCATATATTATGAATAAAGAGTTTGTTCATTTGTTTCATAAATGCCTTAAGATCACTAGTTTATGGGTTGAAATGGAATGAAATAATTTATTCTGCACATAGGATAGACGTCATCACATTAACATGTCATGTTTAGCTGTCTGGAAACAACATTTGAGTATACCCTTTTTTTATTTTTTGTTAAGGCGGCGGAATCCTCATGGACATCCACTCCCTCGGGGTAGAAAATGTCAGGCTGACTAAACCTCAACCGCCGTGCTACGTCATCCACGTTTTTGCGTCGGTGTATGGCAATGCGTTGCAATCTTTCATATACTCAATCAGGCTGCCCTGAGAAGAAAAGCTACAAACACAGGTTCGAATTATTATCATGTCTCAAAGCCAAAAGAAAAAAAAGTTATTCACTAGGCAGTGTAAAACCATTACCTAAGCCCTAGTTAACCAATAAGGCACACGTTAACTCACGTAACATTAATCATGTGAACTTGATCTTGGTCCGCTTATGTCACAACCTTGTGCCAAGGTCCAATAGACCTGCTCGCCATGTGCACTAGCAACTAGACCAGCAGGAAGTCTGATAACGGAACTGATTTGTTTTAGGCATTTTGGAGGTTGGTGAGATTTCGATTCGTAGTTAGATTTATTGCCTTCGATGGTAGACGAGATTGGTACAGCTGAGGGTTAGCGCTAAGCTAGGCTTGTGAACTTAGGCCGTAAAATGTTAAGAAAGGAGATAGAGATAAGAGATAGATTGCGATTGAGATTGCATTAAAGTTAAATCATTTGGCTAACTATCGTGAATAGTATAGTTAGATAGTACTAAGTTTTCCGAGGCCTTGTCTACTATCAGTTCCTTAAAGTAATTCGTATGCCAGAAAAGGCTTTGTAAAGGATAGGTTGCTTTATAAAGCTAATAAGGCGATTCAACAACAATGTTTTTACAAAACTGTCTTTTTTATTAATAAAAATATTTCTCAGAGCGAGATAAAAAATTTCATTAATGGCCGAAAGCAAAACGCATTAAAAAGGTACTTCACAAAACTTAACGGAACTTGTTAAAGTATACAAAATTGAGAACTTACATAATACTTAATAAAATAAATGCCGTAATCACGCATAATACATACATATTTATATGGAAAATTATTAAATCACTTAATGTAATCATTAGTGAAAGCGGCCTTATAAAGTATTTAATTACATAGTACGTAATAATAAGCAAGTTATCAAGTTTTAAAAACACGAAAACGGATACGCTATTTGTTTTGTCACGAGAGAATATTTTGAATTTTGATATAACATAGTGTAATGTAATATTTTAAAAGCCTATTACGCGAAGCTTCATATAAATCTTCACTGATTGAGTAGAGGTAGGCGTTTTGTTATCAAGTTTATAGATGTAGAGTTTGAGTAGCTTGGTTTTGTTATATTTTATGGTTCTAGGTTCGAATTTAAACGATCCATGGAAAGTTTTTAAAACTTATTTCAGTAGCTTTCTATTCTGGACAATATGGAAAAATAAATGAATTCGAAGAATTTCGGAGCTAGAAATTTAATTTTCTCCAGACCTTTTTGTAAAGGAAGAAGCATACGTCCATGAAGAAAGTATATAGTAAACTTCATTGTAATGCTTATCATTCGTCAATTTTCAAAAAAATAATATATTACATTTTCGCTTCATATTAGTTATGCCTACTTCAATAAAACTTAGCAAAATCCACTAAGGCACGCTAAACGATACCTCACCACAAACGCTCGTAATTTCAAACCCTTTCACTACATTCATAAACTGCGATAATTTGTTAAAATGTAGGTCTACAATCTACATAATACGCAAGGTATTAATATAAACGGCATTGGCCTCAGCAGGTAATCATACATATTATTATATGAAGTATAAAATATCACGTAGGTATATGAAGCCGAGCATGTGATCGGCCTTTCATTACGTTGGAGTCAATTCAGTGACGTCATTGGGATACTAAGAAGCCTACTGCAGTTAAGGACTGACGGGTTAAAAGATTGTTTAAGAAGGGATGCTGAATATTTAAGTATGCTTGACGCATCTAATAGTTGTTGGCCTGAAAGTACCTATACTTATTACATTGTTTTATTTATCTCTGATAATACTTTAAAATTCTCAATGGTGTTCTGCAATAATAGATAATGCTATAGCTTTGATGGAAGCAAAATTAAAAAGCATTGAATATTGAAAGTTTTCTTTCCCGCTCGAATACCTATTTGATAAAGAGCCAAGACAGTTTAAAAACCTTAAGTTAGACATTTTTTTTTAATTAAACTTTTATATTTTTCGTAACTTCCATACAGAAATAGACATTGCTTTCAATTAGGATGAATTGTGAAATGACCCATAACCAAGCCTATGGCAAAATGAAACGTTCACTTAATCACTGATAACGAATTAATTGGCGATGTTCAGAAAACATTCATTTTAAGTTAATGGTCTTTTGCCAGGTAGTGTGATTTGACAAGAGTCAAGGGCCTACCCACCCCCTAGGTCTAAGTACTTCAAAGGTCAAGAGTCGGAATTATTTACTGGAGATACTCAAAGGCTAAGCTTATACAAAAGTTCTCAACACAGCCATTACCCATAAAACCTATCAAAATACCAGAAGCTTCCTTTTTTAAATTACAATTTGTACAATGTAGGCACAAGATAATAACAAACAAACAAAAGCGACTCACCCGCAAACAAATCATGATGGCTACAGAAACAGTGCTTTAGTGCGCGCGCCGCGATACCGCCTCTATTTATATAGCCACAGTGACCGTCAAACGTTCGTGTAAATACGCAAAGCCTTTACGATAAACATTAATCTATACCGGTTGTCAAATTGAGATAAACAAAGACAGCTGATGTGTGTAGGAAACTGACAAATGTTTAGGTCAATACAAAGCCTTTTTGATATGCTGTTGAAGGAAGGTTTAGTCTGAAAATATTCATGCCTTAAGGAGTCATACGATATCATCGGATGGAAATCCGCGAATCTAAGCGAATCTTAAAATCATATGGTATTGCAATAAAAATGTTTAAAGCTTAGTTACCTTCTTTTTCCAAATAATTAACTAATAAGCTACATTTTCAGATACGTGAAGTTAACCTATGAGGAAAACAACACAGGAAACCTAACATTACCTAACCTCACAATACGACGAAAAAAATTTAAGATACATACCAAAAAATTTGGTCCAAGCAAATCTCCTGTTTTCGTCGAAACATTGCGAGATATACAAACACAACAACACCTGTACTTACGCCTCGCAAAATCCAAGCAACGCGCCACCACTCATAGTTTTAGTCAAACGAACTTTCAAACCATTCAATCAATATCACTGAAGATATTATGTAGCAGTTTCAATCCATATCCATAGATGGCGCTGTAGCAAATTTTCCTATCCAATGAAACGTCGACGGTAAGTTAATCCGAAACCCAACTGAACGATATAAAATTTTTGGTCCTATTCTATTCTAGTTATTGTAAAAAAAACGAGCAACGAAATACAATTAACGGTAGACGTGGTTTCAGTCCATTTTCAAATTAGTTACTGTAAAAAAACTCGTTTTCCTTGACTCGGAGTTTCCAATGTTTGTCAACAATCATTTGATAGTTACTAAATGCAAATCAAACTATATTGGTTTTGGTGCAAAAAAATTGTGCTAACTACCTAAATCAGTTATTACTAAAATATGATGCAAGGGAGGTGACAAAGATCGGATCCGTTTAGCGTACCTGGTACCAAACTTAATTTTGTAGACTTGTCACAGTTTACACGAAAAACCAGAGTACCGTTTTTAATAAATAACATCAATTTCGTTATTGCACGTTTGTTTCCTGCACCCTATTTGTGGGCAGGGAACCTTCAATGTTGCGAATTCGACTCGCACTTGACAAATTCAAATTACAAAACTTTTAAATAAAAATGTCGTACGCACTCAACGTCATCCATATATAGGTATAATCATGGCATAAAATAGAATCAGTTTTCATGTGTACAATAATTTTAACAATTTTCTATAAATCATATTCCACAGGCCTCGTCCTCTTTAGGAAGGTTTGAGCATTAATTTTTCAATTGTTCATTGAACTACCCATCCTATTTACACAACCAATCATAACAAAAACCAAAAGAAGTCGAAGCCTAAAGTAAATAATTAAGAAAACAATAAAACAATTCGGAGGCTACCGTGACCAATCGAAGGGAAGTCAATAGCTGTGACCGAGTCAACACCATGGTTTGTGAGGTTTTCTTTTTAGAAACTTGGTTATAGCAACATAATTTAAAATGAGTGATTTTTTGAACTTTTATGGACGTTTTTAAAATGTTTGAGTATTTTTAATAGTTAAACAATTTATTAAATATTTAATTATTCATTTAAAAAAAATGTTTGTGTTTACAAACATACAAATGATATGCACAAAGACACCCAGACAAGCATTCGTGGATCACACAAATGCTTGTCCTATGCGGGGATCGAAGCCGAGACACAACGCGCACATTGGATTTAGCCTGGTGCAACAACCACTCGGGTATCCGTGCGGTCTACAATTAAAACGAGTTAACTTGTAACACTTGCTGCATTTGAATTGTAAAGAATAGTGTATCAGTGCAAAATAAGCCGTACTGAAAATGCGAAACAACTTGAATACAAAAAAATAAGTCATGTTACTTACACTTTAAAACAAAGTTTGAATGTAAATACATCATCAACTTAATGGATTTACTATGATTATGGAAGTGTGACGGCGCAATAAAAGACGAGGAGTGGAGTATCTTTCTTAGATAATATTACTTTAAGGCCCGGTGGCCTCTTTCGGTATATTATACGAGTATGTTCACCACCTATGAGTAAACATAAACTTTTCGTCTTTGCCGGAAAATCACGTATGCCAGTTTATGTTTTGATTATTCAAGAATAATGAATGAATGCTTATATTATTCATCTCTTCCCCCGATTGTCTATTTAGCGATTGTTATTTAAATCGAATTATTTATTTTTCGCTATGGTAGTTTCCGCGGTTATTCGACATTTACTGGAAGACAATTGCTATCGAATTTATTGATCGTTCCCAACTATTACTTAACCTCGTTTTGATTTTGTTTGTTTAAGTGATTAAAAATAAATCATCTGTGAAAAAAACATTTGTCTAAATATATTATCATGGTTCAAAAGATACAACTGGGCGACACATAAACAGATAGACGGATAGACAGACGGACGGTAAGACGAACAGACAAGATTAATCTCTTCGTAGAGTCTCGACAATTTAGAAAAAACGGTCAGTCTGAACTGTCTATTGCAAAATATTTTTTTATACACAATGCAAAAGATATTACAATAACTTCGAACAACAATAAAAACATCAAACAAAAAGCAATATTTAGCTTCAGTTTCCTAACCATATCATAATCGATCTCAGGCCTATCGACCTAGACCCTGGACCATTGGGAAATTATGAAAATATTGAGAAACGTCTAGATTATTCTCATGGAAGAACTCTTTTCTTGACAGTGGGTTAGGATAGATATGATACGTATGGTGATAAATGATTTGTTGTTTTTTAGAATACTCGCTATTAACTAAAATTGCACCATGTACTGTTGTCGATTGTGATGTACAATCCAGAATCCAGCTATCTTACTCAGACTACCACGGCAAACTATAGGACTAGACCTCTGCCAATTTGCATCACAACGCCTTTTGCACAATAAAAACAAAATATTTTTTTTCCTTTTCTTGGAGATGAGTGATATTTGGAAGATTAAAATTCATCTTACCAATTCTAAGTTCTTTTTTCTATTCTGCCCTTCAAAAATAATACCAAAAATGGAACACGGAACGCAAATAAAGTGTCCGTTTAAAATTACGTCAACGAACCGTCGAATGCTCCATTTAGCGATTGCAGGCTCATTACATAAATGTGCTAGCGGTAACCCCTCGCTGAATTTCACAAACTTACCATTGAATTGTTACCGACATTGCGCTGTTGATAAATCACTCCAATTTCCAACAATTAGATACGATTCAGAATATTCGTTATCAATGTTGCTTAATTAGTGAACCGTGCTGTTCGAGATTGATGAAAATGCTTGAAAAAATGCGTCCGTTTCAATTTGTCGATCTCTCTGAACAATGTTACAAATTTTAATGACTGCTGTATTACACGATATTTAAGTTCGTTATTAAGAAAAATTGATGACTGCAAAACTACAAAAGCGTATCCACACAAAGTAAAGACTAGCTATCAGTTCACTTAAAAAAAAAATACAATTAACACATAGTATTTAAATTATATTCGTTGCATATCTGTTTCAACCATATCGGCTTCTTGCTTCGTATTTGCTTGGCTCTAATTAAAACAAATACTGTGGTCAAACAGATAATATTTTACATTGACAGGACTAGCCTTTCGCCTCGCATTATAACCGCTCTACATGTCGACATAGGACTTGTACAAATTAATACTCAAACCCGCTTTAATTTTAAGTTAAACTAGTATAATTTAAAGTTGTCAGGCTGTAAATGCACTTTAGAATTAAATCCATTTTAACAGCTAGGGCTGGTCAAAATCTCTGTCATCTAGAAGTAACTTTTGAGTTGTATTTTTTTAATTATGCTCAATTTTAATCCGTGTTTGTAGCGGTTTTTTATCTTTTGCGACAAATATTTTTTTGCTTTCTTTTTCCATTCGCCGATTCATTTATAACAACCGCGTTTTGTTAAAAAGAAACGTAAAATTATTTAAATTGTCCGATAAAGTAAAAAATACATTGATTTTATTTTATTTTCCTGTTAAATATAAAACTTATATAAGCTACGCCAATGTTATTATCCCTATATAAACAACTCTTACATTGCAATATTTTGGTCAACAAATTCATCGGAGTTCGTAAACCGGTAATTTTGATATACGCACCGAGACTATTTCGCCATCGCCATGCCCGGATTGCCCAACCACAGATAATAACTACCTGTACTGACCACACTAGTTTAGCGAAAGGTACACCAAGGAAATTCAAAATTCCATGTCAAACAATTAATACAGTTCGTAGCCAGTCATATTTTTACCCGTAGTTTCAATAGTGCAGTCATATGGTAAGTATCCCAGGTAAATAAAAACATAGTTGAAAATTAACAACAGAAAAGACATCAACGAGATAAAAATGAAACACTTAAATGTGTTCTCCGTACACCTTATTAAACAAGTAAATGAATGACTATGTGAAATTAAGATAAAATAAAAATATTGATTTTATTTTATTCATGGGTTTTTTTCTGTCATTAAGGTCCATAAAGGCCTAAAGGTTAACGGCACTGCCTACCTCTTACCATTCAATACCTAAATACTGTTACGCAATATGCGATACAATTATACAACATTGTAGTTCGGTCTCAAAGCTACTGAAATCTAAACAGCTGATAAATCATGCGTTTTCACGTAACATACCTTTGGCAGCATCCGGCAGTCTTTGTCCCAGACGTTAGCAATTTATCAGTTTCGTTATCTTTCATGTACCTTTTTTCTTAATTTCTCCATTCAACTGAATTTAGGTGTAAGTGATAAGAGGGGATAGAGGTTTTTTAAGTTTACTGCCGTAACATGAGATTTAAGATTTAAAGTTAGAACAATAAATTGTGCAAAATCACAATCAAATCACTTTCAATATTTTTTGTAAATCATAATATCATTCAAATAGCCATGAACTCTACTCCTGAGAATGATAAATCCGTTAATTTTATTACTGAATTTTGCTCCTTATTAACATATTCTATATATGCTAATATTTTTAAAATACAAATATCTGTCACTCATAACTATAACGTACTATTTTAATCACACGCCACCTCGTAATATATTTTTAGTTATCGCTGTGCGTCCATGACTGGAACCAAACGCTACAAACAAAGCGAACGGCCGCTAAGCAATCGGTCCGCGACGAACGACGAGGAGATAAAAACCGTTCGGTAGCCTATCGACCTGGTTCAGTCAACCGCCAGCCACCGCCGCGATCCGTGATGTGAACAATGCACATGACCAAAGTCCCTCGTCTACTCCTAGTGCTTCTGTGTAGTGAACTGTGTGCGGCCATTAAGGTCCCAGTAACCTGGAACGATAGTGTAAAAAGTGAAGTGAAAAATGAACAGAATGTGGAATCACCCGTGGAAATATTCAATCCTCAAAATGTGCAAACCAGATCACATAACCAGCAACCTATCCCGATCGAATATTTTGAATATACGGCTCAGAAACCTAAATTTGCGACCGAAATAGCGGCGTTTCATGGCGTGAAAAATCCTGAACAAAATTATAAAGCGTATCCTGTGCAGCCTTACACAGGTAAACAGAAACCTGTGTTGGGTGTTCACCACCTGTTAGATGAAGAAAGGCCGATCTATCATCCACTTCAAACTTACATACATCAAAATAAAGTGTTAAATAGATATGTTCATCCGACGTCTTCGGGCTATGAAATCTTCCACCCATATAAAGCTGAGGAGCCTGCATTGCAAACAATTTACAGAGATCCTGTACTATCAAAAATCAGAAATGATATACAGGATAGTAAAAATAGACTACAAGCCTATGAACAGGCAGCCGGCGAGCCTCATATTTCAGCTGACGAATATTTAGAAAGTCCTGAAAAAACAGACAGAAAATTATTTCCACAAAAAAATGAACCAGCCCCTTATGAAATTCACAGACCTGAAAGAGTACCAGCTTATTACAGAGCACCGACCAGAGACCTTCACAGAGATCATGCACTAAACCAAAAATTCAGACACCCATGGAACCAACAAAATGTGAAAATAAGACCTGTACATTACCTTCCTTTACATAAACACATAGGAAAGTTACGAAACAAACACGCGATGAAATATGACGATGAACATAATGAGTATCCTCAAGTTCCTGTTTCTGAAAATATTGAGAAGCTTCCTGAAGGTTATGATATATATGAAAAAGGTAAACAAAAATACACACAACTTAGAAATAATCTCGATGAATCGGTAAACAACATTGTTCAAAAACATCATCCAGCTAACTATAAGACATTAGAACTTCAAAACAATAGTGATCATAAAAACGAACAAATTGATGAAGAATTTATACCTGTTAAAAATTACGCACAAGTAAGAAAAACTGAGACATATAAGCATTTGCCAAAAACTGCTGCCTTTGATGACGCAGAAACATATGAGGAAATTTTAAATGCACCAAGGCTACGCGAAGCTGTTAAGAGTACAAAGGCTCAAACCGTATACAGCGAAGAAGGTTATGAAGACTCTGCCTACGATCATGCTGGGAACAAAAACATGCTTCGGATCAAGAAGGTCACGGTGGTTTTCTAAAAGAACACGAAAATAGTGGTGGATTGTACAAAATACCCAGTGTAGCTGGTAAGTACCAAGACGGTGCAGGATCTGAGTACAGAGACAATACCGAACATGGTAAGGCATGGAACAGTAATGATAAAGATGAAGAGGAAGAAACAGAAGCTGAAGATTACTCAGAAATTGAACATGATGAATCTGTTGAAACCGATGCTTATAATGGCGATGATGCAGAGATTGGTAATCGAAATAAACGCGAAGGAGAGGCAGAAACCGAAATTGAAACAAACAATGAAGACAACAATGATGATAGTAGTGAACTTAATCCTACAGCTCACGATAACGAATCAAATGATCCAGACACGGAACACGAAGTTGGTAAACGAGAAGTTAACTTTAAGGTACCAGAAATAGATTTGAATTCAACATTTATCATAAAATCACCTACAACTAAACATCATGAAAAGAAAAATGCACCGCTTCGAAAAAAAGAGAGTTTGAAGAATAAGTATCCATACTATTTTAAAAACTTAAAAGGTGTTCATAAAAATTCACCTTTAAGGTACGCTGAAAATTTAAAACTCATACCCAAAAAATCGAGGGGTGGGACGGAATTTTACGATTCAAGATCGAAACTACAATGTTCTGAGGTAGATGAAGACGTAGACCCTTTACCTGAAAAACTTAAAAATGGAGAAAACCCCACTAATGAGGATGAAGATGACGACGAGGAATCAAAAGCTAAAAGCTTCGATACCGTCAAACAAGTTCCACGCCTTGAAGGCCTCGGTGATAAAATCGATTGTTTCAAAGCAAAATATTTGGGAAAATCCTTTGGATAGTCCATTTTTCAAAGAAGACATTATATCGAACCCTGAACCAATTTTCGCTCCAAAATTGTCAACATTCCAACTGAAAAATACTAAAGGTGATACAGCTGAAGAATCTAAAGTAAATAAGGTTATTAGTGCTGCAGATATTTTTAGGGAAGATGCCAAGACAAATATTTTTGATTTACTGGATAAACTGAGGATTGATCAGAATAATTTACATGAAAACCTAAATAAATCAAGCTTAAAATTACACACTGCTCTGAATATAATTCCATTTAATAATGTTCAATCCAACAAAACAGAACATAGTGATGTTTATACTGATGTCCTTAAAAATATACAAAATTCCCAAGATAAGTCTGAAGATATAGCTACAGTTCTATTAAATTCTGAAGTAGTGAAATCGAATGTAACTTACGATTCCTTTCAAAAAAGGGAAGATATTACTAAGAAGCCTCCACAGTTAAGAAAAAAAAGAGCAGCGCCATTTGTGTACGAGCCGTATAAAATAATAAGGGACGGTCAAGTTCAAGATTCCAAGAAAACAACTACAACCAGCAATATCAGCCCATTGATTAAACAACTTCAGTCAAGTGGAGTAGCTGATCGAGTTTCAAGATCTAACAAAGACGATAAACTACCAAAAAAGTCTTTGAATAGTCGCACATATGTAGATATAGGCAGAAAAGCCAGAGCCAAACCTCAAGTTTACAATGGTTCTGACCATACTTTTGTAGATGTGAGTATAGATCAACGTAGAGGTGAACCAAGGTATGAACTGAGACCTTCAAATCATAAAGCGGAGTACACACCAGTTGAAAACAAAAGAGCAATGTCCGTTGTAGCTTATAATGCACAGAAAACTACTGAAAAAAACATTATAACTACTAAGCCAACACCTATACGAGGTAGACAACGCTTTCGATCAACAACAACCACTGTACGTCCTGTATATGACGTAGCCCAATTTATCCCTAAGCCTTTACAAGTACAGAATGTAGCCGCATCAAATTCAGTTAAGAAAACAGTTACAACTGCTCCAGCTTCAGTTCAAGAGAAAGAAAGAAAACAAGACGAAGATTCCGAAGAAGTAGAGGATAGTGAAGAGTATGATGATGATGACGACGAAGAGGAAGAAGATGATGAAGAAGAAGTCCCTACTACTACCACAACGACAACTTTAAAACCATCATTTAGAAAGAGAATCAAATTTACTACAACTACTGAAAAAGTACCAGAGCACAACACAGAATCTGAAGCTCAACTACTTAAACTTGTAACTAGATTCCGCAACTACAAACCAACTGATGAATCCGAACCTAAAGATAAAGTAAAGCCAGCTCCTGAAGTGAAGAAAAATGTTGAAGAGTCTGACATAGCCCTGCCCAAGTACAGGGAAAAGAAAAAGAAGTCGCATACCAGCACAATAGTTACAGACTCCAATAAATATGGAAATGAGGATGAAGACGAAGATATGGAAAAAACTGTTGACGATTTAATAGGTGTGAAACACGATATGAAGGATTACATGCCTATGTATGAAAAAGAAGAGAGTAAGAAAAATAAGCATCATCAATCTCGAAATGAAGAAAATAATGACAGTAGAGAAGAAGAGGAGGAAGATAGTGAAAATGAGGATGAAAATGACGATGATGATGATGATCATCCTGAAAATAGTGAGGAAGAAGAAAGTGGTGAAGATGATGAGGAAGAGGATGGTGAAGATGACAACGATGATAAAAAAGATGATGACAACACAGAACCAGAAATTCAAGCTACAACACCTGAACCAACAAAACGCACCCTTATTAGGACAACAGACGCTCCTCCAACAACAAAGGCAACATTCGTCCACACGACTATTCCTTCCATGCCCTCACGAATTATCAAACCGGAAGGCAGACCTGTTATAACAAGAAAGAAGATTGAAATACACAAAGAATTGCCTGTAAACAAATCGTCGCCTCATATAACACAATTCAAACAGGACATTAAACAAGTTGAAATTATTAAAGAAATTCCTACAACATCAAGAAAGAAACCTCAAAAAAATGCTGAAGTTCTAAATTTGTATAAGGATGACAATTTAGCACAGGAAATTAATAAGTTAGGTGATGTTGAAATATTCCGCGAAAACTTGAACTTAAACGAAGGCCCCAAACATGGTGGAAATTATCGAAAAGCCACTAAAGAAGAATTAAGATTACTCAAACCAAGGGAAAATACCGCAAAACGTGCTAAAGATGCTGAAACTTCACAAAGTGAGACCAATAAGAATGTCGAGCTGGAAGAATTTGTGCCGAAAAGATTGCATGGAGGTAATTTAAAAGCATTAAGCGACACAAAGCGCAGTAGAAGTAGTGACAGAAACTCAAAACTTATTGAGCTAAATGACCCACCAGTAAGAATGCATGGAGGTAATCTTAAATATGACAAAGACAGACGAGGTGGAAGAAGAAGCGAAAAACTAATAGAACTCGACGACGAAGAAGATGATCATTCATCACAAGATGACAAAGAATATAAACCACTGAATACAAGACACGAAAGAATGCATGGGGGGAATTATAGAAGTGCTAAAATAGTAGCACCGCAAGAAGATGACGACATTCAAGTTAAAAGTTCAAAGAAAGAGTCACCAAGGAACGCAGCTTTACTATTGGCCCAGTTCGCTCAGGCTGCCCCGATATTGACAAGTACACCGGCCTACATATTAGATCCTAGTAAACGAATGTACTATTATGTTGATGCCTGAGAGTTAAAAATAAAATGAAAAGGCTCGTTAGTCATTCTGTCCAATCGAAAAAAGTATATTAAGTATTTAGATACATTTGGAACTGCATAATTGCACGACCATTGTTTAACGACTTCGGTGCAAAGTTGCCAACCAGATTTTGATTTAAATAAATATATTAGCTTAATGGTCCATTATTGGTACAAGTCGATAAAGTAATAAAACAAACGTATGACGCAATTTTTATGTAAGTCAAATTACTTATTGAGTGCACTAAACAACGTTTCTGTATTAAGTCCTATTCTCGTTGTAGCTTAAATTGCCAATTAACCGTTGTTAGATTGCTGCATTAAAACAAAGTTTGTATTTCTGTGTTTACAGCTCGAGCTAATTCCTTATCGACATTAATTTAAAAGTTTAAGTTAGTGACTGCTCTTATTAAAAATATGTCCATTATCTTCGATAACAGAATACGTTACACAATATTTTGAATAGGCAATATGCGTACTATTTGAGGACAATGAATTGAACGTTATAAGAATTAATCTAAATTATTATTTTAGTTTCGTAAGATGGCGATTGGATTTTTCGAAAGTAATTAGTCTATTGTAATAGAAAGTGCCACATTACGTATCGCGGGACAAGAGTCGACAGCGATCGATTGAGTTGTTATCAACATCTGTATTATTCGATATTATTAAATGTACTGTGATAGATATAACTGTTAATGTTTTATACAACGAATTGAACGTATTTATAAAGTTTGTTATTTTTATAAATAAAGTTCAGTGTAATATAATTAGGTTTTTCATTTACACTGGTAACGATATTACTACCCTTGAATCATAAAAAATGTGATTGAGCAAACACTCCCTAAAAATTGTTTTGGAATCAAATATCTACAAGCATTTAAAGTCGTTCATGTAAACTACCTGGTTGACATTACTATTGCATTTAAGTTTCCAAATATAAACCTGTTACAGTTGCCACACTCCCACTTGATTTCCGTAAACAGTAGCATTTGTAACTGACCATAGGCAATTAAACCACTTGAAATGCCTCGATTGGGTCTCAAACATAACCGATTGCGAAATCCCCAATACATTGCCAAAGATCTTAAATTGTATTATCACACAATAAGTTGTCTGAATGCACATCTGGGTTACGTACAAGTGTCCCAACACTCTTTTTGTGATCTATTTCACTATTGAGCTGAGCACGACCGAATGAGAGATATCTTCACGTAGTACATTCAACTTTGGCGCCGCAGCTTTCACTTTTGACAGCACTTACTGCAGCCGGTGGTTTGTTAAGTGTTTTGTGAATTACTTTCTGTCTTAGCTCTGATAAAGGTTTCCGTTTAAGATCAGTGTTATGTTACGAAAGTGTTGATATGTTGGTGTTTACTTTGAGCGATTCATTTAATGATTATTAATTTAATATTTGTTTTCTACGTTTTCCCTGTGCTCAATCTTAACAATTTTTTTTCGTTACGTAATTGCTTTGCTGCTACATCATTTGAACATGTGAAAAACATATTAAACAAGTTAACATTGGAAAAATAATAGAACTCCTTTGATTTTCTATTTATTTTAGTGGCAAGTCTTTAAATCTTACAAATAATGAAACTACAAACAAGCTTAACTTAAATAAATTACAAAAAATAATTTAACAATAAATATTAAAGTATGAATTATTAACATTTCAATTCGTTTTGGTTTCGTTCGATCATCGTAATATTCGCATTATCAAAGTAATTATTATTATGTATAAGAACTAGCTTACGTATGGAAATTTTATAGACGAGCAGTCAAGACTGATAAGAAATTGGCTGTTGCAATATGTGTCCTTAAGAGGATTTCAGTCTGCCTTTCGTTTTTCTGAGTTATCAATCAAATTATGCTTGAACCCTGTCGTTGAAGAGGCTCGTCGCCCCGTTTTTTTAACTTCAAGTGTCATTGCATGATGTCCAATACAACTATTTAGTCTTCTAAAAAAAGAAAATATTTTTATGCACTTGTCAAATATTACACCAGCAGACATATCGTCTCAATCGCTCGTCTTAAAAAATGATGCATTTCGATTGATACCTTACATATACAATTGATTAAATCATAAATAATATCATCATTTACACTTACTTATTCATTATATTGTAACATCACCTAATCTTATATTTAACATCTATTAT